>NC_134837.1:223469144-223796478 GCF_004210375.1 Tachypleus tridentatus | reverse complement strand
GTTTTAGTGCCTACGCTTGTTTTTGTATAGTTTTTGTTGTTTTTTATGTGACATATATTCTCGACTGCGTATTGCGCAAGTCCCGCCTTTTCTCAAAATTTGTAAAAGATTTTTGAACGCGAGAATCAACAATATTTGTTTCAGGAAAACGCACTAGAACATTGTTAAAACAACGAGAAACGTGCGTGATTTTTGTATGAAAACGAACACACCCGAGAGACATAACACTATTATTATCGGTTAGCTACAACAATCGTGCTATAGGACTTAGAAGCTATAATTGTGATCAATACCTATTAATAAAAACTACAAATTTGGTCCAGGTACGTTATAGATTTCCACATTACAAACCTTTCAACTTCATTGAATTACTTCGGACGTTAGAATTTCTACGAAGACATTAAATATCATCACCGGTGAAAGTCAGTCATATGAGATCAATCAAGCTAACTAGCTCAAGTGAAGTGTGACAATATGAACTCAGAATTAATTTGCTCTTCGATAAAAGATTCTGTTCTTGTTTGTAAGTTTGTAAAACTCTTGTATATAAACCATCATTTGTAATAACCATTAGTACTAACCATTTTTAACACATTATATTGTTTTTGTTTGTTTGTATATTAAATTATATTTTTGTTAAAAAAGAAAACTGTGTGTATCAATCTTGTTGGAAAATATCATAAAGCTGATACGCATTAACATTTAATTAACTTCTAATTTTAACTTTCCGGTTATTTGAAACAGTAATACGAAACGTCCGTAACATAATAAATCGGAGACTCGTCTGAAATATATTATAATACGTAACAATTAACATTAATTGCTCCAACTGGCTACCAACGTGGACAATCGAGCCACAGTATTGTTTTAAAACAAACCAGCCCATTCGTGTTGTCCGGTTTTATAGGAATTTCAAAAACATCAAAATTGTTAGCCACTCAATTCACTGTATGCTTCATTCTTCACGGGGAAGATAAAAATAATTAAACATAAGGACAAGCACTTTCTTTGAGACCCCACCACTGCAGCTGCTCTTAAAATGGTCGGCCCGACATGGCCAAGTGTGTTGAGACGTTCGACTCGTAATCCGAGGGTCGCAGGTTCGAATCCCATTCGCACCAAACATGCTCGCCCTTTCAGCCGTGGGGGCGTTATAATGTTACGGTCAATCCCACTATTCGTTGGTAAAAGAGTAGCCCAAGAGTTGGCGGTGGGTGGTGATGACTAGCTGCCTTCCCTCTGGCCTTACACTGTTAAATTAGGGACGGATAGCGCAGATAATCCTCGTGTAGCTTTGCGCGAACTTCAAAAACAAAACAAACAAACAATCTTAAAATGGTGGCAGTCTTCGCGAGGAGAACCACTCGGTCATTCGGAAATAAAATCTTGCAGCTGCTTGTCTCTACAGCATTTGTAAAGTGTTCTCGCTCCTTGATACATCTGAATTGCATATCAGCCTCAGTAAAAAGTGGTCGCGGGTGGAGCAGTCTTGAATAAATTGATCAGAAAAGTACAAGTTCAAGAAAACTTTGGAAATTCCATCCTGTTGTTATAAGTCCCTACCCATATAAGAAAATTTACATTTTGGCATAGAATTTCGACGAGAAAAGTAAGTTCGATAGGTGGACAGACCTTGGTCTGCCGTATATTCACGTACATATATATAACAAAGCAAATCATAACTTGAAATTATATCATTTTTCTCGAAAACATTAAGACATGTCACTTGACTAAATATTCTGTAGCATTAGTACCCAGTGGATTTAATTAGGGTGTGAATCATACCATCTCGTTGTCATGTTTGTTGGATCATTAGATTTTAATGTTTCACAGGATATTCTGATGTAATATTTGTCCGTACATTAAGCATTGCATCAATACAAATATACCTAATGATATTTTACTCTTCCTTGTAAGTAAATTCAATGTATATTATCTGAAGGAATTTTTTTAGTTTACTATAGAAAAAGCATTGCATTTATATTTGGAATTGCTTTTCACATACAACGATCTTGCTCATATAATTGAACTTCACTCGTTATCTCATCACTAACTAAAGAATAACAGCAAAAAAGTAACAGAAACTATAAAGAATTTAAAATGTCCCTTTCTAACTGCACCTAACGCGGGGAACTTGTCTGTTTGTCCGTTCACACTACACTTCTACTATCTATCTAAAAACACCTGAAAGTAAATAACCCGATAAATTACGCTTTGTAGCACGAACGATTGAAATATATTCGTGTTTCTGATGTCTAAGTAAAGGGTTTCCTGTGCTCAAAACTGATATAACCGACATATACGTCTAACAATAGCAACGTGTTTATTTATTGTTTATACAGACAATAAAAAGTCAAATGAATTGTATTTCTTAAGAATATTTTTAATTTGTTTAAGCAAAAGCCACTTGGAGTTGGAATTAATTTGGTTTACTTCTTTTGTATTGTAAAATTAAAGAACATTATAAAATTAACGATAGTCTTGCCCCTCTTTTCTTTGAATTTTTCCTAGAGATATTATATGATAAAATGCAGGTTTTTAACTCTCCTTTACCAACAAAATCAAATAATATGCATCCTAGAAATCATTCTATTTTTTATTATCCAAATACAATATGCAAAGTATAATACCTTTATCAAAAACTAACCTGTATTTTGAGTATATCCATTTCAAACGTCATCATGAATAACGTTTTCACCCATTTTTAGTGGGTCGGGTGTGGTTTAGTGATTTGTTTGTCTGCTAACTTTGAATCTGTGCAACTGTTATTCCTGTCCCATTGTCCACAAAACATTCAGCACTATAGGGCCATGAAATGGGTTATAAAAATGACGGTTAAAGCCCACTGATTGATTAGAGTAGTCCAAGAGGTGACTGCGGGTACTATTGACTATCTACCTGTCATTTAGTCTACAGGAAGTTTTAAACAGGGTCACCATCTAGGAGCCTTCCCACCTCCGCTTTATCGGGTCTTGATGATTTATTCTCCAACTATATCTGTCCAATGTAGTGCTAAAACAAAATATGCGAAAAACATATTACTCTTTGGGCCAGAAAAAGATCTCCCTATTAACTTCAAAAATACACACACACACACACACAAATGTGGCCTTATTAGTTGGTAACTGCAACTTAGAATACCTAAACCGAAAAACCCACCTGCTGGAGTGTGTTACTAACAGAAGTGACAGTTTTTGCCGTTTTCCGCTTTCTGTAGCTTAGAAACTGGTAATTTAAACTATCAAAAATTGTTAGCGTATGTGATCTACTGGATCTTTACTTCAAGGTAGTCCATTAAAAAATACAAAAGATATAAAATATCTAATTTTGATTGAGTTCCTCCCCTTTTTTTGTACTTCATGCCAAAAGTACGAAAACATTAGTTGGTAGAAAACATATTCAACATGCATGGATGTTTTTTCAAGTTTAGTACGTTGATATATCTTTACAACCTACATTCGGTGTCCACTTTCATCTAAATAAAATATTATTCAACAAAAACGCCCAAGTTTGACCAAAATCTTTGTGCACCTGTACGAAAAAAAAAAAAAAAAATCACGGAAGCTATCGATCTGAAATTTTTACTACAATTTCACCTATGAGTAAAGGTGGACTGTTTTTAGTTTTTATTATTTCAATTATAAACGGTTAATTATGAGTATCAAAAATATAGGTTGAAAACACGTACAGATATATAAATATCGTTTAGGCCAAGCAAACTAGATGAGCAGTTTCCAGCTCAAGGTTTCAAAAGACTCATGCGGGTGGATGGTTATTATTGATTACGCTATGTAATAAAATACTCTTTCTTGTTCCTGGACAGAAAGCGTTATTTCCTAATTGCTTGTGCCTCAAGTAAATGGAAAAGACCTATTTTTCTGTTCAAACTTTGCTTTTGTGACCTGGGAGCGGATAACGAAAACATGATGAGAGACTATATTTGAGTGCTGATACGTGAAAGTTATTTACGTTACAGTTGCAAATCTCGAAACACTACTCACTTCTAAACATTTTTGTATACCTTTAGTATAAATACATGTAAATCTTGATTCATAAGTTATTTTATTCAGACCTTATGTAAATGAAAATGTGCAAATTTGCCCGTTTTTCATAGAAAATAGGTTAATTTCTAAATTTCATTATCCAGGTCACAAAAGCAAAGTTTGAAGGGAATAATGACCATTTTCTGTACTTTTACAACATAAGCAATTAAGAAATAACACATACTATCCAGGAACAAAATTTGTGTTACATAGTGTTATTTATTACCAACGTTTAAGCGTAAATTAGCTCAATTTGTGAAATTATCCTAATTAGAGGCGTTTAGCGTCACGTGATATTAGCTTAAACTGTTCGCATAAGTACTGGCGCTTGATACGGTTACATCGAGTGCATGAGGGTGACGACAAGCAACTATTAGTCTAGTTTCCGTTACTATAAAGGAAGGTATTAACTATGTTTTAGAAAAGAAAAGCAACAACATATTTCTTAAAGAATATGCTTGGTTCTTAAATAATTGTTCTGAATAAGGTTGCGATTCTAAAGCTCCTGTTGATATTTTGTTTTACCCACCATCATAGCCCAAGTTGAATGAATATTTAGTTGAATGAATAATTTCTTATCAGTGCTATAATTGTAGCTATCAGTTGAGCTGCTAACTTTGATTTTATTTCTTTACGTCACACACCCCATCATTTTTCGGCTGCACTTCTTTTCCTAGACCTAAAATGTTTTTTTGGTTTGATAGTTCTTGCGCGAATTTCCAAAAGAAAAAATATCTTCTGTGTACAAATCGGCTTCGCAGCTTATGGTATAAACAGACTTGTCGGACAATATGAACAAATTGCTGTGAAATTTTATTACCTAAAGGTTTTCTATTAAATATGGGCGATTACTCCTACGTTTTACTATGTGAGAACAGAATACTGGGTTTCATAAATGTATAACTTTGACTTACCAAACACAGCGAACATTAAGCTGTTTTGACAGAAAATTTCTGATTCACATCTCTGCTAGATGTACGTCTTATCATTATAAGACTAGGCGTAGCACAATTTTATCTCTTGGACAAATAATGACTTTTTATCAACTATTTCGATCTCATGATAAAATTAACCGTCAAATATTAAATTGTCGTAAAGACAAGTTGGACAACACCTTGTTCCTTGAAACCTTCTGCTAAATATCGACGACTTCTCCCACCTCGCAACTTGTGACACAGCTGATTTGAAAAGAAATATATCGAACTCCTACATTCCTTGGTATAAGCAACCTTCTTTAAATTTAAGGAAAATCTTAACATTTTACTCTGCTTTTAATGTCCCCTCCAAAAAATGTATTTATCCTTGGGGTAAATGAAATTCGCATAAACAATTAACACCTCTGAGCGTGGTCAAAGTTATTTATTAAATCACTCAATAACTTCAAGGTCATTAGGTTTTAGAACTGAAATCTTCGCTATAGATATTTGACATAAACCAATAAATTTTAAAGTGAGTTGCACCTCACGCACATAATAGCATTAATAGAATAAACTGTGCCCTTGAGAATTAAATTTTTTAAAGTAAAATTACCAAAATTTGTTTGAAATTCAAATTTAATTGAAAGAATTATCAATTTCATTTACACTCAGAATAAAGAATTTAAAACTGGCATTTAGTATGCTTGCTCAAAAAGAACGTAGTAATCAATTCTTTCTTTGAACTTTATCTTTACGTACAAGAGAACGATATATAAAAGTACTTCATGGAAGCAACAGCCTTAAGTAATAACTACACAAATGTTGAATCAACATTTTATAGAAACACAGGAAGCACTATTACTTATGGTAACAACAGAGGTCAGGCAGGTTGCAATATTATAGCTAATAAAGATAATGTACTTGTTTGTTGTGAAGCATACTGTGTTTTTTTTCACCGCGAGTATCAAGTACTCAATTTGTAGCCTTACAAGTCCCAAGGCACTTAACACTGAACCACCGGCTGCAACATGCTTATTTTTTGTTTTGTTTTTAATTTCGCGCAAAGTTATCTGCGCTAGCCGTCCTTAATTTAGAGAGAAGGCAACTAGTCACCACCACCCACCGCCAACTCTTGAGCTACACTTTTAGCAAGGAATAGTGGAATTGATCGTATCGTTATAACGCCCCCACACCTAAAAGGGCGACCATATTTAGTGAGACGGGAGACAATAAGCTGGTAAAAGCTATTAATAATGATAAGAACACGTTGAAACAGACACTTGTTTTCTTTACGAACTTCGACTTCATTGCCTTGACAATAGCTACAAAATTGTATTTTAATTACTGCAAAGATTATATCATGATATTTACTAATAATATATATCAAAAACTATAGGTCACATTTCCAGCTGTTTGATATAATCGTTCAGATTTAAATTAAAATTTGAGTGAAATAGGGATTGGGAATAATTACTAGAAATGACGTCATAAAGTCTGAACGGTCCGGCATGGCCTGGTGGGTTAAGACGTTCGATTCGTAATCCGAGGGTCGCAGGTTCAAATCCCCGTCACATCAAGCATGCTCGCCTTTTCAGCCATGGGGGCGTTATAATGTGACGGTCAATCCCAATATTCGTTGGTAAAAGAGTAGCCCAAACGTTGTTGGTGGCTAGTGATGACTAGCTGCCTTCCCTCTAGTC
The DNA here is from genome assembly GCF_004210375.1 of Tachypleus tridentatus. Taxonomy (NCBI): domain Eukaryota; kingdom Metazoa; phylum Arthropoda; class Merostomata; order Xiphosura; family Limulidae; genus Tachypleus; species Tachypleus tridentatus. Next base: position 223,789,818 of record NC_134837.1, on the reverse strand, counting down.
TTACACTGCAAAATTAGGGATGGCCAGCACAGATAGTCCTCGTGTAGCTTTGCGCGAAATTCAAAAACAAACAAACAAGAGTCTGATTTCCGTGGAAACACAACACTGAAATACTACGATGGACAAAACTCAAGAATAGCATGAAAACATCGTAAACAGTCCAAACTTAAAAACAAATATCTTTATAAACTAGTGATTGACTTTGTATGTAATCACTTCATACTTTGTTGTTTTAGCACAAAGTTATAAATGGGTTATCTTTATTCTGTCCACTGTGGAGTATCTAACATCGCATTTTAACATTGTAAATCAGTAATGTTAACTCTAACTCAGCGAGTACTCATTTTATGCAAATAAATGGTGAATAAGTATTCCCTGTACTGACAAATTTTATTCTTTCATTAAAGCAAAAATATTTCATATAAACGTATGTTCGACTTTTGAAGATACAGTAGAATGCAAAAATTATATTGTTAATAAAGTATCGCTTTTTCTGAAGTTAAAAGGCATTTCTTTCTTATAAAGCATGTTTCATTAATAACGTACTTCAGTTAACATTTTGCAAATTACAAAAAAAAAAATAAATAATGTACATACATAGATATAATGCCATAGCAAGGCAAGCTTTAAAATGTCACTGCTGGTATTGTTATTCCATATAACATTTCTATGGTAATATTGATTAATAGAAAACCACGAAACATTTTAATTATAAATCGCCCATAAATTTGAAACGCGTATTACATTTCGCAGGCCTGGCATGGCCTAGTGCGTTAAGGCGTGCGCTTCGTAATCTGAGGGTCGCGGGTTCGCGCCCGAATCGCGCCAAACATGCTCGCCCTCCCAGCCGTGGGGGCGTTATTATGTGACGATCAATCCCACTTTTCGTTGGTAAAGAGTAGCCCAAGAGTTGGCGGTGGGTGGTTATGACTAGCTGCCTTCCCTCTAGTCTTACACTGCTAAATTAGGGACGGCTAGCACAGATAGCCCTCGAGTAGCTTTGTGCGAAATTCCAAAACAAACAAACATTTCGCATGAAACACTGACATGAATTGAACGTACATGGACTATGGAGATTTTCGCTCCTGTAATTCAGTATAATCTTGTGACACATTCATATCCGACAGGCAAACTATAATTCCCATAAGTAACTAGAACATCGAAAGAAAATGTTCTACATGTAATAAAACAAACTCACATCTGTGAAATAGTCAGGTCACAGTTCTTTTTTTTCTTGTGTTTTGATATAAAAGTCTCGCAAGGAGTTAGAATGATACTTCACAATGGCCGAGCGGGTTAAGGCATGCGCTCGTAATCTGAGGGGCGCGGGTTCGCATCCGAGTCGCGCTAAACATGCTCGCCCTCCCAGCCGTGGGGGGCGTTATTATGTGATGGTCAATCCTACTATTCGTTGGTACAAGAGTTGGTGGTGATGACTAGCTGCCTTTCCTCTAGTTTTACACAGCTAAAGGATGGCTAGCGCAGATAGCTCTCGTGTAGCTGTGGGCGAAATAAAAAAAAACACTTGTTCCTGAGCAGAAAGTGTTATTTCCCGATTGCTTATGCCTAAAGTAAAAGAAAAAAACCTATTTTTCTCTTCAAACTTTGCTTTTGTGGGCAATGAAATTTTCAAATTTACCCATTTTCCAGAACATTCCAGGTAGATTCAGTGCTAAGTAGCTGATAGAGAATTTTCTCGAACTTACAAAAATTTTAAAGAACTTTCTAGAATGTTGTAGAACTTATGATAATTTTCAACAACCTTTTAACATTTTCTAGAACTTTCCATAGTAATATATATACAGGGACTCATCACTCACCACTCCAGTTTAGTTCTAGCTGCCTAAGTGAACACATACATCAATCTGATTTTATCAAAGATGGCATCAAGAAGCTGCAAGCATTCTCCAGACGCATTCTACTATGTATGTGGCCAATTTATCAAGACAAGAGCGAAAAAGTACTCTGTGACAGCATCTGCTGAAATGTGTGAAGCCTACAAGGCATATTTCCGCATGCCTGTCGTGGATCAAGACAAACCCTGGGCACCTCATTTTATCTGCGAGCACTGCAAAAATACTCTAGAAGGTAAGACGGACAATTTTTGCTTGCTTGAATAGTAAGATTTTATATTATACAAATTTTAGACCTTTAAAATTTAAATATCTTTTTTTTTAATTTCCAATAGTATAGAAAGAATATCATATATAAAATATTTTGCATGAATCTCTTACACATTAGTTGTGGATGAAATAAATTTATTCTTCATAATAACAATTTTATTTTGCTATTTTACTGGATGGTACAGAGGGGAAAAGAGAGCCATGAAGTTCCAAGAATTTGACGTGAACCCACTGACCACTCAATAAATTGCTACTTCTGCATAGTGGGCCCTTCCAAACGTCAGGCTGGCAAAAATGCATCTGCTATCATGTATCCGGACCTTCCATCATCCATGGCCCCAGTGCTACACTGCCTTGAGCTCCCTGCACCCACTCCACCAGAGAAAACGTAGCCATCCTCAGTATAGAGCAGCAAATCAGAAGAGGAGGTAGACGTTGAAAATCCAGATTACAATTTCATAGGTGCAGCTATGAGAGAAACCCATACTACCCCAACCAAAGATACCTCGATGACTTGGTCAGAGATCTTTGTCTAACAAAGTCGAATGCTCAGCTTTTGACACCTAGGCTCAAGGAGTGGGATTGGTTAGATGAAAGTGTGCAAGCCGTAAGTCAGAAGAAGTGTCAGTTTTGTCGCAGTGATTCGGGGCTTCTTGGGCAATCACAAGGCCGAAAATTATGTGGAACTGGTTGAGGCTTTGGTGAAGAACTACGGCAAAATGGGCTGCAGAATGTCCTTGAAAGTCCATATCCTTGACGCTCATATTGATAAATTCAAGGAGAACATGGGAGCATACTCAGAGGAGCAAGGTGAGCACTTCCACCAAGATATACTGGACTTTGAACGCCGCTACCAAGGAGCGTATAACGAAAACATGATGGAAGACTATATTTGGGGGCTGATATGTGAAAGTGATTTACATTACAGTCGCAAATCTCGAAAAACTACTCACTTCTAAATATTTTTGTCAGATTTTGTATAACTTTAGTATAAATACATGCAAATCTTGATTCATATGATGTTTTATTCAGACCTTGTTTTAATGAAAATGTGCAAATTTGGCCATTTTTACATGGAAAATATGTTATTTTCTAAATTTTTTATCCAGGTCACAAAAGCAAAGTTGGAAGGGAATAATGACCATTTTCTGTACTTTTACAACATAAGAAATTAAGAAATAACACATACTATGCAGAAACAAATTTTGTGTTACATAGTGTGATCAAAGCATATACTTTATACAATATTTTACATCATCAAAAACGTTTATCATAGAATAATACTTCTACTAATTTGTGACAAAATAGCTCACATATGTTTTACAAAAACGGATTTTCACATATCCTTAATAACTATTATTACCGTATGATCTGAACAAAGATACTGTGAGAGCACTTTTATAAGTCATCAACATCTATATTTAATTCATTATCTGTAATAAACTAATAAATGACTGATTTACTATATTTGTCCAATTTCTCAATAACCAGGATCACTGGTAAACATACACAAAACTTGTGAATACATTTTTAAACTGTTCAAAGCTTCTTTCAGATGATGTTTTGTAGAACATTTAATGTTTCACAAATCATATATAATAAATAATCACTCTACAGCTAAATATCATAAATGTACGACTTACCTCTTACTAATACTTAAAATACCAAAACTTTCAGACTGTCTATCATGAAACACACATACAAATTACTACATTTCGTTTCTACTATAAATTTATAAAACTAGCAAATCCGTATCAGAAGTCCAACTACAATACGCATATAGACAATTATTGTGACAACACAGGATCAAACGTAAAGCTTTCTTCCATAACACCTTGGGGATATTGACGTCACCAATACACAGTTTATTAAGGATGATTCATCCAGAGATCATTTCTGAGTTGACCAAAACTGTCTGGTTTGCAAAGTACTGTGTTGGAAGGTAGAAGTAGAACAGAGTTCGAAGAAATGTAAGTAAAGTATGACAGTCCGAATTATTTTATATTGAAGGCAACAGATCATCTTGGTTCAAAAAATATACAAAATTAAAAAAAAAAACATTAGATAAGAAAGACAAAGTCTGTTTTGCAATAATTAGCTTGCTTGTCTGAGGACCAGTTCATTAAAGTTATTATGACAGTTCAATGTTTGCAACAAAAACATTGGTTATCATAATAATATTATAACAATCAGTACTTACGTTTACAGATCTCTTAATATATGCAATTAGATCATAGTTACAATACACAATATATTTAATAATGAAGTCTACATATGCACATTACACTATAATTACTGAAAGTTAAAAGTTCTTTAAATAACGTTCAAATGACTAATTTATTACACAGCATAGATTATTATATACTATGTCTGAAAAACTTTCAGAGTCTTTTAGTCCACTTAGAATAAAATGATAGTTCTGTTTAAATGGTGTGAAATGCCAACCTAACTACTCCCACAGTTTCTAGCTGGTGGAAAAAGATAAAATATATTTTTCTGGATAAGAGCTAGAAGTACTGAGTAATATTTGACTTTATTCAAGCAAATGTTATTTGTTAGTTAAGGGCAAAGCTGCATAATGGGCTATCTGTGCTCTGTCCTTCACGGGTATCGAAACGAGTTTTCTAGCTTTATAAATTCGTGGAACTACAATTGTGCTATTGTGGGGACTTATTCAACTAAAACAACTCCTTAATTTCATATTCCACAATCTTATTTACCAACATCAGATATTAGTTTCATTTGTCATATAATGGTATGTAATACTACACTCGTAGCCACCAGTATCGTGCCAATCCTAGAAACAGGCAAGTATTAGCTGTAAAGTGGTTGATACAGTGTGCAACATCTCTGCAGCAAAAACTAAGGCAGAACAGACCTGATATCATCCATCTTTCAAAATGCTGTACAAATACAATACTACTAACGTATTACCTGAAAATGTCCAAATAAAGGGACTCCCGCTGGTACAGTGATAAGTCTATTGGCTTACAACGCTAAAATCAGCGAATCGATTCCCCTCGGTCGACTTAGCAGATAGCCCGATGTGACTTTGTTCTAAGAAAACACACACACCAAATAAAAGTAAATTAATATTTTAAGTATAGAAAGGTAAAACAACGGCAGTTTCAAAATACCACACTCTTATTTATCTTAGGATCTTATTAAGACTGAATAAAACTTTAAAAATTGAATGTAAATAGTATATTAGGGAATTATTTACATACAAAATAAATATTAAATTCTAATATAAGTAATCTGGCAGAGTAATGAGTAATCAATCTATATATATAGTAATTAAAAACTCAGGTTAAACTAAAAACAAAATGTAGAATCAAAATAAGAAAAATAACTATAGATAAAACAACGAGCAACCAGATATGTTTGAAACTAAATAATTTAAATACAGTAAACAAACACTAGCCAAAATATTAAAAAAACATAAACTAACAAATTAACATCGTAATAAAGGTATTGCATAAACAAACAATACAAAACTTGGGAACAAAACAAAAAAAATTAGATGAAGCGAGGATAATTAATCCGCCACGTGCAATGACAATAAAATTAAAAAACAAAATTGTGCGTAACTGCAAATAAAAAAGCAGTTATCAAGATATGATTAAAATAAGATGTACCTAAGTATACAAATAATAATTTATGAATGATAAAATAAAATAAATAAATAGTGAATTACAGGATGGCAGTTGATAAATAGTGATGAATAAACTAAGTCAAAATGTAACTTAAACTAAAACGAAGCATGACAAAATACAAGAATTAAAAGACTTCATAATAATCAAATACAACTAGCTATAACAAAGTGAAACTAAATACATAACAGGTGTCAAATTAATTAAAATCGTGCTTTTAAAAAGATTCTGTTTGATTACAAAAAATTCAAATAAGAGAAACATATAATAAGTAATTAAAATTCCATATTATACGTAGTTGTTTTTTCTCAGCTTCAGAATTTGGTTTAATGACTATCTTGAGCTGTATGATCACAGGAGAAGCCTTTGTAAGAAATGAAACGTCTCTTACACCAAAACAATAACACATGGATTTGCTTCTTAGCCTCCTAAAATTTTTTAATGATAACCTCCCAATGTTTCCTTCTCCACTTCATCAAAACTTTGGTGCTACATGGTCACGGTTGTTTTGTGCGAAATTCAAAAAACAAACAAACAAACAATCCTCTACATTAGTGGTTTATCCTAAAATTAAGGCAATCAACTTAAGATTCCTTGGTTAAAATATTCAACCTTGACCCTTCAAGACTTTTACATAATTAGAAATTTTCTATAGACAGGCAAAGTTTGAAAAACTCTACCTACGTGTTCAGCATCAATGGATTTGAAATGATACTGTAGTGAACGAAATTAAATTGTGTAATTTCTTATCGTATACAAGAATAGAATTAAAAAATAATATTCATCTTCGTCCTTACTGTCATCTTCTTTATCTTGTGAAATGTCTTCATCAGCCATTATATTTTCATGGAAGGAACACTTACAAGCACCGACATTTGGTTGATGCACAGTTTTTCTTACAACCACAGCTCATTAGTTCTAAAATAGCTTGAAGTGCTGGGAGGAGAATTTCCTCGGATATCTTCCGCCCATCCCATTTGGACTTGGAGTTTCTGGAAATGGTTGTAATGCATTTCGCCAAATAAATGCCTGGTGGTTTAGCTCTTTCTCAATTCAAAGTGTGGGAATCCAGATTCTGGCAGAAGAAGGTCACTTCTTATATACTTTCTGAACATTGCCTGAGTACATTAACACTGTCAACAGTTTTCAGTCCATACAGCTTGCAGATAAATTATTCGCAAGAATGAAAAAATCAGATGATACTGTAGATGCTGCTTCAAGTTCGCTCATAACTTTGACTACTTGATTGTTCTTCATCATCAGCTTATAGCTTTCAACATTACCTTTCTCTAGGAAAGAGGTTATGGCATCACATACAGTGAAAACGTAAAATCAGAGTAGTGATGAATACCAGTTATCTCCTATTTTCATTACCAGTATGAAAATATAATTTCAAGGATTTTTTCTACTGATAGAAATCACTGTGACGAGACTGAGACTGTGAATACCTCTTACTTGCTTGACTAGATCTTGAGGCGTGGGCAGCATGCAACAGAAGTAGCATATCAGCTTCCTACTGATTGATCTCTAATTCTGGAACTTCGACATCAGTAGTGCTTGTGATATTTCTCTTAAGTAAATTACACATCCGCTCATGTATAACAAAAAGTTCAAGTATTTGAATTTGAGAGGCTTATTCTGTTTTACTCTACTCCTATATTTAAGTAACTCTCTCTTCGGTATCAGATCAGAGTATTTACTTTCACGTTTAGACTTTATCCTTGATTGCCAAAAGTCAGTTTTCTACCTCAATTTTTTGATTAACTACCTCTTTGAGACGATAAAAAAATTTTGTGGCTAAACTCTGAATGCATTTTTCTCTTAACCTTGTTTCCTTCAAAATATCTCCATAACAATGGTCACTGTACTCTCAACTTCGTTTGCAAGTTTCTCAAAAGTATCACTAAAATGGGGAGCATCACCCATGGTAACTTCGTCTTCTTGCACAATTGTTTCGTATTTTGTGTGTTTTAAAGTGTATGAAGCATAATACTACTTGTGGTAGCACATTTCACTTGCAATAAGGTCAACATTTCTTATGAAAAGTAGAAGACGTTCATCATTGTTAACAATTGCAGGAGTTTTAAGTTTAGAAGTTACATATTGTGTAAGACGTTGTAGTAACATCCCCTGCTGCCCAGTTCTTGTGACATTTGAATAACTTTAATTCTGACTGGCTACATAACTTTTGTAGTAACGATGATCAGTGGAAGATGCATTTACGTGACAGAATGGTAGATCTGCTTTATGTCCATTTGAGTATTGAAGGAGTTGTCTTATCAGAATCTGCAACACAAATAAAACGAAAGATATACCTAAAGGCACTACCTGACATATTCAGGTTTGCAGTGGTGATGAAAATATTTCTTCAGTTCTCTTGGTTGTTGCTGTTGTTTGTAATTAAGCTCAAAGCTAGAAAAAGGGCTATCTGTGCTCTGTCCAACACAGGTATCGACATCTGGATTTTAACGTTGTAAGTCCGTAGACATAGAGCTATGCAACTGGTGAGCCAGTTCTCTTAGTCATTCAGAAAGTGTTCAGTTAAAATTAATTATCCCAAAATTACTTGAAATTAGTGTCAAATTCCTAATATGAGGTTTGTAATTTCACACACAAATATACTCAGATGTTTCTACAAAGTACTTTACGCTACTTTATGGAAAATTGCATTATTTTTAATCTTCTAATCATCACAAGTTACGTCATGACATGATTGTGAAAATTACTGCACTGTAGGAAGAGTCAAAATACGATGCGGAACCAAATACGGGAAACTAAAACAAATAACTTTATATAAATAAATAGGTTACAACCATCCCACAGTTTACAGCAACTGATGTTCGATCATAATGAGTTTAAAAAAGTTGGTGCTTCACTTCCCTTTGTGGTTAAGACACTTAACTCGTAATCCGAGGTTCGCGGATTTAAATCTTCGTCACACCAAACACGCTCGTCTTTTCAACCGTGGAGGCGTTATAAAGTTACAGTTAACCCACTACTCATTGGTAAAAATAGTAACCCAAGAGTTGGCGGTGGGTGGTGATGACTAACTGCCTTCCCTCTCGTCTTACACTGCTAAAATAGGGACAGCTAGCGCAGATAGCCCTCGTGTATTTTGCGCGAAATTCAGAAACAAAGAAATCTTCACTTCCCACTGCTTCAGAGTTTTGTCCCTTTCAGGTCACCTAGGCCCACAATTTTCCTCTAAAGTAGATATGTTTACTTATTTCTGTTTAAAAATAACACATTTAGCAAATATATTATTTCATGCTCACAACTCGTTTTAAGAGACTTTTGAAAACAAAAGGTTCGTTCATATGCGCGACATTCGAAATCTATAGGCTAACTTGTTCGCACTCGTATTGGTGATGGTAACCTATAGCCTAAACTAGGTAACAACGTAACTACAAATTATGTAGGCCTAGTGTTATTAGTTCACATACGGCGATTATTGGTTCTTTTATGCTTTAGCTAATGCTTTATGCTTGAGGAAAGTTATATATCACTAAGGATTATTTGATAAAATCTTAGTAGTATCGATAATGGTAGAACGTGTAGAAATTGTTTTCCTCCTTGGCAGTCTTCCACTGGGGCTCTTATTATCTAGCTGTTTCACCTTTTTGCCTTGTGTTTATTTCGTTCTACTGAGTAGCACTGTTGACAAAAGTTTGCCAGCTATACACCTTAAAAGGAGTTAGATTTTCATTGTGTGTGATACAAACATTTGGTTGCACTGGTTGCAGCCATATTTTATATTTTTTACACGTAGTTATACAAATCATGTGACTTGGATTCGTATCTTTTATTGGTTAACGCTAAGCGCTACAGAACGATTTAACACCCCACACAGTTGCTTCGAGTATACACTAGGGAAATTTAACTTTCGGCTTTAGTCTCTGTTTCCTCGTAAAATTACACCTCTCCGTCGAGTCAACATGTTGAGAATTACTTTATGAAGTAATAACTATATATTTCTATTCTCAATCTAAGGTTGCCGTGGGGGTAAAACGAAAGAGTGGAGTTCAGCTACACAGGTGATGGGCTGTATGTTTTGGGTGAGAGCCGTAAAATACAGTGATGCAATCAAGTATATTGTTGTTGTAACTTCAGTTGCTGGCCATATCCTCAGAACATCATTAAATCATCTCACAGATACAGAATACCCCAACTTTGCTATACCCCATGTTATACATCGACTGCTCCATCCTTCGGTGTTACAACTCTACCTGGAATACACTGCAAAATATAACCATCTCAACTCCTTCTTCGATTGTAAGCGACTCTGATCAGTATCTGACAATAACTGGGATAGTCAATATGTATCTCAGAAACCTATACAGATTGTCTCAGTCAAGCTCAGCTATTTTTCAAAAAACACATTCCTCCACATCTAATAGTCCAATAACGTATGAGCCATTTCTCCAAATTGAATGTCCCCTAGCTGCTCTTTTGAAGCCAGTTTGAAAATGTTTACAAAGCTCGCTACTACTGATGTGATTCCCTGATGTATGACACATCTTCCCTAGATCTCACTTATGTTTAACCATGTTTCTCACCTTAGCTGTTGGTTCTCCAGCTTCATTGTGATATCGATGTAAGAAAACTTTCCATGATCACCATATTGTGAAATGAAACAATTTGCGGTGGTGGTATAAAAATACTTGATGGCTTATTTTCCTTTACCTTAGAAGGGTAAATCTTTACTTGCTCGCAAAATATAAAGACAAAATTTGCATCAGTGTCAAATTTAAAATATAATTTTTGTCTATTTTAACATTTTATTCTCCTCTCTCTTAAAGTGGCTATTATTGTTGATGATAATGGTCTTCGGGGAGAGTCAACCGAGTTCATATGGTTTTGCGTATAGCAAGTTACACAGAGTTGATTTTTTCAGTTAGTGTATAATACACCAAATAAAAGTTTGAGTGCAGATGCTTAGCATATTATGTACGTGTCTCTTCCACAGCATTGTTGAAGAGGCCAGTGTCATGTCACAGACATCAGCATTACCTGGAACTCTCAAGTCGAAAACCAGACAGGCAAAACTGACTAAAGTTTGAACCATATGACCAAACAATGAATAGAAGAAGGGAACCAACACCAAAATTACTGTTCCAGGATAGCTCAAGAACTTCATCAGGTCCGTATGGAGCTAACCCGAACAAAGAAGGATCTGGAAAAGATTAAGAAATTGATAAATAAGACTACTTACACCAATAAGACGTCCACAGCTACCCTGAAGAGTCTGTGATCATAGATGAAAGTTCTGAATGGGATATTTTTTACTTTTATAAAAGTGATAAAATGAAAAATATTGAAAACTTTTCAAATATAATAACTAAGATTTTTTAAACTTGTTCTATATATAATGTAAAAAACGATGAGTTTTCATGTGTAACAATGTAAAAATGTACATGATAAAAATGCAATATTTTGTATGCTTAAAACAAGTGCCACCTAAAACTTGAAAGTTTAAGTTTTTGTCTGAATGAGTAAAACCCAAGTTAAAATTTTCAAATTTAAAAAAGTTACTACATACAACGTGCAAATATCAACTTTAAAAGAACATGTTTAAATGTATAAAATGTAACGCAAAATAAAAACTCTTTCACTGATGTGTCTGAAAAAGATTTAAAATAAATTCTTATAAGTTTGTTAATTCAGAGTTTTGATGCAAGACCGCTGTTTAATTCCAGTTTTTAACACAGCCTGGTGTCAAACAAAGTAATTCAAGTGTCCAAAGACAAGTAACCGCTATAATATGTAATATGTACAATTTCGATAATATGGCCCGGTAGGGCCAGGTGGGTTAAGGTGTTCGACTCGTAATCTCAGGGTCGCGGGTTCGAATCCCCGTCGCACCAAACATGCTCGTTCTTTTAGCCTTGAGGGCGTTATAATGTTACGATCAATCCCAATATTCGTTGTTAAAAAAGTAGCCCAAGAGTTAGCGGTGGGTGGTGATAACTAGTTACCTTCCCTATAGTCTTACACTGCTAAATTAGGGACGGCTAACGCAGATGTCCTTCGTGTAGCTTTGCGCGAAATTCAAAACAAGCAAACCAAACCAAGATCGATAATCTAATGCAAAAATACCTGCGTAAAAAATTATGAAAACATTAAACCTGAATTTGATTAGGAGTAACCCACTTTTATATTGTACTTATATATATTCGAGTTAATAATTGTTCAGCATCATCTGAACATGTTACGTCTATTAGATTAATGTGACATTGCTATTTTGTCTTGTGTAAATCAATAAGGTAATATGATTATTTGCAAGCCTTTGTTTTTCTGTTTTCTTTTATCCAGTTGGATAATATACAGATATATGCCGTACTATGTATTTGTTGTAAAACCGATTATACAATAAGTTACTAAACTCGTCTGTAACTATTCCGTGTGTCTTGATATATCGTAATATCAGAGAATGTAGATAGAAGATGGAAGTTTAGCATTATATAACTTGTTGACATACACATGTTATATAATGAGAAGTATACATATACATTAATATGCAAAACAAGGAAAAAAAGAACGAAAAACTAGCTAACTGTAAAAAAATTACGGGAAACATTGAGATAAACGTTTAGTAAATAGTATGATAGGAATTAATAAAGTGTTTTATGTAGAAATAAACAGATTTAAACAAGTAAATAAGGAATAAGTTGTGAAGACGCATTACTTTACATATTTTTATAAATTTATCAACATTTACTAAGTTTATTTTTAAACAGTTTCAAAAGTTTTTTCCTCACTTTCAAACAAAACCAACTTCTCTAACTAGGCTTAGGGTAATACCTAAGGATGAGCAGATTTGCCGATTGGACTTATAGGATCAATTTAATGGAATAAGAGAACTTTATGGAATTGGTGGATTACATTTAAATACGGTAAGAGTTGTGTTGTTTGTAAGGGGTATTAACTCAGTTGTAAGGGAACATTTAAGCCAGTACGAAGAAGTGGTGAAGGCCAGGATAAACTAAATGTAAAAAAAATAAGATGTAGAGAAAACTTTAGCATAAGAACTAAGTATAGACGCAATTGTAAGGGTATGTTACGTAGGGTGTGATGCTAAAAATGTAAGAAGTAAAATAAACGAATCAAGAGCGCTGGTAGAGACAAAGGATTTCGATATACTTGGAATAAGTGAAACATCGTTAAGCGTAATGAAACACGGTTAAGCGTAAACTATTTGGATTATAGAAATTTCTCTGAAATACAGGATTATAGATTACTTAATAGGAATAGAGTATAAAAGAGAGGTGGTGACTTTATATTAAAATGTGAGTAACATCATGTCGAAGTTCAGGATGTCAAAGATAATAATACTAAGATTAAATCCTTTTGTTTTTCTGTGTTAGTGAATATAGGGGTAAAAGACTGTGTGTTAGTAGGAATTAGTTACAGACCACTAGATGGTTCTGATGAAATCAATGAGAAACTTTACAGTGAGATTAAGATTCCAACTGTTAATTACCTCATAGTTATGGCTGATATTAATTTAGAGACATATAGATTGGGAAATATTAGAATCAATCTATTAAAGAGAAAGGTTTTTGGAAGCTTTTCAAGATGGTTATCTTCACCATTTTGTCAAAGAACCGGCTAGAAACAATGCTATTTTGGGGGCACTGTAAACTTCTAATATAGAAATGGCAAAGATGGCGGAAACTGGGGAGCATTTGGAGGCAACTGATTATTTCCCCATTAAGTTCGATGTTTTTTCTGCATATCGACATCATGGATAAAGATACTTTGATAGGCCCGGCATGGCCTAGCGCGTAAGGCGTGCGACTCGTAATCCGCGGGTTCGCGCCCGAGTCGCGCTAAACATGCTCGCCCTCCCAGCCGTGGGGGTGTATAATGTGACGGTCAATCCCACTATTCGTTGGTAAAGAGTAGCCCAAGAGTTGGCGGTGGGTGGTGATGACTAGCTGCCTTCCCTCTAGTCTTACACTGCTAAATTAGGGACGGCTAGCACAGATAGCCCTCGAGTAGCTTTGTGCGAAATTTCCAAAACAAACAAACAAACAGATACTTTGATTTTAAATATCAAAAAAAATACTGAATAGATGAAGAATTTCTGTTTTGAATATGGCAGCTGTTTTATATAGAGACGCTGATAAAATGTGAAACCTTTTGAAAAAATAAATATTCGGTTCGTTTTGAATTTCGCGCAAAGCTACTCGAGGACTATCAGCGCTAGGCGTCTCTAATATAGCAGCGTAAGACTAAAGGGAAGGCAGCTAGTCATCACCACCAACACTTGGGCTACTCTTTTACCAAGGAATAGTGGGATTAACCGTAACATTATAAGCCCCCACGGCTGAGAGGGCGAGCATGTTTGGTATTAGGGGGATTCAAACCCGCGGCCCTCAGATTACGAGTCGAGAGCCTTAAATATTCGAGATAAACATATTCCTTATTGAAAAAGGGGTGATTATAAGTAAAAATGAAGTTGTATCTCCTAAGGTTTAAGAGATAAAATTTTAAAAAGACATCACAATTTTAAAACATTTAAATTGACTGCTATGACGAAAAATTTATACAATTATAGAAGATAAAAAAATTGGTCGAGAAAAAATTTGGACACCAAACAGGTTGCGTGAGAAAGGTTGGCTAAAAATGTTAAAATTAAGAGTAAAGATTTCTTAAATATATAATAAGAGCAAACAAAAAATAGGATGACGATAGGACTTTTGAAAGTTTTAATGGAAGGCTCTTATCTGATATGGTTGAGTTATTAAATTCTGATATCTTTTTAGTTTTTACTAATAACAATTTAAGCAACGTTCCTCTCATTGAACAGTTAATAGATTGAAACAAGATCGAGCAGCATGATTACATTAATTCTGAGCTTGTTGGGAAACAATTGGGACAAAGCTTTTAGGATAGAAAATATTTCCCTAAGAGTTTTGAACGAAGTTAAGTATTGGATATGTGAAATACTATTTTTTGCAAGTTTTTGGATAGCGAACAGGTGTCAGAAAATTAGAAGGTGACTAATGCTGCTCCTTCCTTCAAGGGAGGTAATAAAAATTTTCCCTGTAATTATAATTCTATTAGTCTTACATCAGCTGTGGGAAAAGTTTTGGGACGTCTTATGAAAGTTCCTTTGCAAAGTAAAAAAAAAAAAACAAAATTTAAAATTTTATTGGATACTCTATGTGGTTTTAATGAGAAAAAATATTGAATTACAAACCTTCTGACATTCGTTGTTACTGCTTATATATATGAAGGCAAAGATATAGATTTGGTATATCTAGATTTTCAGAAAATATTTGACAAAAGGCTTGCAAAAATTATTTCTATATGTGCGTGAGAGATAAGTTGTCTAATTAGACAGAAGAGTGGCTGGATGGAAAAATCAGAGGGTTGTTACAAATAGAGTTCAGTCAGAATAGATTAATGTCAACATTGGAGTCTCTCATGGGTAAATCTTAGGGCCTTTGATCTTTTCTTTTATTTACATCAACGACATTGATGAAGGAATGGTCAATAAATTATTTAAATTTGCTGATGATATCAAGGTCTTGGGTGTTGCTGGCTGTGAAGATGATGCTGCTGACTTACAAAAGAATTTAGATCATTTAATGAGTTGGAAAAATAAATGGTAAATGGGTTTTAATTATAATAAATGCAAGATCATACACGTGGATTATCGTAATTTGAACTATAAGTATAATTTGGATAGGAATAATCTTAAGAGTGTTATGAAAGATAGTTATCTCGATGCAGTGTTTGAACAGTCTCTTAAGCTCTCCTAGCAGTGTGCTTTTGCTAGTGGTAAGGCAAATAAGATTTTAAGTTATATGTACAGATATACTGAATAAAAGTCTAAAGATGCTATAATTTCATTATATAGGCCACTGGTTAGACCACTTTTCGAGTATTGTGTTCTGTCTTAGGCTCATTACCTTAGGAAATATATTAAATTGTTGGAAAGGGTTCAGAGGAGAGCTACTAGAATGGTGCCTGGGAAGAAGACATTGTCATACAATAAGAGGTTAAGATACCCGAAACTGTTTCTCTTTAAAAAGGAAGAATTGAGGTGTTTAAGTGTGTTAAGTGAATTGACGGCATTTATGTAGGACTAGGAAACAGAAATATAAATTTTAACAGGGTAGGATCTAACTTTTTTTTAGCAGGATGGTTGGCCTTTGGAACGTGTTGTCTTCGAATTTTGTGGCCGCGATACCTTTAAGTGATCTTAAGAGAAAGCTTGATAACTTTAATTGATCGATTAATTTTGTTTGTTTTATCAAATTATTGGTTATTCAGTTCAGTCCTTAGTATTAACCCCCTGAACACTTTAATATATATAACTATATTACTACAATATAATTACTTGTTATGCACTGTTTAAAAAACAATTAAATAGTACTTTATCAGATGTTTCTTTAGCATTATTGAACAACATATTTACTATCTGAATCGAAATGCATTTATAAAAACAATTCATGAAAGCTATTACAATATAATCTGCGTCAAGACCACAACATACATTAACAACGTTAATGTTACATCATTAACTTATGCTGACGGGCTTATTACAAGTTCTACAACTATACAGTAGTTTCTATAATGCCATAGTATAAGTACTAAAATTACTCAGACAGTAAGAAGTTTACAGGGAACTGACTCTTTGGAAGATCATGGTTGTTAGCCTTATACATTTAAAGTTTAATAACTGATATAGGTGAAGAACTTACTTAAAGCATCGTATGATTAATTAACGCTTTAATTTACTAAAAGTTCTGAAATTACAACACAATTTAATCCCTTTGTTCAATTTTGAAAAATATTTCCTGAAGCTATCTGTGTTAGGAGGCCCGGCATGGCCTAGCGCATTAAGGCGTGCGCTTTGTAATCTGAGGGTCGCGGGTTCGCGCCCGAGTCGCGCCAAACATGCTCGCTCTCCCAGCCGTGGGAGCGTTATAATGTGACGGTCAATCCCCCTATTCGTTGGTAAAAGAGTAGCCCAAGAGTTAGCGGTGGGTGGTGATGACTAGCTGCCTTCCCTCTAGTCTTACACTGCTAAATTAGGGATGGCTAGCACAGATAGCCCTCGAGTAGCTTTGTGCGAAATTCCAAAACAAACAAAATCTGTGTTAGGCGCACTAATTTATAAAGTATAGTCTAGATGGAAGGCAGCTAGTCAATACCACTCACCGTCAACTCTTGAACTGCTTTTTACCACAGGAAAGTGAGATTCACGATCAAAGTATAACGACCCTCAAGGCTGATAGAAGAGTATTTTGGGGAAGTGATTCGAGCCCAGAACCAGCTAAATTTGAGTCGAACATCTAACTACCAAGTCATACCAGGCCATACTACAAAAACAATAATTTATTAGAATTGCACGTGAACAAATCACTCAAAGTTCCACTGAGTTAGCTATTCTTACAACTAACTGCAACTGTTAATAACAATAAACTCAAAACAACAGTTATATATTATTTATTCATTACCATTACACCAATATTAGTTACTACAGTATAACATCATAACTACTTATAGAATAATTATCTATACAGACACTAGAATTTCCGGCACCAGACTCTCAACATCAGACCATAAGACCGCTTTGGAACGACTGAAAAACTAGCTCATTATTTAAGATCTATACTTTTTACTGGAACATTTTATCAATTTTTATTTATACTTGCATAGAAATGAAGTTGCAGTCTTATCCTTAACATTTAGTGCAACAAACGTTTCTCAAATGTGCAAGAAAACAAGCTTAGATTTTATGTTTCAGAGCAAAACTTCGAACTAGGTTTGCCCAGTTCAACATAATAGCAATTTTAAGATTCTATTGATGAAATTCGATAAATAAATCGTCGAAATCAGCTCGAAAAGTAAAGGAATAATAAAATGTTAATAACATATTGCTCTAAAATCACTAGCACAGCCTTCGTGTAGCTTTGCGCGAAATTCAAAACAAACCAAACCAAATTATTATGACATAACTTTAGTATTGGATATTATTGATTATATTTAATCATAAAATGTAGATCTGTCTAACCCTAACTGGGCAGCCGTATGTACTTTTTTTTTCTTTTTAAGTATTCGTCTGATTTTTAACTGCTATTTGTCCACTTCAACTTACCTTCAACAACTATGTTTCAACAAATTTATCATAACGCCCTCTATTATCGCCAGACTGTTTCGTTCTTTCTCATTGACCACATTACCAAAGTCTTGGTTCCCACAGTTCTAGCTCACATATCCGCTCATTACTTGCTTCCCTCTGGTCTACAAGCATCGTTAAATGTACACTTAATTTCTAGTGGCTTGATCATTAGTCGACTTTCACAGTTTATCATTAAGCACTAGATCTAACGAATTCGCAGGGAACACTAGAGCAGAGAGACACGTTTACCGATATTTCGATTTTTAAGGTTAACAGTACATATATATATATTAAGACATTAGATGTTAAGAAATCCGAACAGCTATTGAAATAATGATTTCATCTGCAACCATTTATTATTAAGGAGAACTTATATAAATTGCATTCCATTAGCTCTGCAAGTTTATCAAAATGTTCATGTCTCTATTGACCACACACACAAAAAACAACTTGAAACGATTTCTCGATGTTTAAGGTATATATTATAGACGATACTATATGTAAATATTATTCGCAAATACTCTTTCAAGACATCTATAAATACTGCAAGCAAAAGAGTGAGATTTATTAAGCACGAAACATTTACTATATAAGAAAACCTCATGTTTGATAACTGCAACTTATGAAAATATGGAGCTTTATTTAAAGATTCATAATATTATGTTACTTTAAATTTATTTCTAATCTGCTTATACATAACGTTTCTCTTTGTTTTGAACAATGTTAGATTAGATAGTAGCGACTATGCCTGGGTGTATTTCGTAAAATTTCATAGATAAATACAAAAAAAAAAAAATGTAAAGTTTGTCGGTGGTTAAACTAAGGCGGTTTTTCCTTGCCGGAAGTCGCCGACAAAGAAGCGGCAGTTGGAAACTGTAACAAGCAAGAGGTCCTCATTTCCTATGGTTGCCGTTGGCAACCAAATTATCCATATCGGCGACGCAACAATAGATCTCTACCGGATTGACCGTGTAACAAAATTTACTTATTTCCCGAACAGCGTACCAGGACTTTCTCCACACACACAAAAGAAAAATATATATATAATCGTGTAGCTTGTCTCATTGTGAACCACATATATGTATATGAAACATATTTTATTTTTAAACACAAATGTGTAATTGAACCGTGTCCAGTAGTGACCTGTTTAACAGATTTACTGTTATACATTTATTATAATATTATAATTATTATTATAATGTTATACATTCGTTTCGGTTTAATACATATAACGTATATTGTTAAATGTGTATTGCACAAGTTCCACATGTTCTCTAAATTTGTAGAAAATTCTCGAGTGTGAGAATCAACATTGTCACCAAATAAACTTTCGAGGGCTTAGCCTAAATATTATGAATTGACGCGCCAAGAGCCAATAATAGAATATTGTTGGTCTACTACAGTCAGCATACTATAAGTCTCAGAAGCTATAATTGTAATTAACGCTTAGTAATCGGAAAACTCCCAGGAACGTTTATACATTTCGAACATTACGAACTCTTCAAGTTCAGGGAATTAACTGTGGACGTTAATATACCTACGAGAACATTAGATATTGTCAGTGAAAACTTACGTGTGCTTAGCCGTCAAGAGAAGTGTACAGGTGTATCAACATAGAATTCAATCGCTTTCCGTGAACGTCGATGAAAGATTCAGTTCTAGACCAGATATAAGACTCAGTATTGTTTATAAGTCTGTAAAACTCTAGCATATAAACCCTCATTCATAATAAGTATTAGTAATATCCGTTATTATAAACTGTATTTTTATTATTTTTTGTATATTGAAATATATTTATGTTCAGAAAGGAAATTGTATGCATAAATTTAACACATAATGACATTTATTTGACTTCTAAATTCAAATTTCCGCTTATTTGAAATCGTAATACGTAACGTATGTAACATAATAAATCGGAAACTCGTCCGAGACAAATTATAATACACAACACTTACAGCTTATCAATTCAACATTGTAAAATTTATAGTAGACACTCACTAACTTATAGTCTAAATATAAGCTGTAGAGTTTGTTATAGTGCCTTACAACCGATATTTGTAGCATCTCTCATTGGAATACTTAAACTTTAAAAAAAAAACACATATATATATATATATATATATATGAACTAATGTATCTTATCATTTAACTCTTGAGCTTGTAAGTACGTTCGAATAGTACACATCAGCTGTTTTTAACACAAAACTAACAATACATTCTTATAATTTCTACTATGCAATCTAATAGCATACACCTAAGGCTAGTAATCTACTTCTAATCATGATACAGGGTCTAACAAAACGTCTGTACTTCAGTCAAAACAAATTCCACTGTACCACGATACAAGAACCAAAAAAAAAAAATCAAAATCTGTGCTGTAATTTTTAGGACAGTATTGCTACGCCACGATATAAGATCAACCAGGAAATGTATACTCTGATTCAGGATACAGTTGTAGCTGTACTTTTATTACACGTAAACCAGTAATAATAATAAAGATTTAAGATATAAAAATATATCTGTACCGTCATCGGAAAGTTACATAAACTTGTACACTGACTTGGGATATAACGATATATCTATACTATTACTCAAAATAAAAAGCAAACCCATACTCTGATTCAGGATATAACAATGAGTCTGTACCATGATTCAAAGACCAAGAAAACGTTCGTACACTATGTATTTATAATACATCTAGTCTTTACACAGGATATAAAATGGCTCTTTGACATAATCTGTACAAAAGCAGCATGCCTGTAATATGAGCAACATCTAACCGAAACCTGTACTCCTTATGTATTGTATAATATCTAGCCGCGACACAGTGAGTAAAAAGTTTGTACTGTTATCCTTACTATAAAATCGGTAGCAAGAGTCTGAGCCGAAGATGGAGTTTCCACTGAACAACAACATCTGTAAGTATTTACGATCAACAATAGTTTTTCTGGTCCAAAATTAAAAAGTACATTCACACAGTAAAATTAAATTTAAGAAATGTGTATATTCCGAGCCGCAAGTTAATAAGATATCTTAAGGAAACTGAGCATATCTTCAAATCGTTAGATCTAAATTTCTTGACCAGCATCCATAAAACATACTTTTTCAGATCTCTTCTTTTACAAGTTTTAAATATGTTTTGCGCATGTGCATACACGTATATTTATTTACGACACACTAATGGCCAAAATACTAACTCTCTTTCTCTCTCTTTCTTGTCGGAATTTGGGTATAAAGATCCGGGAGGGTCGGTTCGTATTAACTTCTTCCTCCAAATACCAACAGTTTTCAAGAACAGCGAAGTTCTTGATTTTGCTGTCGGCATCAATTGCTTAGATACATTAATAAAACATGAAAACCTGCGCGAGTGTTCTTTATATTGTGCGCGTCTCACTTATTTAACTAAATTTTATAGACATGTTAAATTGGTTCGTATTTTAGATTATCTCTTGA
This sequence comes from Tachypleus tridentatus, assembly GCF_004210375.1. Taxonomy (NCBI): domain Eukaryota; kingdom Metazoa; phylum Arthropoda; class Merostomata; order Xiphosura; family Limulidae; genus Tachypleus; species Tachypleus tridentatus. Next base: position 223,768,450 of record NC_134837.1, on the reverse strand, counting down.
TAGGTATAATTTAAAAGTTTTATAGGAAGAATACAATGTAGAGATAGCCACGCATAAATAAAAAGACATTATTACTGCATATTTAAATTCAAAGAGATGGTGAAACAACTTTTTAATTGGTTCAAACAATATGGCTAGAAGCATGTTAATCATTAGTTCTAGTGAGCAAACGTAACGACTCCCTTAGCTACATATAATTCATTTTAAAAAAATTTATACTTAACAGGTAGAATCGATTACAAAAAACCAAAGAAATGTTAATATTTTGATTCTTGATTTTTGTTTTGGTGCTGAATAATGAATATCAGAAATAGCAACAAATTTTAAATACTTAAATTGTTCAAGTGTTTAGTGTGTCTTTACAAAATGGGAATGAGAAAATGGCATTGTCTGAAACCTATATGATGCTTCTTTACTGTTCCATTGTTTAGTTTGTTTTACCCAATGAACAGTTCAACCTATCAAAAATATAAGGAAAACGTTTTATGTAATACTGCCTTCTGCTTATATGAAAAAATCAACATAAAATGATCAAAGTGAGATAGTTCTTTTCATATATATGTGAATTGTTAAATATATGAATCACATACACATTATACATCAGTGGTAAAAACAAACTTAACTTTGAAGTGAAATATTCTATTCTATATATTTTTTCTTGGTTTAAATTTGAAATATCCGAATACCAACTACATGTTCTTCAATTTAAATTGCCACTTGATAATGAGGACGACTCTCAGTAACAATACTACACATGAATTTGACCATTCGGGATAGATAAATGACACTGGTTTTAATTTATGAGGACAAATGTGAATGTTATGCTTTACCATTTCGTTGCATTTACATCTGTGCTTATAAATTAAAACCGGTGTCCTATCTATCTCGAATGGTCAAATTCATGCGTAGTACTATAATAAAAAGTTAATATATTTAGATCTATAATATGCATCCAGTATTTATACCCCCTTCTTGCAGGCCTTGCCATACAAACATACAAAATACATTCAGAGCCTCTTGAGGCAAGTGTTTTAAATGGCTAAACGCATCACATTCTATAAGCCATCAGTCAATTTTCAGAATTCTGTTTATGAAATCGGCAGTGTAAGCATTATTACGCTATACTGATTTTTACCTTTCATCACTTTTAGATGCACCCCTTTAAATACTTTTAATTTTTCCAAACATTTTTTCCACTCGTTCATGCACTTTTTCAAACAAGGTGACACGATCTTATGCATCATTCATTAGTGTTGATATCCTGTATGTATGTCATCAGTATGGGTGTGTACCATAATTTTATGGTATGAGAATGTGTGTTTAATGTGTATTATTTTCACTTTTGGTGTGTGTTGTAGCAGATTTACTGTTATACATTTATTTTAATACCTACGTTTGCTTCAGTATAGTTTATTATGCACGTGACATATATCATTGGAAATGTATTGCACAAGCTTTGTCAGTTTTCTAAATTTGTAGATTTTCGAAAGTAAGAATCAAGATATTTGTTTCATAAAAACGCTGACGTGTTTTCGAACATTGTTGAATGCTCTAAAAAACTCGCTTTAAATTAGTTAAACCGACACGCCGAGAATATTATTAGTCGGCTACAGTATCGGAAACTATATTATTATTAACGTCTACTAATCAGAAAACTACGGAACTGAACCAGAAACGTTTGGATATTTCAAACATTACGAACTATTTAACTTCAGGGAATTAGTTTTGGGTGTTAGTATTTCTACAAGGACATTATATATTGTTGTCGGCGAAAGAAATGTACAGTTATGTCAACAAAAAAATAATTTGTTCTCCGTGAATATCAATAAGTTTGTAAGTTTGTAAAACTCTTGTGAATAAACCATCATTTATAATAACTATTAGTAATAACCGTAATTATAAACTGTATTGTTTTGTTTTTTTTGTATATTAAAGTATATTTGTGTTAAAAAGAAAATTGTGTGTATCAATGAACGTATTTTCATCAGATCACCCAATATTGTTGGTTTTGTAACTTACAAAATCTGATGTAGTTAGGGAGGAATCTTTTGTGTCTGTTGATTCCGTGTTTTTGACAAATGACACCCGAATCTATTCTACGTGATAATGGGCAACTCAGTCATTGTTGATGTAAGATGCATACAGCCTTTAGGTTTGAGTTCTACCACTGATGAGTCTGTTGCTGCTCAGGGTATTGAGGGTGATTTTATTTTTTCCTTCATAACATTTATTTAACATCAGGCGTAGTTTCGGGACCAGTTGTAGTAGAAGTAAGGCCGACATTGCCAATGAAGAGTGTATCATTATTGTTGGGAAACGATTTGGCTGGGAAAAATGTTGTTGCCAAGCCCAAGATGGTAAACAAGCCGATCACTGTTTCATCATATCTTGTTGTTGAGGAGAATCCAGGCGTATTTCCCTCGTGTGCTGTGACTCAAGCTCAGGTGAAAAAATTAAGCCAAAACGAGTAACAGACACAAATCTGAAGGGCGATATTACATATTTATATATGTAAAAACGACTGGTATTAATAGAGAAAGCTCTATGTAGAGGAATGAACACGTTTCGACCTTCTTCGGTCATCGTCAGGTTCACAAAGAAAGAAAGAGGTAACTGACCGATAGCTGACCCCATGTTTGAAAGGGGTTGTGTAATTGAGTGTAGGAATGTAGAGGGCGTGCTTAAATGTTGGACATATTTATTAATATAGGTATAAAGGTGTTCCTTTGTATTGGTTTATTTTGGATTTAAGTTTCTGTATAAGTAAGGCTTCTTTAATTTTGTGTTTGTTTATGTTTATTACTTTATTTAGTATTTGAATGTTTTATATGGTTATGTTGTGTTGATTTGATTTACAGTGTTCGAAAACGTGTGAAGGTGACTCTTGTGTTCTGTGAATCTGGCTTCCATTTTTCTACTTGTTTCTCCAATGCAGAAGTCGTGGCAGTTATCACATTGCATTTTATAAATAATGTTGGTGTGGTGTTTGTCAGTGTAGTTTTTACATTGTATAGACTTTACCTTTGTGTCTGGTTTTTGAATAAATTTGGTATTAATTGGAATGTCACATTTCGTTACTACTTTTTGCCAAATATTGGTTATTTTTCTGCTGATGTCGGAAATATATGGTACACAGCAGTTTATGGTTTCGTGATATTTTAAATCGTGGGATATATTTACTTTTGTTGGTTGATTTTGCTTTTTGTCTAGGTGTGTGCGTTTAATGTTTTCTACGGTTTGTGGAGGAAACTTATTGATGTTGATGAAATATTGTTTTATTTTGTCTAATTCATCGTTAATTTGATCTTGTGAACATAGTTTTATGGCTGTGTTTATTAGGTTTCTTAATATGTTGAGTTTTTGTTTTGTTTCATGTGCTGAGTACCAAGGAATGTATAGTCCAGTATGGGTGATTTTACGGTGGATTTCTGTTTTGAATTATTTATCAGTTCTAATGATTTTGAGGTTAATAAATGACATTTGATTGCTTTCTTCTTGTTAGCATGTGAAGTTCATGTTGGGATGATTAGAGTTAATGTGATTGAAGTATTGTTTTATTTTGTCTAATTCGTTGTTACTTTTATCTGGTGAGCATAGTTTTATGGCTGTATTTATTTGGTTTCTTAGTATGTTGAGTTTTTGTTTTGTTTCATGTGCTGAGTACCAAGAAATGTATAGTCCAGAATGGGTGATTTTTCGGTGGATTTCTGTTTTGAATTGTGTGTCGGTTCTTGTAATTTTGAGGTTAAGAAATGATATTTGGTTGCTTTCTTCCTGTTTACATGTCGTCTACATATCTGTACCAGTATGGTGGTGGATGTAATGTTGTGTTAATTGCTTGTGTTTTAACTTGTGTCATAAAAATATTGTCTAGAACTGGTGATACTGGGTTGCCCATGCTTAGGCCATTTGTTTGTGTATAGTTGTGGTTGTTGAACATGAAGTTTATCTTCATCTTGGGAATTCTATGAGGATTGCTAATTGGTTGCTGGGAATGTCTATTGATGGGTTAGAATCTTTAGAGTCTCGGATATAGAGTTCTAAGGCTATCTTGCAGGCTTCAGCGGTTGGAGCTTCTGTAAAGAGGGATATGATATCGAAACTGGCCACTAAGGCTTTATGATTAAGGTTTTATTTGAAATTATTGGTCGTACTGGACAATCTGGTTTATGAGGTTTGGAAATGCCGTATATTTGTTGTGTCCGTGAATTGGTGTTGCTTAGGTAGGAATAAAGTGTTTTTTGAAATTGTGTTAGCTTTTTTTCATTTTTAGCAGTATTTTGTTTAGTTGCGGTTATTATGTCTTTGTTGGATTTGTGTCTGTTGGTTTAAATTTGTTTGTGTCTGATAGGATGTTCTTCATTTTTTTGGATTATTCATTCATGTTCATTATGACTATAGCGTTTCCTTTATCTGATTTTAGAATTCTAATGTTTTTGTCTTGTTTTAGGTGTTTAATGGAATTAATCTCTCTTTTTTGTAAAGTTGTTTTTCAGTTTTCTGTTTTGTGAAACTATGTTGATGGTTTTGTGAGAAGATTCTTTGAAAAAAATCGTTTAAGATGTTGTTTTTATGTGTCTCTGGAAAATATTAATTTTTAATTTTTTCTGGAAAGTTTGGCTGTTGGATGGAAATAGAATTGTCGAAGTTGTCTTCTTTCCGTTGGTTGCTTTCGGCTGTTTTCTTGTTGTTTTTGTTTTCTGTGGAGAAGTATCACAAGTCTCCTGGCTAGGTCTTCTAAACATGTTTTAATTTCTAAGATTTGAATGTACCTAGGTGCTATTGCGAAGTTGAATCCTTTGTTAAGTAGATGTATCTCGTCTGTGTTTTAATTGTCGGTCAGATCTGTTAATTATGAGGTTAGTCAATGATTTGTCGTGTTGGTGTTTTTTCTGTTGTTTGCATCTAAATTTTTCGAGTTTTTTGTCGTGGCAGATATTTTTGTCCCTGTAGTTCTTAGTGTTGATTTGGTTTATGTTTCGTTGTATAAGTCCGTAAATCTCTGGTTTAATTATCAACAGAAGAAATGACATCTATTTCATTCAACAATGTAGAAATGAACAAATAACCCCTAACTTTGTAAAGGTAAAATTGTCAAAAACTTTTAATCGATGCATATTTATACAACTTATATCACTATGGGAATTCATACTACGTAATCGACCGTCATTATGGGGATTCTTGATACGTAAAGTCACGTGCAATAACACAATTGTAAATTAGTACGATAACGTTTGAGGCAGGATTTGCACGGACCTCTACAAGTGACAGATCAGCCAACTTACACGAAAGAAGAAGAGTATTGCCGTAGATTAATATAGGCCTACATTTTCCTGTGTGAATATTTGACATTAGTCATCTGTTATACTTGGAGCAGACAGAGAAAACAAGGTGAGTTAGAAAAATGATGTAGTCTATGTAGACTTTTGCGCTATTAACGTTAAACTGTGAGGCTTAATGTTATTTTGTAGATTTTACTACACTAGAGCAAAATCATGGATTGGAGATTTAGCGTGGATTGATGTTTTTATTGTTGATCTTTTCAGTAGTGGTTGATTAATATTGCTGCCCCTCACCTTTTTAAAGCCAAGTTGTGCTGGTTAAACATTTAATTTATTCAGACACGGACAAGTTCTTTAAATATGTATATTACCAAAAATGTTAAACGAAGTACTTGATGACACCTGACCGTCTGAGGGAATAAAATACATCTCATGTTTTTGCTCGGGATACTGGATCTCTCTTCCAATAATAAATATAACATGAACCATAACACCATAGTACTACATTTGTGTTATAATTGTATGGTTTGGTAAAACTATATTTCACTATATTTATGCTTGTTGATACGTACTTATCATATAAAATTCCATTTGTACGTTGAAAAGAGTCACCTGAAAACAATATTTACAAAAACAGTTAAATTACTTTTCTTTATTTATATGCCACCAAGAAAATTGTCCCCCGCTGGAACAGCGGTAAGTCTACGGAGTTACAACGCTAAAAATCAGGAGCTCGATTCCCCTCGGTAAACTCGACGTGGCTTTGCTATAAGAAAACACACACACACACACAATGCCCAAAAAATTAAAAATGATTATAAAAATAGTTTTCATATAAAAATAATTCTATATTTCTAGATCTTTTGGTGAAACTTTAATAAGAAGTTATATTAATACATCTATTTTTGAATAAAGGAATTTTAGTATTTTAGACTTCAGCCCTTAAAATAAAGCGGCAACATGATACACTGGAGTTTGTAAGAAAAACCCAATGAACTGAAACTTCAAAGCAAGATCCAATTGAATATCTAACACCAACAACTTCAAGAAGCGATGAAACTTCCGCTTCTAATACTGCGCAAACTAGAGATGATGAAGATTCAGCAACTGCTCTTCTGGACTAAAGCAGACTGAGGAGTTCAAGAAAAAATATGATGGTTTGGTTGTTCGCAGCAAGAAACTTGGTTGTGATAACTGCTTTAAATTTGATTCCATAAACATGAAGAGAATTCTCGTATCGATGGAATGGAGAAGCTACAGTGTTGAAGAATCAGGATGGAATAGAACCGTCCAGGAAGCATCTCTCAGAAGAAAAAAGTGAATGAGCATTTTTCATCGAATGCAATTGAAAGATCGTGCAAACGATGCAATTGCCAAATGCCTAGATTTTAGATAAAATAAAAATATATCAGCTCTACATGTAAAGTTTTTAATACAATCTACAGTGTAGCAAAACGAAGCAGACCATTTTCTGACGTTGAAGATGAAATTGAGCTACAAATGAAAATTGGGTTGGACTCCATTGTCGGAAAACTGCTCTTAAAACAATTGATCACATTGCAAAGGAAATTAAAAATGAAATATTTACTAAAACAACTGAACAAATTTAAAATTCTGTGTTATCAATGATGAAGCTTCAACCATATCTTATAAACCAGTGATCATAATTTTTGTAAAGGTTGAAGATCGTGATCTTTCGCCAAAATTTTTTCTTATTTTGGTTGAGTTGAAAGGCCATAATGCTGAAACTATACACATATTTGTATAAAAAAGCTTGCATGATGCAGAATTTGATAGTGGATATTTGAAAAATAATATGGTCGCATTCTGCTCATATGGTGAAAGTGTAATGCTTGGCCGCAAGTCAGGGGCGAGCACTAAACTTAAAAATGATTTTCCTGACATCATAACTGGGCATTGATTAAATCACCACTTGCAACTGATTTTAGATTATTCTGTCACTGATATAAAACAAGTGAATCACTTCAAAGTGTTCATAGATAAAATCTACACGATATTTCACCAATCAAACAAAATCCAAATGGAACTTTTCACCATTTGGAAGAAATTGGCCTTGAAATTTTGAAGATTGGTAGGGTTTTGGGACCAAGATGGGCTGCTTGCAGCCTAAGATCAACACTTGCTATATGGTGTGCTCATCCAGTATTATACAAATATTTTTCTACTGAGAAACAATATTCAGGAATGGCTAGCCAGTCTTTTCAACAATTTCTTTCTGAAGGATCTAGCAATACTGATAGATATATTACAAGAAATTTCTTTACTTTCTTATGCGTTTAAAGCCAGAAATTTAAATTTAGCAAAAGCTGAAAAAACTAATAAAAAGGGCCATTAAGGCATTTAAAATGCTCAAAGAAAGTAGAGGAACCTTTGCAAACCTTTAGGAATATTGAGTTTGTTGAAAACCAAAGGCATGTAAGCCTTCCTCGTCAAAAACCACTGGAAGCAGTAATAAAAAACTATGCAAGCCAAACTGGTGAATTATGATCACTTAAAATAAAAAAATAATGCACAAGAAAATCACAATAAAATTCATAAACTGGTAAACATTGGAATATTGATGAAGTTGTTGTTCCTTGAAAAGCCGCCGAAGAAAAAATGTATGAATTTAGTAAGCTCTTTCATCACGAAATCAGTACTTATGATTTCCGTGACTGTATGGAACATGTTCTACGAAATCACCACAATCATGAGATTCCAAGAACTGTACAAAAGGGTAAAAATATTGTCAATACTGTTGATCTTAGTTCCGCAGAGGCAGAAATAGGGTTTTCAATAATGAATATCATATATTTAGATAAAAGAAGCCGCTTTACAGTTGAAAATGTGGTAAATCTGATGACAATTAATTTGATTGGTCTCCCATTGGATTCATGGGATCTGACTTCAGTTCAAAAGTGGCTGAGAAAAAAACCACACAGCTGATGACAATAGGGTCAAAGGTAGAAGGAATAAAGATTTTGATCATAATCAAGTTGCGATTTGGAAATATTTAAAGCATGCTAAATAAATTATTTCAGTAAGATATTTTTGTTATTAATTTTCATTGCAAAAAATGGGGATGTGTGAAGCGAGATAGAACCTGTTGTTAAAACATTTGTCATTTAGCGATCTAGTACGAGTTATGGTTGTGTGCATACGTTAAGGGTTGATAAATTACTTATTCTTTTGTAGTACAGAAAAACTTTAGCACAACACAAACACGTAATTCCTGTGCTATTGTTCTATTTGGTAAGGTAAGTTTTATTGTTACACAGCTAGAAGCATTCAATAATGTTGGTCAGCAAGATTTAGAAATTTATGGTTTTATAAATATTTGTATCTAGTTCTACTAACTTTCTTAAGTGACACTATGATTTATAATTTTGCATGAGGTGTATTTGTCATCTAAGGATATCTCTTAGATACTTTTAAAGAATTATTATTTGGATTTGGAGGGTATATATGAGTGAACAATATTATGTATCGCTCCATTCTTAGCGTACCACCGTACATAAGATAGGCCTACCTGATAAACTTAAGATAATTTTGCCCACGAAAATATTAAAATTGACAGCTAAAATTGATACAAGAATTATTCTTGTGTAAAACTTCTATGTCTTCAGATTGTATAATAGATAATAATAATGTACTTTTATATACTCAACCAATTAGACTTGTTATGCCTGGCAATTTTGCAGGCGAATCTCACCTGAATTTGGCAAATCACACTAGCCATAATGGAATTGAACAACATATGTGTATGCATTTTTTCTTATAGCTGTTGAGTCCACCGAGGAGAATCGAACCCCTGATTTTAGCGTTGTCAATCTGAAGATTTACCACTGTACCAGTGGGGGACGACTGAACGGTATATCGTTAGTTTGTATTTCAGCTGCAAAATTGTTATATTACCAATAGTTCGTGTATAAATAATTATTTTGCATATAACGTAACCAGTATAATGTTTAACAGTCCTTCATATAATAAGATTAATGTTTATTATAGAGTCTGCGGTTGATAAATCATAATATTCGAAATTACGAAACAATGTCGTAGGAAAATCACTTAAGTGCAAAACAATCTCGTATCTGTATAATTATTTTTTTCATTGTCATTATTTCATATACAATAGAGTAATATATATTTCTAACAAATAAATCATATCACGTTAAATGTCGTTTAGGCATTTATAAAAAATAATAACAATTTCTATGACAAACATATATTTCATCAGTTGTTCTAAAACACTTAAGACCCTATGCGAAGTGTCATGAAGAAATAACAACCACTCTGGTTGCTTAGTACAAGCACTGTCATAGTATATAGTAAGTACATAGCGTTGGCGAATTTTGCCTAATATCTGCCAAGTTTTCCAGTGCCATTCAACAAATATTGTTCAGTACAATAGACTGAATTACTGTTATAAGATTAGTAAGTAAATTATTCCCACATGATAATGTTACACGCTTTATTCTTACAAGATACAAGGACACTATCACATCTATTCACTTATAAAGAGAATTATAAAATCACTTCCCATACTGAACATCCAATCTAATCAACAGGTTACACAGGCAGCAAATCATGAAGTAGTTTTTGAAACTAGCGACCTATTCGTTCACACAAAAATAATGATGATACAACAACTGTTGCAACAAACACAAAAAACCCACAAACAGTAAGAAAAATGACACAGAAACAGGGGCGTATAACTCTCAACAAGTAAAGAATCTGATCATGTGAACATATTTTCTAAACCATAAAGTCACAATATACACAGCAAATGTTTTCCCCGATATCTGGTTTAACCACTTGAAAATATCAAAACCTGGATGTGTACTACCGGAAAACAGCCAATGGCAAAGCAATTAACAAACAGTGGTTCTCTCATTCAATCAACAACAGAAGCTTTTCTGCACTGTTTGTTTATACTTCTCAAGCAGTAATATCAGGTCTTGATTTACATGTGGATACAGTACCATGTTCATGAAGAATTTAAGGAATACACACAAAATTATGAAATGCATGTGATGAATATAAGAGGTGTAAACATTATGCCCTATGTACATGACACGTTGTCGAATAAACGAAAACTTGAAGTTCAGGAGAATCATAAAATTATTGATACAGTTATTGCTGTCATTAGAGTTATTGCAAAGTTTAACCTTCCATTCAAAAAACACAGAGGTGAAGTTTCACACGAGATGAAAAAAAGATTAAATAAATCAGGGCATTTTCTTAGAACTGATAAAACTTCTGATTCACTATAACATGCCATTATCGAAGATTTGAACAAAATAATTACTTACTCCAAGAAATACAAAAAAATCTGGACTTACTGGGAAAAATACTTCAGCTACTTTAATTAGGAAAAGAACAGCCAACAAGCTGCTTGTTATAATTAAGAATATTATTCAAAACATAATATCAGATATAATTAGAAATGCTGGTATGTTCTCAGAACAAACTCACTACAACTGACCAATGTGCTGTAATTGAGCGGTATTTTCTTGGTGGGAAAGTTATTGGTAGTGGATAAAGACTGTTCAAGCTAATAAAAAACGTATTTATAGATTACAACATTCATATCAACAAGTATGTTTCAAAAACACTGATGGAGCAGCAGCTTGCCATTACCAATACAGAAGCTCTAATTTGAGACGGGAGACAGTTGTATAAAACCTTTCAGAGATATAAACAGAGTGAACGTGGGCTTTTCAGCTGCTTGAGAACTACGTTACATTAAAAACATGTGACAATTAACCTAAAGTTTATCACTCTTTTCTGACAATTTCCATCACGTAGGTTCACTGTTGAAATGTTTCTCGAAGTTAAATATAATAAAAAAAAGACTGCGGAGCCTGTTGACAGCTAAGCATTTCGAAGCCATCCTTCCCTTAAGCGTTGAAACCAGAATTGTAGCTAAGATACCAAACAGTCTAATCGTAGACATGGTCTCAAAATCATCTGATGAACTCACACAGCTGCTGGTGTATTGAATTAAGATTTTCAGATAACGTAAATACACACAAGTATGTATTGTGCAGATATAAAATGGAAGAATTCCAGTATGTAAAGTATATATATATATATATGTGTGTGTGTGTATTCATTTTTGTTCACTCTAGATTTCTGTGAATAACTATACTTTTACACATGAATTTTGTATATCACTAAACATCCAAGTATCACAAGTATTTACTATTTTGGCCCGGCATGGTCAGGTGGTTGGAGCGCTCGACTCGCAATCAGAGAGTCGTGGGTTCGAATTCCCTTCGCACCAAACATGCTCGCCCTTTCAGCCATGGGAGCGTTATATTGTTACGGTAAATCTAATTATTCGTTGGTAAAAGATTAGCCCATGAGTTGGCATTGGGTGGTGATGATTATCTGCCTTCCCTCTAGTCTTACACTGCTAAATTAGGGACGGCTAGCGCAGATAGCCCTCGAGTAGCTTTGCGCGAAATTCAAAAATCAAACAAACAGAAAACAATTCACTGTTTTTAATTAACCTTTAAGTACTCTCTTTAAAATAACGCCAAATTATACTTGTAAGAGATTTATTTCTTGTTTCCAGGTCTGCAATCCGATAATTTGTTAAGTACAATCTGCAGTGCAATCTGATACACTTCCCACAAATTAATATGTTACCAATGTTACCCCTAATAAGCTTTTGCCAATACCGCCAAAGGACATCCAACCCATTACTAATATTTCTAATTTTTCTGTAACGTTCTTGATTTAGAATTAGAATATCTGTGTATCAAGAATACGTTCTTCAAGTTGTCATTTTGTAATGATGATGTTCAACAAGATGGGTCTTATAGACAGATGAAGAAAGAATGTAATGACAGATATAAGCGTGTATGTGGTTTTCTTATAGCACAGCCACATTGCGCTATCTGCTGAGTTTACCGAGGAGAATCGAACACCTGAAATGTGAATGAAGAGAAGAAATGTGCCTCAGTACTGTCTAGAAACAGAGCAGTTGATGGTAAATGAAAATGTTTTTGACTTACCTTTAATGTTCTTGGTTTGGAATTAAAATACCATATATCATAAAAATGTCTTTGAAGTTAAATTTTCACTTTGGAATTATGATGTTTCAGACTAAACTGTTTTGTTCTTGGTTTGGAGTTGGGACTCCGAGTATCAGTAATATGTCATTTACATTGCCACATTGTAACGAGGATTTTTCTAACCAAACTGTAATGTTTTAGGCTTGAAATTAATTTATTTTGGTTTCTTTTGAATTTCGCGCAGAAATACATGAGGGATATCTGCGTTAGCCATACCTAATTTAGCGGTGATAGACTAGGTGAAAGGCAGCTAATCAACACCACCCACCACGTGGGATACTCTTTTACCAGTATAGAGTGGGATTGACCATAACATAATAATAACCTCACGGCTAAAAGAGTGATCATGTTCGGTGATGAGGATTTGAACCCATGACACGCAAATTGCGAATAAAGCACCTAACTACCCAGCCATATGAAGCCTTCAGAGTTGAGACCTGTGTGTACCAAAACAATGTTCTTCAGGTTAGAGTTTCAATTTGTAATGTTTCTGACTTAATTAAAAGTATTTTTGAATAGAAATTGTGTTCTCTTACTCTTTTAAATGTCCTTTCATAACAATAATATTCTTGCCTTTGATTATCATCTTTTTGTTTTCGACGCTATGTTTAGTGACAATAACGTTTCTGGGTTGGAGCTTTTGTAAAACAGGTTTTACTGGCTTAGGCGTCAATATGTTGCTTTATAAGAAAATGATACAAGTTGAGCAGTTATTCAGAATAAAAATACTGAGGGTTCAAATTTCCTTTACAAGAAGAGTGTCCTTGGTTTCATGTGTATATATCATTTTATGATGCACTATCCCAGCGTCAGAATTGTTACATCTCCTAATGATAATGACTCCTTCACTTACAAGCATTATCCAATGTACTTTGTTAAAGCGGTGTCATATTACTGATTATTGTGATGATGCTAGTTTTGTATTTTCCATTAATCAGAATAGAAATTGCTTAAGAAGCTGTAGTTTATTAGATCTTCTTATTACAATTAGTCTACAAAATAAAGAAAGAAGTTTCTCTGAAATTGTGGAGTCGTTAAAATATATTTTAGAACTAAGAGAACTGATGTTATTGAATGGTCAGGTCAATCATCTGATATCAATCCGATTGGAAATTTATAAACTGAGTTAAATCGATTAACGAAATATCACAAGCCAAACACGGAAGATTAACTTTTTGAAGTACTCAAAGAATGATTGCAGTCAATCACTCAGAAATACCTACACAAACTCATCAAAAGCACACCATATCCATGTGAGGTAGTACTGAAGTACAAGGGAATGCCGACTAGATATTAACTTGTGAAACCGGTTTGTGTTATTTTGAGTTTCATTTTTACGTTCGATTATTGCGCAGGAATAATTTAAAGAAAATTTAACAGTTTATTTTTAATAGTGCCGCTAATGGTAACTTATTTTTGTATCATTTATGCAATTGATAACAAGTACCTACATAAATAAAGTTTAACGGCAAAAAGTCCTAAGTTGTATTCTGTGCTCCAACGAAACAGTAACACGTTGTGCAGCGTATAACGTTTTAGAACAGGTACATAATAACATATGATGAAGTTGGAAAGTACAATGACCACTCCTGTAATCCAATGTTCCATAACGATCTTCAAACTTTTGAAAACCCTTAGTTTGATTGTAAGAAATGTCATGACATGGGATATAACGGATAAGCCTGACGATACTAGCGGGATTACAATTCAGCAAAGCGAATAGCTTTGTTATTGTATTTATGACTTTATATATGTCTGAGACGTTTAGCGACCATGATACATATCTTTCAACGTTGTCCTAGTTACAGAACGATGGGCAATGGTCTAACAGTAATAAGAATATGTCCGAATAGCTGAAGTTTCGTTCTGATCTTCTAATTGCATTACTTCAGACGACTCTCTCTTACGTGACTACCTTAATTTATTAAATCTTTCACGCAGAATTTCGAACGAGATCTCTGAACTAGTAGTGGGCAGCGGTTGCACGCCTGATTTAACGCTACCCAAGAGCAGATACACGTGTAAGCAGTACGCGCTTGGAACGCACATTGATAGAATTTCGCACGCTCGATGCGTCCATAACACAGTTTTTGTTTTGTTTTGTTTTTTTAAAAAAACAAAAAACTCTTCATTACCAGGAAAAAGTAAAATAGCAAGCAACCTGTTCTTTATCGTTCTCGTTTTCACCTCTTATAATAAAATATTTTGGCAACAACAACAATTTGGTACAAGTGTGACGTCAAGAAACATTTAATTCATGGGCTTTTCAGAATGTTCAGCAAACTTCATTAAGAAGTTAAAATATTAAGTACATAAACTTTGTAAAGTTCTAGCATTTTGTAAAGATTAACTAAAATACAAAGTAAAAGAAAGAAATCAATTAATTAAAAAAATAAGAAAGAGTATGATAGTACAACAAATGTAAAAATAGAAGTTATTTAAAATAGGCTTAACTGTAGCGAAGTTGTATTATTACTTAGAGTTGGGAGTTCTTTCATAATAAATAAACTTTTTTTCATTAAAAGTTCAATATTGGATGATCCAATGGAGATGACTGAACTTTTCAATCCAGACGGGTTGAATACCGTTTTCACGATGAATGCGAATTGTGAGTCTGGTGGGTTTGATAGCAGTTTACCAGTTCTACCTGATACTCCCATATGTTGACAGACTCTCAAGTGTAATTGCAGAGATGCCAACTATTTCAAATAACTGAGCGTAATGATTGTTATCTGCATCGTTTTTGTCTTCGCCTCAGCCTTTTGTTGGTGAGATACCGATTTTGTATGTTGAAACAATCGTTTATCCCGCCATGCGCCACAGAAAAATCGATGTGATAAACTGTACAAAACGCATGACTGTCACTGACTTTTGATGCAATGAACGGATATTTTGCACTATACTCTTTCCTAAATTCTTGATTCACAGTTTTAGTCCTTTTAGATTTGCCAGAAACAAGACAATCTGGTGAACGAGGCCTCTTTTATTCCAGCTTGTAAACGATCGCATTGGTGTTTCTATGCCGCTTAGAAAACGAGAAATACCCATCTACGTGAGCGCTGATTGGCTGACAAGTACTGACGACGTAACTATGGATTCCCCCACGTACCCAGTATGGAGAATCACCGCACTCAAACTATTGGTAGACGTCGGAGATACAAATATTTTTTATTATTTCAAGCACAAACATGATTATCGCAAGTAGCCATTTGGACTATGTCTTTTATTTATTATCAAAATTTATTTGTATCTCACTAGAAATTTTCTTTTCACCCCTTTATTTCACTTTATTTTTCCTATTTTATAAACTAAATCATATTTATATTAATTTTTGCCACCGTGGATAAAATTTATATTAATATTGATATTCGTGTAAGTTTTTTATACAAGCTCAAGTTTGATCACAATGCGGCGACAGCAGCTCGTAATATCAATCATGCATTTAGTGATGGTACAGTTAATGAGCGCACAGCACAGCGTTGGTTTAGGAGATTTTGCTTTGATAACACAAAATGCCTCGGGGCTGCCCTCAGACAACCATTAATGAAGAAGAATGGAAGACCTTAGTTGAATCAGACATCCGCCAAACCGTGAAAGAAGTTGCCGACAAACTTAGTGTTCATTATTCAACAGTTTGCCGACATCTTAAAGCAATTAGTAAGGAGAGAAAAACCGATAAATGGGTACCTCACGAACTCACTGAAAACCATCAAACAATGCGAATTAAAATTTGTTCCTCACTCGCAAAATAAACGACCCGTTTCTCCACAGAATTCTCGCCTGTAATGGAAAATGAATTCTTTATGTCGGTCGACGATGATTCAAAGAGTGGCTTGGCTATGAAGAGGCATAAAAACATATGCCAAAACTAGCTCTTAACCTTAGAAGCTTATGGTCAGTGTCTGATGGTCGTCAGCAGGTGTGATCCATTATTCATTCTTCAGCCAAGAAGAAACAAACACAGCAGATAAATATTGTTGTAACTTAAAATTATGCATTAAAAGTTGTCATGAAAACATCCAACAATACTTAACCACAGTGAACCAATACCGCTTCATGACAATGCTCGACCTCATGTCTCACGCGTTACTTTCCAAAAACTAAATGAACTTTAGTATGAAGCTATATCTCATTCACCATATTCACCAGATTTTTCCATTATAGATTACATTTTTTTTAAACATTTGGGCATTTTTAAAACTTGTTTTGGAATTTCGCGCAAAGCTACACGAGGGCTATCTGCGCTAGCCGTCCCTAATTTTGCAGTGTAAGACTAGAGGAAAGGCACCTAGTCATCACCACCCACCGCCAACTCTTGGGCTACTCTTTTACCAACGAATAGTGGGATTGACCGTCATATCATAACGCTCCGACTGCTGAAAGGGCGAGCATGTTTGGTAGGAAGGAAATTCGAACCCGTGACCCTCAGATTACGAGTCGAACGCCTTAACCCACGTGGCCATTTTTTAAAGGAGAAAACGTTTGCAAACCCAAGGTCAATTGAAAATGCCTTCGAAGACTTACTTCATTGCACCACAGGATGTCTATATCTTTAAATATGGCATTTAAAAACTTACAACTCATTGGCAGAAGTGTATTGGGTCTAATGTAGCTTATTTTAGTTAAATAAATTAAACAATAGAAAGACAAAATTCCAACATTTTATATGCAACAGTCTGATATGCATAAGAAAAAATATGCTTAAAAAAAGTTGTGGATTGTTGGCTTTCGTACAATGCTACGCGAATGTTATCTTTGCTAGCCGTTCCTAATGCTGAAGTGAAAGCCGATAGTCACCACCACCAATCGTCACTGGCCAGACCAAATAGTGAGATTTAGCTGTCACTATTCTAATGCTACAGACACCTGGCATCAAAGAACGAACAACTAAATGCGGACCTCAGCTCCAAGGCCCGGATCTTTAGGCATTGCACGCATTCTGCCCAGTTACAACTGTACTGTTTAAGTGACCTTTCTGTAATGAAACTACTAGTTGTGTACCACACAGGATAGTACTGTAACGGATTTACTGTTACACATTTATTTTAATACCTACGTCTGATTCAGTTTAATCCTTGCAACGTACTAAGTTAAATGTGTTTTGCGCAAGTACCGCCTATTCTCTGAATTTGTAAAAGTTTTACGAGAGTAAGAATCAACAAATTTGTTTTATAAAAACGCTAGCGTGTTTTCAAACATTGTTGAACGTTCGAGAAGCTTGAGTGAATATATAAACCAAAGTTTCCGGAGACTGTGTATTGCGCACATCCCGCCTGTTTTTGAAATTTGTAGAAGATTCTTGAGAGTAAAAATCAAAAATATTTGTTTATGAAAACGCGCCAGAAAATTGTTGAAACTCCTAGAGGCTCGCGTGATTGGTATATAAAAACCGAGACGTCGAGAGACAATCAAGATATTATTGGAGACTACAGTCAATATGCTACAGACTTCGAAAACTATAATTGTGATTAACGCCTATTAATTGGAAAACTACAGAATTATACCAGGAACGTTGGTATATTTCGAACATTACAAACCGTTCAACTTTATTGAATTACTTCAGACGTTATTATTTTTAACAGGACATTAAATAACTTCGCAGGAAACAGTCAGCTTGTAAGGGTATGAGGCCAAACAAGAAGCAAGCTAGTTAGGTCATGCAGGGTGTGTGACAATATCAACTCAGAATTGATTTGCTCGTCGTGGGCCAGGATCGTCAATAAAGTATTCAGTTGAAGACTGGATATAAGACTCAGTATTTTTTGTATATTCATAAAACTCTTGTACATAAAATATCATTTCTAATAACTGTTATTATAGCTAGTATTACTTTTTGCTTGTATGTTAATATATATTTTTGTTAAAAGATTGTGTGTATTAATCTTGTTGGCAAATATCATAAATTTAATACATATTAACATTTAATTAACTACTAAATTAGAATTAAAATTTCCACAAACATTAAGCCTGCATCGAAGTCCAGAAAGAGCAAACCCATATTGAAACTGAAAGAGAGAGTAAATGTCTAGACGCCAAACAAACCCATATTCCAGCCGAGAAAAAAAATTAGGCTGAAATTTTTATTCAACTCCAATCGGCCAAGGCAAAATGACAACTTTGAACTCAATCGATATATTAAAGTACCATCATTTAACGCAAATAAAGTTGTAAATATTCCAGCATTTTGAGAAAGTTGCTTAAACCATGGAGTGGCCCACCGAAAAATAGTCATTATTATTGCAAAGTGTTTTGACTGATAAAGCACAAGAAGCTTATTCTACTTTCTCTCTAAAAGACTGTACGGATTATGATAAGGTTAAAGCAGCTATCCTCAAAGCATACGTGTTAGTATTATAGGCTCATCGCCAAAAGTTCCGAAGTTATCACAAGCAAGATAGTCAAACGTATATGAAATTCGCCCATGAAAGAAATTTATTTTGATCAATGGTGTAATTCTATGCATACTGGCAACAGTTTCGACAAATTAAGACAATTTGGTCATGTTATTTCCGATTGTTGGAGTTTCAAAAAAAAAAAGAAAATGAGGCAACACACAGTGCGTTTGTGTCCATGTATGGACATCGTTTCACCAGATCACCTTATGTTGTTGATTTGGCCACTGATAAAAAGGCTGATATAGTTAGGGGGGAATTTAGAGTTTGTGTGTATGTGTGTGTTGATTCTGTATCTTTGACAAATGACACTGGTAATCTCATAGCCATACGTATTTTGTGTGTTACTGGGGCGACTCAATCAATGTTGTCAGAAGGTGCATGCAGCCTTTAGGTTCGAGTTTTGCCGCTAATGGGTCTGTTAGTGTTCAGGGTATTGAGGGTGGATTAGTTAATGTTCTTCTTCATAACATTTGTTTAACATCAGATATAATTTCGGGACCAGTTGTTGTTGGAGTGACACCTACTCTCCCAATTAAGACCGCATCATTATTGTTGGGAAATGAGTTGACTGGTCAAAAAGTTGTTACCAAACACGTAATGAATAGCGAGCCAGTTAGTATTTCATCTAAGGATAATGTTGTTAAAGGGAATCTGAAGGTGTTTCTCCAGTCTGCTGTAACTTGAGCTCAGGCTAATAAATTAAGCCAAAAAAGAAATGATAAACATTATTCAGTGGACGACATTATCGATTTCTCAGGACATTTTTAAGTACAATATGGATCTTGTGAATGATTGTCCTACTGACAAGTCTGTGATGAGTTACAGAGACGAACGTGACGTATCTGGTTCACCTGGTGAAATGCCATTTGCTAGAAGCAAACTGATCAATGAGCATGCAAATAATCCACAGATCTCTTCACATTTTAAATATGCACTCACAAAAGATGAACTGGTGACAGTTCAAAATGGTTACTTTTCAAAAATGGTGTCCTCGTGAGAAAATGGAAACCACCAAATGTGCCAGCTTCACAGGAGTGGATTGTAATTTGTCAAATCGTTGTTTATGAACTTTCCACGGGAGGTCATTTAAGCGTTCGCAAGACATGTGACAAAATTATGAGACATTTCTTTTGGCCAAAAATTACCCAAAATGTTTCTCACTTTTGTTTGTAAAACTTGTCAATTAGTTAGAAAACTTAATAAAAACAGTTCTGTCACTCCTTGAAAACGCATGGCAACGTTTGAAGGATATCTCAGTCATGTAATAATTGATTGTTAAGTCAAAAGGTAACATTTGTGTTTAAACACTTTCATGAGATAGTAATTTTATTATCATAAAGTTATTTCTATTGTGTTACATACTGTCATGATTGAAATTGTATAATTATTTGACAATTTATTGTATTTAATGTATTGGTCGTGTTACGTATTATAGTTTATTTCGGGCAAGTCTCCCATTTATTATGTTACGTATTACTATTTCAAACAACCGGAAATGTGAATTCGATATTCGAAGTTAATTAAATACTAATATGTATTAAATTTATGTTATTTACCAACAATATTTATACACGCAATTTCCTTTTTTTTTTTTTAAACACAAATATATTTTAATACACAAACATAAAAATAATACAATTTACAATAATGGTTATTAGTTATTACATTAGTAAAAGTTATTACAAATACTAATTTATATACCACAGTTTTAGAAACCATACTGAATCTTCTATTTGGTCTAGAACCAAATAATTTATGGGCGACTCAGATTCGTGACGAACGTTAATTCTGAGTTCTTATTGTCACACACGCTTAAGCTAGCTAGCTACCGTTTCTTGATTGCTTCTCACAGGGTAGCGTAGAAGATATGTAATGTTCTCGTGGCAATTCTAACGTCAGAAGTAATTCACTGAGGTTGAACGGTTTGTAATATTCGAATTCTGTAACGTTCCTGGTCAAATTCTGTAGTTTTCCGATGAAGAAACGTTAATCACAATTATGGCTTTTTAGGCCTAGAGCTTACTGACTTTAGCTTTCCAATAATAATCTATTCTTGGTGCTTTACTTTTGTACAAATCACTTGAGTTTCTGGAACTTTCACCAGAGTTCGCTTGACAACAGTGATCTAACATATTTACTCAAACAAATATTGTTGCTTCTCACTTTCAAGAATTCTCTACAAGTTTCGAGAACAGGCGGAACTTGCGCAATATACAATCAATAATTTATGTCACATGTAAAAAAGAAAACTGTGCAAAAACAAACGAAGGCATTAAAATAAATTTACAACAGCAAACTTGCTAAGTCTCAATGTATATGTATATATAGCATATTGGTTAAAAATTGTCTGACGCCAATTTTTAATTCTCCAAGTAAGAAAGTGTATGTTTGTTTGTTTTTGAATTTCGCGCAGAGCTACGCGATAGCTCTGAGGGTCCTTTTCACCGGTAGCAGGAGTCCCGCAGGGAGGAGTTGTTAGCCCTATATTGTTTATCATGTACGTGAGTAATATGCCTCTGTCGGACCTAAATTTAGGTTATGCATCACAGTTCGCTGACGATGTAGCAGTCTGGAAAAGTGCCCCCACTCCGTCAATAGCAGCAACGAACCTACAACCAGTCCTAAATAACATCGAAGAATACTGCCAGAAATACAGAATCAAAATCAATATTCCAAAAACCCAAGTCATATTATTCAGCAGACTGAATAAGCTGAAAAAAGATCCACCAAAACTCTATATGAATGGATCACTTTTACTGACTGCTACTTCTGCTAAATTTCTAGGTCTAACTTATGATTCAAAATTAACGTGGTTACCACATATTAAAAATATACTGATACGAATCTGGAAAAGAGCAAACTATGTAAGAAGTCTTTCAGGTAAAATCCAAGGAACATCACCAGACAACATACTTAAAATCTACAAAACGTACATTAGACCAACAATAGAATATGCATCACCTGCCTGGATTAACATAGCACCCACACATGTACAGAAACTTCAACGTATACAAAATTCAGTACTAACTTCAGCATATAAAATACCACGTAGCACCTCAACCGCATTCATGCACAAGTATGCAAACATAGACACAATATCTGAAAGACTCTTGCATAATTCTCTAAAATATTTCTATAAGAATTGGCATAAAAATGACTTAATGTGTGATCTCGACAGATATCACGTACATGATGTAAATGGTCCTAAATACCTCTCCCCTTTTAACATATATTTAAGAAATGTAACACAAGCTGGCCACTATGCACTAGACACTTAGTCCTTGTTTCTTTTTTATTATTATAATTATTATTTTCTTTTTTTAATCATTATTTTTTTTCTTCTCTCTTTTTGAATTATTATTCAAGTATTGAATAATAATTATTATTATTACTTTGTGTGTGTGTGTGTGTTACTACAAGTAGTAGTAGCATTCTCTCTATCAAGAAAAAGGAGAAAAATACAAAAACAAATATATATATATATATGAAACTACAAAAAATAAAAAATAAAAAATGAAAAAAAAAACACAAGAGAAATAATAAAAGGAAAAAGAAAAAGAAAACAAAAAAACTTCTTGTTCGTCCATGCATGGACTGAGCCCTGAAATGGGCCTGAGTATGATGTTATACTTTTACTCTGGCCCAAAGCTTAAAAAACAAAACAAAAAAAACCCTAAAGACAGACGCTATAATCGTTCGGGAGGGAGAAAGAGGTCAAACGTACCTGACCCTCCTGGGTATTTAACATCAATACCCAAATACCAACACAGTGAAACTAGCTGTCTGAGTTAGTCGTCCCTAATTTAGCAGAGAGACGAGAGGGAAGGCAGTTAGTCATTACCGACCACCCCAACTCTGAGGCTACTCTTTTACCAAGGAATAGACCCGACATGGCCAAACGTGTTAAGGCGTGCGACTCGTAATCTGAGGGTCGCATCACCGTCGCGCCAAACATGCTCGCCCTTTCAGCCGTGGGGACGTTATAATGTTACGGTCAATCCCACTATTCGTTGGTAAAAAGTAGCCCAAGAGTTGGCAGTGGGTGGTGATGACTAGCTGCCTTCCCAGTTAGTCTTACATTGCTAAATTAGGGACGGCTAGCGCAGATATCCCTCGAGTAGCTTTGCGCGAAATTAAAAAAAAAACAAAAACAAACCAACGAATAGAAAGATTGACCGAATAATTATGACGCCCCACGTCTGAAAGGGTAAGCATGTTTGGTGTGACCGGGATTCGAATCCGCGGTCCGCTGCCCTCGGATTAAGAGTCGTGCGCCTTAACCACCTGGACAGGCCGGGTCCACGGAAGTGTAACAGATTTATTGTTGTACATTTATTTTAGTGCCAACGTTTGTTTTAGTGTAATTTTCTTTTTTTTTTGCAATTAAATATTTCTTGTTGACTGTGTACTGTGCAAGTCTCGATTGTTCTCGAAATTTGTTGAAAATTCTTGAGAGTAAGTTTGTTTGTTTTTGAATTTCACACAAAGCTACACGTGAGCTATCTGCACTAGCTATTTATAAATTAGCAGTATAAGACTAGAGGGAAGGCAACTAGTCATCACTGCGCATTGCCAACTATTGGGCTACTCTTTTACCAATGAATAGTGGAATTGACTGTCACATTATAATGCCCCCATGGCTGAAGGCCAAGCAAGTTTGGTGTAATGGATATTTGAACCTGCAGACTATCAGTTGAGCACCCTAACCACTTGATCATGCTGGGCCCATTGAGAATAAGAATAAACAACATTTGTTTGTGAAAATGCGTAGAACATTGTTGAAATTTCGAGAAACTCGCGTGATTGGTATACAAAAACCGACGCGCCGAGAGACAATTAAGATATTACTAGCCAGCTACAGTCAGAATGCTGTATGCCTCGAAAGCTATAACTGTGATTAACGCCTATACTCAGAAAACTACACAATTGTGTCAGGAATGTTTGTAAATTTCGAACATTACAAACGTTCAACTTTAACGAATTACTTCGGATGTTATTATTTCTTATAGGGTATTAAATATCTTCGCCGAGAAAAGTCAGCTTGTAAGGGCGTGAGGCCAAACAAGAACCAAACTAAATAGCTTATACGAGGTGTGTGATTGTATCAATTCAGAATTTGCTCGTCGATAAAGTATTCAGTTCTGGACCGGATATAAGACTCAGCATTGTTTGTAAAACTCTTGTAAAATAAACTATCATTTGTAATAACTCATAGTAATAACTGTTATTATAAATTTTTATTTTTTGTTTGTATATTAAAATACATTTGTGTTTAAAATAAATAAAATGTTGTGCATTAATCTTGTTGGTAAATATAAATTTAATACATAGTAACATTTAATTAACTTCTAAATTAAAATTTCTAAGCTATTTGAAATCGTAATAGGTAACGTAATAAGTAGGAATCTTCTCCGGGATATATTATACGTAACATGACAAACTGGGGGGTTCTACCGCGATGAACTATAGCACGTAACACTACGTAGAAAACTTTCATTTGTGAGATTACAAACATGTAATAAAACTTAATTGTAACTTGGCATGAACATGACACTTCTAAGTGTAGAATGTGACAGCTAGCTTTTCCTTTTCAGGTGAAACATCTTGTTGATTAGTTTTATCTAATAAAAACACTTTTTTTTTCTTTCCATTATCACTTTAAACATTCTTCGTTATGTTCCATTTCATTCAGAATTGTTTTTTATAACTTTTTTTCAAAATTAGTACACGGATTATATACTGAAGTTACCAGTTACAATTTCTACACAATGTGTGGAGCAATTTATCATTTTAAATTAATGTTAATGTCACAAAATAAATGTTGTGCTACATTATAGTCATGTTTAACGTTCACTTATTATTTCCTTCTGTCGTTTATCTATAATTATTCAGTTGCATTAAACCCTCTAAGCAATCATTTGTATTTTAAGTAAATATTTGTGCATGATGAAATTGACACCAACTTCCCAAGCGGTGATGTACAGATACTATTAAAGAAGCAGCAGAGTATGCACATTCATTAAATATGAAACTGTCTCTAAGAATAGTGTTTCACATTTCATGATTCTACTATTTTTGATTTAATAATATTGGCGCGGAGTCCAGAAACTTGTTTATTGATAGTGTTTAGATAAATGTTCATATTGTGATTTTTTTGTCATTGTTGTTGTAGTTGAACAATGTTTGTAGCGGCGTGTTCCTTTTAAACTGTTATAACACGATAAACGTACGATTCGCTAAAGATAGTAGATGTTAACACCAATTTATGATACATTTAGATTCACAGAAGTTTTGATATTCTTCAAATTTAATAAGAATTTCTTTCCTACTTGGTTATCAGTGCACACAGTTATACGTGTAAAATCTTGTTAAATCACGCCTCGGAATTATAATTCATATACATGCACATTGCCTCATTTTGTTCGCATATACTTCGCGTAAATTGTTTGTTTGTTTTTCAACTCCGCGCAAAGCTACACTAGGGCTATCTCCGCTAGCCGTCCCTAATTTAGCAGTGTAAGACAAGAGGGAAGGCAGCTAGTCATCACCACCCACCGCCAACTTTTAGGCTACTCTTTTACCAAAGAATAGTGGGATTGACAGTTACTTTATAACACCCCAACGGTTGAAAGGGCGAGCATGTTTAGTGTGACGGGGATTCGAACCCGCCACCCTCGGATTACGAGTAGAGTACCTTAACCACCTGGCCAGGAGGAAATTATAAATCACCTATTTGAAGAAAGTATTCCCGAAGAGACTATTAAATATCCTTCCCAATGGGGCCCACCATGGCCAAGCGTGTTAAGGCGTGCGACTTGTAATCTGAGGGTCGCGGGTTCACATCCCCGTCGTGCCAAACACGCTCGCCCTTTCAGCCGTGGGGGCGTTATAATGTCACGATCAATCCCACTATTCGTTGGTAAAAGAGTAGCCCAAGAGCTGGCGGTGGGTGGTGAGGACTAGCTGCCTTGCCTCTAGTCTTACACTGCTAAATTAGGGACGGCTAGCACAGATAACCCTCGAGTAGCTTTGTGCGAAATTCAAAAAAAACAAAAAATCCTTCCCAAAGCGTTCGGTTTTTCGGTGGTATCTCACTACCTCCGTCAGACAAAACAAAATGTAATATTGAAAGAATCCGTGACAACGCAAATTTAAATTGACTATAGCTGCTACGTAACTTGTTAGTTTGCATATTGAGAATCGTTTTAGTATAAAACTTTCAACCCTCTGTATATATTATAAAGTTGAAGTGATTACATATACGTGCCAAAAATGCTGTGAAAAAGAAGTTATAAAATATTTATACAGAAATACATGTAAGCGCACTTGTAAATAATAATGTGAAATGTATCACACAGGAACGCTAAGCTAGTAAGAAAGCTAGATTATAAAATTCCACATTTAGAGTATTCACAGATATTTCGTATGGCACATATAGCATTCAGAGATAAAATCGACCAGATATTTCCACAACTCCACAGAAATATAATGGAAGTACCGTGATGTTAGTTTGAAGTTGTAAATCTAGAACAAATAATCAGTTTTGATGTACTAATGAGGTCGATGTGTGAAAGATGGCTATTTGTATGCTCGTTTTCCATCTAATTTTGATTGAAGGTCAAAGCTTTGTTTTTAGCTTTTAATAAACTATTGTCGTAGTGTTTCTGCAGCCTCTTGGTTATGGAGGGTGTGTCGAAAAGAGTAAGGAAGACCGAAGGAAATGTCCATTTGTTCTTTTATTTCCTAAATGGCCTATAGCATGAAACTGATTGGCCAGCATCGATATACCACAACATAACTCAGAGACTCCTACAAGAGCCGATAGTCTAGTAATCGATCTGTAAGGGCCATCGTTGTTAAAGATCGTAAACTCAGAACTTGTGGTTTTGTATGTCTGACACTTAGAAATATTTATGGGCCAACTTGGCTTCACTGGTGTAATCTTTGCTATAAATTTGTCTACTGAACATCGATAAGACCAATGGAAGGTGGACCATTCATCAAGATCTTCTGGAAAAATTCGTGTAAAATAGCGGAGAACAAAGTATTCAGTATAACAAAATAAGCAACGGCAGCACATATCAAATACATTTTAACTCGTGAAATGTTAGAAGAGAACCTAAAGCTAAACGATCAACAATATCATGTACTATATATATATATATCTCTTTTTATTTTTATTTTCTTCTTTACTTTGGAGAGCAGTTACCTTCCCACAACAGTCTGCAGGCAGTAAAGGGTGATATAGACGTGGGACGTTGTGGGCTTGAGTATTCACATCTCGCTCTTCTAATATCTATCCCTTTTCTTACTTTGTTTCATTATTCTTTAGGTGAGAATGATGAAATGAGGTTAAGCTGATAGATGTTGTATCTCCACCACACTGTGGGTTCTACTATAGTAGTCACCTCCAATACCAATGATACATTTTATATTCCACATTACAGCCTGTATCCTGGGGATCCTTTCAATAGGTGCAGCGTTTTTTTTTTTTTTTTTTTTATTGCTTTGTTTTCGTTTATAACAAACTATATATATTTGTGAAAAACAAAAGTACGAGTTCGATAATCCAAAAAAATTGACATAAGTATAAAGCCATACATCTCCGATATTTTTTTAGTTTTTAAAAAATAATTTGTTAGATTTTTGCTTTAGATTTGCTTTGAATTTCGCGCAAAGCTACACGAGGGTTATCTGCGCTAGCCATTCCTACTAATTTTGCAGTATAAGACTAGAGGGAAGGCAGCTAGTCATCACCACCCACCGCCAATTCTTGAACTACTCTTTTACCAACGGATAGTGGAATTGATCGTCACATTATAACGCCTCCATGGCTAAAAGGGCGAACATGTTTGGTGTGACAAGGATGCGAATCCGCGACCTTCAGATTACGAGTCGAACTCCTTAACCCACCTGGCCACGCCAAACCTCTTGTTAGATAATAGACAAAGTTTTCCAGTTTATCATCTCTTCCAGTCACAAACACACTAATTCAAATAAGGAAGTATTCAGAAGATTTGTAAATTTGAGTTAATTTTATCAAATTTGTGTATTTATTATGAATAAAGATTTTTTTAAATTTTAATTTACTGAAAGCGGTTTCTCAAGAGACATAATCAATCTTTTTTAGTATATAGACAAGAAATATTGTTGGTATTATTTATTTACTGCTAAGAAGCAAACGTGAGATTTCAACAAGTATAAGTTTAATTAACAGAAAAAGGAGTGCATGGCTTTAGATTAATACAATCCAGTTTTTAAAGCAGTGTTGTTTTATTGTGTATACCCCGAACGTGATTACAATAATAAAAATCCGTAAAGCTATTAAACTTTGTGAGAGTACACTTGAGGACCTTGTAAGTGTTCAAAAGAATCTAAACATCATAAAGGTGGCTGTTCTCAGGCTTGGGATGGCCCAGTGGTTAAGGCCCTCGATTCGTACTCTGAGGATCAAGGTTCGAATCCCGTTCGCACCAAACATGCTCGCCCTTTCAGCCGTGGGGGCGTTATAATGTTACGGTCAATCCCACTATTCGTTGGTAAAAGAGTAGCCCAAGCGTTGGCTGTGGGTTGTGATGACTAGCTGCCTTCCTTCTGGTCTTACACTCCTAAAATAGGGACGGCTAGCGCAAATAGCCCTCGAGTAGCTTCGCACGAAATTCAAACAAAATCGCTGTTGTTCTTATTTTTATACCTTATCACAGTTCCAGCGAGACTCATTGAATTCAAACATAGTATGTAATCACTTTTAAATTTTTCTTTCGTAATTATTACAAAAAAATCTTAAGTAACACGTATAAAGTTTTCGTCCATGGTACTATAAACTGCATTTTTGTACCTTTTGTATTAAACTACCAGCATAAAAGAGAACGATGATTTCAGGCCACAATTTATATACAAGAAAACTCTTTTATTCGTAGGACCTGCTCACTGTTGTCCTTGACCAAAATCTTAATTATAATAGATAAGAACGTCGCATTTGCCTATAGAATGTGCAAATATAATGTACTTAACTTATATTATGCAAGGCTGACGACAAAGGGCGAGGCCTAAGGTCTGTTGAAGAGCATGGCAGTGGGATACTCCAAAGCTCACTAACAATGCATAGTATTTTGTGAGCTGAAATAGGTACAGCCTTTTTATGGATTAGTGAAGATATTTGTCACCTAAGTTTCTTTTACGAAAAATCAGTAAAAGTTAATAATTTCCAGCATTATGGTTTTCTTTTGTTGTTTATAAATTTACTTCTCCTTGCTGTCATCTAATTACGTTAGTTCCACTAAAAGAAAAATTTTGTATGTGAAAGAGCAAAGTAACCTAAGATTACCAATTTGGTTAAGATCTTAGCCAGAGCCAATGACAATCACAGCCACCGACAAACGAATTTGCTCACATATGAAGTGAGGTCCGGACTTTTCCAAAACAAAACAGTACATAAAATTTTATCAGAAAAAAAACAAACTAATACGGTTGAAAAGCTAATAAATTCTTTTTTGTGATAAAATATAACGTGAAATTGTATCATGATTCAAACAAATTTTCATAAGCATATTTTTACTGAAGAAAGATAAGGGTTTTATCTTATAGAATAGTCCAGAATCCCCATGTTTATCATGTCATCTATTAATAATAATAGAATAATGCATTTTAAACCAACAGTACGTTATTCAAAGTTTATGCTACTAGCTGGTTAAACATAGAATAAATTGTTTCGGGGAGAGGGTAGAGTTATTTTTTTTTTTTTTTTTGAATTTCGCACAAAGCTACTCTAGGGCTATCTGTGCTAGCCGTCCCTAATTTGGCAGTGTAAGACTAGAGGGAAGGCAGCTTGTCATCACCACCCACCGCCAACTTTTGGGCTACTCTTTTACCAACGAATAGTGGGATTGACCGTCGCGGCTGAAATGGCGAGCATGTTAGGCGCAACGGGGATGCGAACCCGCGACCCTCAGATTACGAGTCGCACGCCTTAACACGCTTGGCCATGCCGAGCCTAATAATAATTCACAGAGGAGAAAAACACCACGTGTGGTAGGCCTAAATCCCACTGTTAAGTTTATTCAAGGTACAACACGTTTTAAAGTAATTGGAAACACGAGCGCATCAACCACTTTCACATTTCACTGACTTTAGAAAAAAGTAGATGCAAAGTTGAGGACAGTATTGATTAATTGAGAAATTACCAAGATATCTATAGAGTGTAAAGTGCTGATAAGGTTTTAAATTTTCGATATCTTGACTCTGTTGTAATACCGTAAGTTAGCAGTATGTGTTTTTTATCTGAAATACTTATGGAAAGATGGGAAAAAGGGTATAAACTGCAAGTACTACAACAATGCTAGTGTAAAAGTGAACTGCACTGAAATACGGTCACGTGTTGAGAATTTACAAATCAAAGTTACAGTAGGGGAAGAATAGATACTCCACGTGAGAAATTATGGCGTAAGTCAGTTTCAGTAGAAACTGTAACAAGACTGCACAGGGTACGCAAAACTGGTAATGTTAATAATAGAAAAAAAAATCAAAGAACTCTTCAAAAGTGATTTTAAGCATCTTAGGATTAATTCTTTACGAGACAAATGACGTCGAATTGAGATCTGCTGCAAATATGGGTGAATGTCACTTCGAGAAAGTTATATACTCGGTTCTCTCAATGAACAAGTTCGTACATCACTGATTAGAAGGAATAACCAAACAAAAAATGTTTAAATGGGCATTGTACCACAAACAGAGCAATGAAAAAGGCTGGAGATGTGTATGTTTTATATAAAAAAATAAAAGCTGTATTGTTCTGTACCAACGTTTTGGTGAAGCACAGTGGGGAATCGGTGCGTGTGATGCTGCGTTTCGGTCAACGGTACAAAAACTGGTACCACGCTGATTGTTGACAAGCACGTATTTACGTAAAACGGGTAAGAGGGTCTTAATTAACACTCTTAACACTAATTCTGACATAACCAGGTGGGTTAAGGCGTTCGAATCGTAATCCGAGGGTCGCGGGCTAATTCCCGTCATACCAAACATGCTCGTCCTTTCAGCCATGGGGGCGTTATTATGTGACGGTCAATCTTATTATTTGCTGGTAAAAGAGTAGTCCAAGAGTTGGCGGTGAGTGGTAATGACTAGCTGCCTTTCCTCTAGTCTTACACTGTAAAATTAGGAACAACTAGCTCAGATAGCCCTCGTGTAGCTTTGCGCGAAATTCTGAAAAAAAAAAAACACTGCTTCTGAGTTATACTGGCACAATACAGACTAAAAACTGTAAGAAAGCTTAAAACTATTTGCTCAGCATCTGACAAACTTCAGTCAGTACATAAAAAATAAAGAAACACTTTTAAATTTAAAACAATGTTTTATTTGTGTATAGTCAGTTAATTGTTATTACCAGTCTTTCTGAATAAAATGACAGTCGCCTGTTCCTACTTCTTGTACGTGTGATGTTGTTTTTACTTGTGAAATAGTTAACAGAATAAATATAATACACAAGTACCTCAAGGACGCTTATTTATTTGTTTTGCAAAAGTGTAACAATAACACTGAAGACCAGTATTTGTACTTCTGTTTTGACTGCAAACTGTTAAACACTTGTATATGATTTCACCTTTAATAAACCTTTTTCGTAATTTTCAACTTAATCTATAGATTTAAAGTTAGTTAACTACATGTTTAACTGAAGATGTGTTTAAACTGCATGCTTAAAACAAACTTATTTCCATAGCATCTGCCCATGGGTATCCAGATGTTCAATTAGAACTACAGTTTTGACCCCCCACCTTAAAAAAACAAAGGCAGTTGCTTTAACACGTCAAGTTTCTCTCAATTACTCAATTAAATAATCAAGATCTTACACACCAAGAGCCAACTAATAACTATGTTTGCACTATCAAACAGACTATTTCCTTTTGTAAACAGTTTTACATCAGCTTATCAATACTTGCATTATTAAAATAATATTTTAAAACAAATGCCATATCATTATTCAACTGAGAGGCCAGTCTGAAACTAATGAAAACTAAAACTGGAATTTTATTTGCAATATTGTGTTACTGCAGTTAACAGTTATTCCATGCAACTCCTTACATAAATAAATATAAACTGACTAGAAGCAATAATAACAAAAATTACCACCACTGGATGGCACTGAAAAAATTGCTTATCCATACCTTTAATAAACTTAGTTAGCACTTGCACCACAAAAAAATGATGGTAATTATCCAAACGATAGATGTTTTTTAATACACAAAGCAAAATATGAATGTAAAATTACCTTTTGAAAATATTTTTTAGCAAATATAACAAACTCTTATCAACACTACTGTTATAGATCCAAGTTGTCTATTAGACCATATCAGACTGCTAAACAACTTACCTCAGCTTTGCTAGCTTCTCATATTATTAATGCTAGCTGTATTTTCCTCTTATTCTTAATCTACTCTGCTATTAGTTATGTTGTCCTTCTTACTGACACCCCAATATTATTCTATTAACCTTGTTATGCATCTATATGGTGATTAATATAAATATACTTATTAAAACATTTGTCTCTGCAGCATGGATTACTTGTACAATTCTTTACCAGAGCTGTTCCACAGTACTTTATGAACAGTCCAGATACTTGTTTAATCAGGAACATATACCATAGCAGGTAACTTCAAATGTATCATAAAACTCTAATCATACAGAACAAGTATAAGAATAATAACAAGTTTAAACAATCCAAATAATAAGCTTCCCTTACGGACAATGAATCAGTTAAACAATACTTAAAACACATACATAAGGCAGGTGTGACACACACTTCATAAATTACCATTACTGGACAGATGAGAATGTAATTCTTCATAAATTAACAACAAATATTGAATTAAAACAGCTAAATACTCTCTATATTATCCCTTTCTCTAGATGGTTAGTGTTGGAAAAACATAAATTCTTTGTCCATGAGCTCAGTAGTATAAATGTGTAACTGAACAATTTTTAAGTTCTTGTACTGTATAATATAAAGTATTGCCATGCATTATTTTTATTTGTATAAGGTCTTTTAATCAAAATAGCTGTGTGACAAAATAAATTCATTTAGCAGTTCTAAATTACAGGAAATAAAATCCCTATTATTAAACTTTTACATTTAAGCTCAAATGTTCATAGTATGATTGTTTGAAAAACATTTGAAGGTTTGTAGTGACACTTTCATATTTTTCACCATTTGAAGTGTCACCTGTATCTAAAATAAGCTTGCTCTATACTTGATATAATCTATCACAGATTACAAAATTTATAAAAATGCATCACTGCAAATGGAAGTTTCACCATCTTTGCTCACCATCACCACTGGAAAAGAAAACTTTCACTGACCTTTTTCACAAATTTCTCTCCAAAACTTCCCATTAGTGTTTCTGAACACTATTACAGCCACTGTGGCGAACTATTCTCATGCACAGAGTTAAAGGAAAACATTTGTTCTCAAACATCCCAGTTGGGTAGAGTAGGCAACTAAGCTGCTTCTTTTTCTTAAATTCCTGCCATATTTAAATTATCAGTTGTCACCTGAAATACTTGCATGTTGAAAGTAATATTCAGAAAACTGATGTAATTACAAACAAATTATAAATATATTCTGAAAATTTCAAGAATGTTTTATTTTAATTACTGTAATAATGTGTTTGTGCAAGAAACAATTGACTTTAAGCTGAAAATAATATTCCAGAACAATACAACAAACATCTACAAATACAAGTTTAAATAAATATAGTTGAAATTAATATTTATTGCTGCTTTGCATTTCTTTTGCTTAAGTTTCTTTTTTGATATTTGTGCAAAGGTACTCAATGGCTATCTGCATTACCCATCCTTAATTGGGAACTGATTCACTAGACAAGAGCACACATCACCAACCCTTAGGGGTACTTTTCTTAGACTGAATATTGAGATTTGATCATCATCCACATAATTATTTTTGGTGGTAATGGGAAATGAACAACAGACTTTTAGATCCACATGGTTGGCATGCTAACAACTGGGACATTTTAAGAATTATTTTTTAGATCAAAAAATAACTTTGATCAACAAAACATCATAAAAGAGCAAAAGTAAACACTAGAGTCATTCAGTACAAATAAAAATTCCTTACTGCTTTCAATTAAACATTTTCTAATGACTTAGTTTAAATCTAATTTCTTG
This sequence comes from Tachypleus tridentatus, assembly GCF_004210375.1. Taxonomy (NCBI): domain Eukaryota; kingdom Metazoa; phylum Arthropoda; class Merostomata; order Xiphosura; family Limulidae; genus Tachypleus; species Tachypleus tridentatus. The sequence goes on along the minus strand of NC_134837.1, from coordinate 223,734,511 downwards.
AATACATATCCCACTATTCAATGCAGCATCCACAAATGTAATTTTTTTAAATATCACAGGGTCAACAACTGCTTCATCTAAAGAAATATTACAAACTTAAATCATAAAACAATTTGATATTTTTCTGATAAATAGCAACACAGATTTTGGTATAATAAAAGTCCTAATCTGTTGCAATAAAGCACAAAATCAGTGATCTCACAGCTATGTATGATTTTCTGATAAAAAGGTTAACCAGATTTACCAGGTTTCAGTAAATACACCATATTAAATTAGATTGTTCATTATTCTGACCAAAATAAAGCATCTCATCAGCAATTGTAGATGGCTTCACGTTATATAAGGCTTCAGGAACTGCAATCTTTAAGAAAGAGAAACAGAATGTTTTTCAACAAAGGGCATAATTTTTTATAGTTTTAAAATGTCAATGCTCAATATAAGTGATCATTCAAACTAAAACCTACGTACACATGTCAACAAATCTTTACGAAAAATAACCGATGTGACGTACATAATCGTGCAATATTTTTCTAGCTTTGGAATTGCTGAATTGTAATTTTGCAATGTTTTTAAATGGAAAATATCTGATATAAATTGTTTCAACAGTACAGAATTTACACACGAAAGTTTCACTATATAAACTTTGTTAAACATTAACTAGATGATCATTAGGTGACAATGCTGCAACATATTGTTTTCGTTTATGATCTTGTTACACACACACACACACACACACACGTATATATGTATATATATGTATACACACACACACATGTAGGTTTCACTGTCAGTAAATATATCCACTAAAATATTTACAATATTAGGCAGAAGTACATCAGCAAGAATGAAAAAAAAAATAAACATGTAAGCACTGACAACAACTAAGACAGAAAGAATACCTTTGAAAACAGGTATGTTGATTAAATAAAGTTTTCCTTGAACTTGTATCATTAAAACAACTTCTAACCAAAATTAAAACAAAGAATGAAATTAAATCCAACAGAAATATCACTGAAATTAAATAGAAAGCAAAAAAATATTGATATTACATTTTGAAATTGCATTTATTAGGAATCTTTACCCTTTTAGAGCCCCTTGACTATACAAAAAATGGCTTTCAAGCTGTTTAATTTTACAGATTTTGTGAGCAGAAATAGTCCTAGCTATATGTTAAAACAACTTTGATAACAAAAGTTATTTGTCCTTTTTCTGTTCTAATTGAGTGGACATATCTCAAAGACGTTTGACATTTCCTGACTTTGTGTAGACACAAAGACATATCTAAAAGCTGTTTAACTTTCACCAAAGAATATTAATACAATTTTCCTAACTATGTGCAAATATTAAAATCAATTAAAAAACATTTCTCAGTAAAAGCATTATTCAAGAGCTGTTGAATTGTATAAATAATTAATTTCTAACTAGCTAAAATAAAAAAAAAATGTAGATATGTTATCACAAGATCTTTCTATGACATAATCTTTTTAATCATTCTGGTAGATAGTACATACAAATGTTTTGTAAGTTTCCATACAAATACCTTTAATAAAAATACAGCTGGATCCAAGTAATGATGAACTACTAGCAAGGTGTTGTTTTTAGTGCAAAGCTACACTACTGGCTATCTGTGTTTTGTCTACCATAGGGAAACAAAATCCTGTATTTTTGTAAGTCAACAGACTTACTCTTTACAACACTCAACTCTTTACTGCTAAAAACAGTATTAATAAAATTAATTTTAATGAACATTTAGAGTAGATTTTTTTCATTATGTTTAAATAAACCTACAAAAAAGTGTTACCTTCAGGTTATTTAGCACCATCTAATGGCAGTAATTACACTTAGGATGACAACGAATACCATTGACTCCGCAGCCACATCCACCCGATGTATCTCCTTTTCCCTACATTGTATGATAAATAATTGAACCAACCCATTATAATACTAATTAATACTACTAAAACATAAATTTACTGATTATTTTATGTAATCAAAAACATTTAAAACTAATAAAACTCATTGTATGACAATAATATAAATTTTGTTTAAAATAATTATACAAAATATGAAGTTCTTTTAATGAAACAAAAATACAATAACTAAAATTATGTCTACAATGAAATTAGACAGCCACATACTCAACAATTTCATTATCAAGACAGCTTATGCTAGAAGTCTTAAAATAGGAGCAAGAACAATGTTTAAAATACACAATAAAAACCTAATTTGGCCAAAAACCAATCCTTCTGTTATGTTAGTATAATTTGACACAGTTTCATCATTTACAAAAGTCTCAGTAGAAGATTCTATAAATTGCTTTCAGGACAGATTAGTTCAAACTTCTATATTTTTTTCAACTGAAATTATTGACAGTAAAGTATTATAAAAAGTATAATACTGGATTAGCCATACGTACTCCTCTTTCCTCACTTTTTTGCAACTTTTATCCTGTTCATGATGGGTCAGGGGTTAAAGACCATGTCATTGTGTTTGTTGACTTGCATTAAAACGTTTATTGAACTATAACTTTATGAATTTATGTCAATAAGTTTGGTATCAAATTGTAGATTATTATCCAAACTTTAACATTATATAAGTTAATTTCTTAATTTAAAAGTGAATATTAAAAGTACACACCTAAAATACTGAGTTTTGTGATTCATGTGGTATGTTGAATACTACACTGTTAAAATTAGATGTTTGTGATGTCAAAATACTAAGTCTAGAGTTTGGTATGAAATAGGAACTCAACTGACCAATATTGACAAGCTAGAATATAAAATTAGAACTTCATTTATTTTTTTATTTCAATTTTATTTTCCGAGATATGGCTTATGTACCGAATCAAACACAGTGGCCTTATTCACTTCTTTCCATTTTTGGAAATGGTCCCTTATATACATTTGCTTCAATGTATGATATGTGAAGAAGCAATCAACAGCTTAGGATGTGCCCTGGTGGTGTTCTCAGTCATTTTAATATGTCAAAAGGCCACAATGTTCTTTCGAACCAAGATCTCAAAAAGGAGGTAGGTTGTATCTTTAGCCTAATAGAAAGTTCTTGTGTTTTTTTTAAAATTAAATACAACTTAGTTACTAAATTTGATAAATTATAGTGGAATTCTATGATATCAACATACTAATTTATTATTTTTTGTTATTCAACTATATAACCTAAAAAATATTTTGTTTCATATCCTCCACGTGCAAAACTTTTAAAGGCTTAGTAGACTACATCTAGCAGCGAGTTCAAAGGTCAAAGCTAGAAGAAATAACTGCTTACTTTACTTCTCTATTTATTGTTCTATATTTTAAGAAATATAAGTTTAATAACTTAATTCTAAATATTAATAATCTATATATATATAATAATTGAAATGTGACAAGACAGGGTCACCTTGTAAAGATTAAAGGTTAGCTTAATATTATTGGATATGGTAACATGAGTGCATGTGGACCACATCAATGCAAGTCATGTAATGTTAGTGAGACATAACTAGAATGTCAATATAATATAAAATAATAAATACATGACATTATCAGACTTAAGCTACTTAGGTTAACCCTTTCACTATGGAATCTGTATAATATACACAAGTTTATCTACACATTAAATATTTGTACTATAACCTTTGTCACAGCACGTATATCTTCACAAAATTTGGCATACATTTAGTAAATATATTACCAGATTTTTGTAAACAAAGAATCAGATTTTTTTAATGACATATATTTTTACTAAAGATTTGTTTGTGAAAATAGATTCCATTTTGTTACTTGTCTGAGTGCAAAGTGATATCATGTTACAATTAAAAACTAATCTTCATCCCAAAAATCTCTAATATTATTTCAATAATCTTTAAAACCTCTTAAATGCATTTCAAGTGTTTGTTTTGAGTAAGACTTTATATTTCATATTATTTTGTTCTATCCCAACTATGTGGGGTGTCATTTGACCAACCTTGTAACCATCATAAAAAATTAGGAAAAAATATAAATTATGTTTTTTTTTTCCTGCTAGAATGACTACATATTATATGCTATTTCTTTTCACTATTTTATTTTCCAAGGATAGGAGTATCCATAATAAATAGAAGATTCAGTGTCGACTAATCCCACCCACCACAGATTCCAAAGAGGTGATGCACTAAGATGTCAAACAAAAACACTGCAGAAATGCCAATGTTTCATGAGCACTACACTCAAACACCAGCAATAGACACAATGTCCACAGCATCTGCTGAGAGTGCCTAACACTGGTACTTGATTGACCATACCTCAACAGGACCAGTTGAATTATCTTGGGAGGCCACTCCAAGGTCACCTGTCTAAAGGAATTCAAGGTCAAAGTGGTATGTTGGAGTTGGGCCCTTTAATTACTAGGATCCTCTCCTCCCATTCACGGATTACCATACACACCAAACACAAGGGTGGATGTTTAGATCCCAGGGAAAATAAACTGAAAATACAGAACCTTCCCTAGAAGGTCCCCTCACCACATACAGGAATTCACTTCAAGGGATAAATAAAGACAAAAGATTAGTTGGTGCTGAAACACAACCTTAAAAAAAATATTCAGGCTAGCATTAACGATTACAATAAGTTAAGCATCTTCCTTACAGAATTACATATTTATCACATATTTTTTTTTACTCCTAATGATAGCAGCATAAAATTAGCAAAACAATCCTATAATGTTGTTTGTCAGTCAGACTGGCTTTTTTATTGCACAATTGAAACATTGTTTTGGTTTTCATTTTAAAGCCACATATTTCTCATTTGTTTCACAGCTGAACTCCACTGTTTGTCACTTAGTTTGTAACCAAAGTAAAGTTAAATGAAAAAAAATATCAATTTCAATCTCTCATGCTCATGATGATAATTTAAAATCAACAAAGTGTCTGCATTATGTTAAATCTCTAACATACTCTCCCTTGACTCTTCCTCATAGTAATAAATATTATCTGGGTCATGTAAAATTTATCTGTGAAGAATTTATCATTTTGCTCATTGTTTACAGATAAGAATTTAACATGGTTTTTTTTCTGCATCTTCTCATTTCAATAAATGTTTACAAAGACATCACTTATATTTAACTGGAACTTCACAATGACTAGCAAAAAATAAAACTGCTGATACCCAAGTAAGAAAGTTGAAGTCACCATATGCTTTGCTGCAAGAATCTACTGCAACAGTAATATAAAACCAAAGAAAAATTTCAAAATAACAACGTTTTGCTAATAACTTCTAACCAGCTGTAACCATTTGGAAATTTTTATAAGGTGTATCAAGATATTTTTGTGCAATTAGTCTATATACTTTTGTATACTTTGATATTTCCCAATTCCAAAGATGTCAAAAACCAAATAGAAATTTCACCTACATAATAAATAGGAGCTTCCAAAAGGGAACTCCTACAGCCTCAAGTGCAAAGTTTCATTGCATGTATTGTTTATTTCCAAACTTTATAGTACCCATTGAGTTTTTTAACCCTTTTATAATATACCAGTATAATATACAGTATATCCTCTACACATTTGTACACATTAAATATTTGCACTACAGCTTTTGATACAGCATGTGTATCAGCACAAAATTTGTAGTTTCAGTAAATATTACACGTATTTTGTAAAAAAACATTTTTTAATGAAATATTTTTTACTAAAGATTTCTTTGTGAAAATAGATTCTGTTTCATTTCTAGTCTTGAGTACAAAGTGATTTCATGTCATGATTAAGAAAACTATACTTTGTCCCAAAAACCTCAAATCTTATTTGCATAATTTCTAAAACCTCCTAAATATATTTCAAATATGTTTTCAGTTATTTTCTACACTCTAACTGCATGGAGTCTGTTACTTGACGAAACTCATAACCATCCTAAAACAATTAACAAATAAATATAAATTATGCTTTTTTCATTCTAGAGTGATTACATATTATAACACAAAAAATACAAATGTTTAGTTTAAATAGCTTAAGCCTGATAATGCTGTATATTTACATATATTTGTATTACTTTTTTTTATTATTACCTTCCATTCATAATTAGCTAACATTACATAACTTTCATTGATGTGGTGCAATGATATAAAGCTGACCTTTAGTCTTCCCTTTCTTTAGTGTTTTAGTGATTTAGTATTTTGTAATATATAGTCACATTTTAATAATTATACATTATATAAATTATTACTACTTATAAATAAATTATTAAACTTATTTTTCATAAATATAGAACAAGAAATCTAGAAGTAAAGCAAACAATTATCTCTTCTTGCTATGATCTTTGAACTTGGTTGCAGCTGGACATAGGTTGCTAAACCTTTTAAAATTTCACACATGGAGGATACCAAAGTTTTTTTAGGTTATATATATAGTTGAATGACAAAAAAATCATAAATTAGTATATTGATACAAAATAATTCTACTATAATTTATCAAATGTAATAACTAATATGTATTTAGGTTTTAAAAAATATGACACTTTGAACAGATTAAAGACAAAACCTATCTTCATGAAATCTTGGTTAAAAAGAACATGGTAACCTTTTCACAGATTAAAATGGCTGAGAAAACCAAGCTGGGGGCATTCTAAGCTTTTGGTTGGCTATTCACATGTCATATACTCTAGTAAAAGTATATGAGGGACTATTTCAAAAAATGGAAAGAGTTGAATGGGGCCATCATGTTTGATTCAGTACATAAGCTGTACCTCAGCAAAATAAAAAGTTATGAGTTTATTATTTTATATTCTAGCTTATCAATATCAGTAATATGAGTTCCTAATTTGTATAAAACTACACACTTAGTATTTTGACAGTAAAAACATCTAATTTTAAAGAGTGCTGCATTCAATATACCATGTAACTTGTTAAAATATATATTTAGGTGTGTTCTTTTAATATTCACTTTAAAATTAAGAAATTAACCTACATATAATATTAAAGTTTGAATTATAGTCTACAATTTGATTCCAAATGTATTGACATAAATTCATAAAATAATAGTTCAATAACATTTTGAATGCAAGTCAACAAATGCGATGAGATGGTCTTTGACATGTGACCTGTTGCAAAAGGGTTAATCTTTCTATTTTTTATACATTTGGAATTGATACATGGGTAGCTTGAAACATTTAAAACCCTACTAGAAAACTCTTGAATCCATATTTCTACTTTTCTGCTCACAAATGCTAGCCCTCCCCCATAATCTGTGTAGACTAAAATATTACGTGCATTAGAACAAGTGTATTTATGATTTTACAATGTATCAATACACTTCATGGCATACTTAACAAATTTAGCTCTTCTTTAGGTAGTCAGTGACTTCAGGCTTTGATGCCAACCTTGCTTCGTTAACCTATTCCTTCATACAGTATCAGGCCACTTTAATTTTTAGCCATCTTTTACAGACTTCAGAGAATCAATACTCTTGAGTTTTGATAACAGTTGTTGGTAAACTGAAACACTGGAGTAATTTTATAACACAAACAGTGATATAACAGTCTGAGATACTGTACAAGAAAGGTTATTTATTCATAAACACAAGTTTTAGGTTGTCAGAATTTTTACCTGCATAATTAATATACATTTGACTATAATAAGCAAAAATATTAAAAAAACATGTAAACTAATCGTTCTAAATGGCAATATGTTCTGATACTAGTCAAACCTTCAGTTAGAGGTAGATTTTGCCAATACTAACTTGTGACTAATGACAGTATGCTAAAATGTAATATATTTAGATGAATCCATAGGTAATACCCGTATGAAACATGGGGCTTCTTTGGGTTTTCAAAATAAATTAATTATATTTCTATAATCTATTCTGCTGGAAGTTAAACTGATGAGTAAGGTTCACAAACAAACGTTAACCTTTTCTGTACCATATGTTAAACTGAAATGAGTGGTCTGGTATCTCATTCGTATGATAAAATTACTGCAGTGTTTCTGATGACACAAAAATAATTTTCAAAACTCAATATATTAAGTCTCTGATTTTTATAAAACAGAGAAAAACAGCTTGATAACATTTTAGAAATTAGAATAAGGAATTATACACAAAGTTCAAATGTGAGCAATTAGTGATTAACCACTTCAAAAACTGTCAAAATTTGTTTGGTGTGCCAAAAGATCTATTTACATATCCATTGGAGTAATGTGAAATCATAAATACAGACTTGTAGAAAATCATAATATTTTGATATATGGATGATAGTTGAATGCTATATAGATTATAAGAGAGAGGATTATAATGAATTCAGTCAAGAAGGGTCCTTCTGCCCTCCTCCCATAATTTTGCAAAAGAAAGATTGAAAATATATATATTTCTAGCTTGAGAAATCATGTGAAGCAATTCAAGAGTAAAATTTCAAACACTATGTGCATTTTATAAATGCAAATGAGTAGGGTTTACTTACATTACACTATGTAACAAAATTTTTACTTTTGTTCCTGGGCAGAAAGTGTTATTTCCCAATTCCTTGTGCCTAAAGTAAAAAAAAAAAAAAGACCTATTTTTCTCTTCAAACTTTGCTTTTGTGACCTGGGTAGTGAAATTTTCAAATTTACCCTTTTTCCAGAACCTTCAGTTTCAGTGCTGATTCATTTAGATTCAGTGCTGAGTAGCTGAAAAAGAATTTTCTAGAACTTACAAGAACTTTCTAGAATGTTGAAGAACTTACAAGAATTTTCAAAAACCTTTTAGAATTTTCTAGAACTTTCCATAGTAATACATATACAAAGGCTCACCACTTCAGTTTAGTTCTAGCTGCCTAAGTGAACACATTGACCTATCTAATTTTATCAGAGATGGCATCAAAAAGCTGCAAGCATTCTCCCGACACATTCTGCTATGTACGTGGCCAATTCATCAAGACAAAAGCGAAAAAGTACTCTGTGACAGCATCTGCTAAAATGTGTGAAGCCTACAAGGCATGTTTAGACATGCCTATCGTGGATCAAGACAAACCCTGAACACCTCATTTTACCTGTAAGCACTGCAAAAAAAAACTCTAGAAGTTAAGATGAACAATTTTTGCTTGCTTGAATACTAAGATTTCATATTATACAAATTTTATAGTGGCATTCCTGATTGGTCTCCAAGGAGGCTTTACCAAGTTTCCTTGTTATCTTTGTCTTTGAGACAGCAAGGACACTGCAGTACACTACAACAGGAAGCACTAGCCACACTGGATCAAGTTTTCTGTGGGGAAGCACATTGTTAAGTATGAGCCACTAGTGGACCTCCTGAAGGTGTTGTTCCCACCATTGCCCATAAAACTGGGTCTTATGAAACAATATGTCACAGCTTTTGATAAGGAATCTGCAACCTTCAAGTACCTTTGAGACTTCTTCCCTAAGCTGCCTGAAGCAAAAGTCATAGCTGGTGTCTTCATTGGACCACAAATAAAGAAGATTCTGGAGTGCACAGAATTCCCCACGCTCAGTAGGAAGTGAAAAAAGGCTTGGGGCAGCTTTGTCACAGTGGCTCCAGGCTTCTTGGACAATCACAAGGCCAAAAATTATGTGGAACTGGTTGAGGCTCTGGTGAAGAACTACGGCAAAATGGACTGCAGGATGTTCCTGAAAATCCATATCCTTGATGCTCATCATGATAAATTCAAGGAGAACATGGGAGAATACTCAGAGGAACAAGGCAAGTGCTTCCACCAAAATATACTGGGCTTTGAACACCACTACCAAGGAGTGTATAATTAAAACATGATGAGAGACTATATTTGGGGGCTGATATGTGAAGGTGATTTACATTACAGTTGCAAATCTCGAAAAACTACTCACTTCTAAACATTTTTGTATAACTTTAGTATAAATACATGTAAATCTTGATTCATATGTTGTTTCACTCAGGCCTTATGTAAATGAAAATGTGCCCATTTTTACATAGAAAATAGGTTAATTTCTAAATTTCATTATCCAGGTCACAAAAGGAAAGTCTGAAGGGGATAATGGCCATTTTCTGTACTTTTACAACATAAGCAATTAAAAAATAACACATACTATCCAAAACAAAATTTGTGTTACACAGTGTAATCAGTAACCAATCAGCCAAGAGCTTTGCAAGTCTTCCCTTTCTATCCTGCTGCTGCTTGGGCTCGTATTGGGAACATGATTGTGTTTTTTGTGGCAGTAAAGTAGTTTTATTATCCCCATTACATCACCCAAATGCTTGTGGCTTTATTGCGCAAAAAGTGCAGCGTAACATAATGCTAGCTCCAAGAGATGTCAACGGTGAATGTTATTTTATTGGTTCATTATTTTATTTACAGTATTTATAATATGTATTTTTTTATGCATATTTCATGGGTTAAGGCACATTTTAATCTTATTTTTGTTTGTATTTAATGAAGTATATCAATTGCATCCTCTTTTCTTAAGTCCTGAAATGCATTCCTCAATTTCTTATGTTAAATTTACTTCTTTTAACAAAGTTTCCATAAACATTAGGCATCATAGAATGAATCTACTTTATTAACCAAAGATATTACTGTACAGCAAAAACATGGATTCCAAAGCCCTGCAGTAGCATAACATATTTCCTAGGTATTAATTCTAAGTTCAAATGTTCTATAGATACTTGAGAAATGAGGAAAGAAACAATAAAAATAAAACAAAAAATTATGTTAGAGACTGTAGGAATCATTCTCATTTGGAAGCTTGTATTAACCACATAGGTGAAATTTCTCTTTGGTTTTGGTGTTCTGGAATAAGAAAATATCAAACTATACATATTAAGTACAAAAGAAAATATCCTGATACATAATATTGTTCCCAAGGGGTAAAAGCGAGCTATGATTCATACCCAAAATACAGCATTTAGTTTTTTGTGAAATTTTTCATTTGAGTTTGTTATGCCACATGTAGAGGTACCATGAAAAATCATAGTTTCATCCATTGGACACTGAAAGGTACCTTCCAACTTAAGATAATTGAACCACATTTTTAATACTTAAAACTACTAATATTATCTATCCTATAAACAGAACAGTCCATTCACAACATCTTAAACAGAAAAAGTTCTTCTCACCCCTGGTCCCCAGCGAGGTCCTTTGGTAACCCAGCAAATTTCAGTTTGACAAACAGAACACTTTAACCAGTCACATCCCCATCTCTTCATCACAATCACTTGACATTTTGGACATCTCATGGCATCTCCTTGTGACAACATGCTCTGCAAATAAAGAAAAAAACAGTTTAGCCCTATTTGTCTGGTAAATGCTAGTAAATACTCTCAGGAAATGCAAGATAAATACAGAAAACAATCACTTACCTACTTCATTTTTTAAAGCATGAAATAGAAACTATCCAGGATTATTAGCAAATTATTTAAATCTAAATTCAATGTCTATGGTCAACTCACCTAATAACTGTAATGCAAGTAAGGCTGAGAGTAGACTGGATATGTAAAAAAACTTAATTAATATTTTAAGAAAAACATACAGCCCACAGTTACAAAATGTAAACTGATCTAAAATACAAAAATGTCACAAATAATTAGCTATTTTTTCTCTGAAAAAACAAAAATACAAGCACTAAAAAGTTCATTTTATTTCAGCATTTTTTCAAATTTATTTTAAATATCCATTAATAAATAATTTTCATTTCAGTCAAAACTTTATGCTTTATGTTTGATTAACAATCTTAATCAGTTTTGTTTCATCTTTTTTTAGAGCTTCACACTTCACTTTCTAAAAATGTGAAATGTCTACTAATGCATTCACAACTATACAAGAAAAGTATAGAGCCATAGTGAAAGCCTCTCAAAGGTATATTTTGTTTACAGGCAGTAAATGAAGTACGAAATTAGCTCTCTTCACTGTGTATCTTTTTCTTCATTTAAAGAAAAGCCTCATCAGGGTATCTGCTCTGTCCACTGAGGGGAATAAAACCCCTGATTTTAGCATTGTAAATCTGTAGACTTACTGCTTTCCAATCAGGGAGTTTTATCCTTACTGACTTAATGAATTATAATGATATTTTTTCCATAACTTTGCTTTTGTTACCATCCTACATGTTATTTAGGTACTTTTAAAGCACAAGTTAATATTTTGGCAGTCATTATTATTTTAGCTCCCATGACTGCAAAGCTGTATTCAATCTAATTATTACACAAGTTTTTATGCAATACTACAACTGCAACATAAAAAATACAATCAATTTTGAAGCCTTAATATAGTAGTATAATCTTAAATACACATACAAAACAGTAAGACAAGTTCAATTGCTAAAGGCAAGTGAAAGCTACTGTGCTAGTCTCAATATATAACCAAACAGGTTATCATTGAAGAGCAGCTTAAAAAGGACAATCTGAGCTTCAACAAGATATGACTGCAAATCATACATCTAAGAACTCTTTAGTCTTCTTTGCTTCTTCACTTCCTGCAGCTTCAAATTCTAATTCATCCTGGTACTGTCGACAGTTTCGACCTTCATGAATAGCTCGACAAGTCAAGCAGTTAGTCTGATCACACACAGGACAAAGGAAAGCATTAACATTATCTTCATAAAAACACCAACCCTTACAATCAGGAGTCTTACAGTGGAAACTGTTATCAGCACCATTCTCAGCTGTAGCAATACTTCGTTGAAGGAAGCGCTCATATTCTTCAGGTGAAACCAACTGAGAAAAATAAGTAACACCACTTACTCATATATTATTAGTCCACAAAATATCTTATTTCTTATAAAACAATAAAATTTACTTTTCCCAAATTATTGCATAGTATTAAGAGACGAGGCAAAACTATGCAACATTTCAAAATTAAACTTTGCATTACACAGGAGAAAAGGAAAAAGTAGTAATTAATTTAAAAAAAACAACAACATACAAGTACTTATACTCATGCCAACATATACATAAATGAATAATGGAAGAAACAAATGAATAAAAAGACAAGCTAATGAATATGATAAATGGATAAACATACACATGAGTAGATTTTACTTTTCATAGAAGCACATGCAGCTACAAAAATATACAATACTGGAGTACAAACCATAACATAACATGACCAGGTTTTTGAGATACTAGCGGAAGCATGATCTAGCTTGTACTGGTGATGCCCATTCTATTCAGTTTAGCTTCAACTTTGCTGGCCTAACATGCTTTAAAAAAAAAAAGGAAATAAAGAGAGAAAAAGGTGCAGATGTGTGTTCAAGCCCATAACATCTTGTATTTTTACTATCTTTCTCCATCTGCAATAAAAAGTAGGAAGGTGGTTGCTCTGTTGTTACATTTAAGTAAAACAACATTAGTAAGAAATATAACAACTATAGTAAAAAGAACAAAATAATTATAAGAGTGTTATACATCACTGAAGGAGATGGTAAACTGTCCTTGAAGTTGGAATCCAGCTACTAATATGATATTTGGATATAAATCAATAAATGTTAGTATAGCTCCCATCCTCCACTTCTTTTGTTATTTATTTAATCACTTACTTTCACATTGTGTAACATTTGTAGCCAGAAAAAAGAACTTATAAACAGATAGCTTGGCTGAATATAGTTGATATATTATGGATAATTGCAATAATCTATTGTTCTTAATTCAATGATGGTGGTGCATTGTTATATGTTTAAATTAATACAGCTGCATTAATACTCATGATGAAGGATGGAAGCTGTAATAAAACAAAAGGTGGGGTTTAGTATTTACATCCAAACATCATACCAGGGGCTAAAATTCCAACTTCAAGAAGGTTTATTTTCTCACCCACTGATGTAATTTACTCTATTTTTTATTGTAATTATTTTTCTTTTTGTTACTTAAATGTAACAAGATAGCAATCACAGTCCCATCCTGGCTGTGGACAATGACAGCTGGTAAAAATGAGGGATGTTGTGGACTTAAGCATCCACATTTGCTCCTTCTCTCTCTCTTATTCTTTTATTTTTTTAAGCCTTTGAGTTAAAAGTAATTGAGACTAAGCCAGTACACATAATGACCAATTTTATGATTTGCACCCCAGCAATGGATATTTGTTTTATGAGTGCATTTATTTTTGTTTTCTGAAGAAAATGAAATATAACTGTATTTTATTTAGTGTTTAAATATGTGTTCGTGATATTCCTTCTTTTGATATATATTTGTTGGTAAGATTTTGTAACATATATATATATATATTTATATGTACCCATCTACCATCACACACATATATCTATGTATTATAATTTTCTGAAAATAATGTGCATCTTCTTCCCAAAAATTGTATCTAGAAGTTATTATGATAATAAATGTATATGTTTTTTGTTTGATTCTTTTTTTTCAACAGCCAGTCCAGACAATCTTTTCAAACATGTATTTTGAACTACAATTCATACTTACTTAAAATGATGAATTTCAATGGTATGTCTTATTAATTCTCTCTCTAATTATAAGACATGAATGAAATTTGTCTCCATTTTTTAATCATCTTCAGCATCATTAAACACAATTTTTAAAATAAAATGATCAAGGTGCTTATTCTTGTGATTATTAAGAATTATTTACATTTAAAAATGCTTGGAAATACAAACTAGTTATCATTATATTACACTTGATAATCAAAATTAAAAATCATTTTTCATGAAACCTTGCAATTTTGAGTCTGAATCATTGCCCCCAAATAGTTAGCATAACTTCTCTATTGTCTCATTGTCACCATAAATGGCACTACTACTAACATCTTCTTCATATTCAGTATCTTTTTAATACTTAATTTGAAAAATAAAACTGGTGGATGAAATTCTTTAGCATATTAAAGTAACTTTCCTAAAAATATGTTGTTTCAAAAAATAAAATATTTAATTTTGATTTCTTACACTATTTCTTCTAAATATTCATTGTAGTTATTTGCACTCAAACTCAGAATAGTTCAAGTGCAAAGTGATTTTCATGTCACATATAAAAAATATGTATATGATTCTTTAATCTTATTGTTTTCAAATTTAATTTGCATAATCTCTATAACCTCCTAAATGGCATTAAAAGTTTTTTTTTTAAAATGTTTATATTTTATTATTCATTTCTTGTGCTATATCACTGGTTATAGCTATTGTGATTAATGTACAGTGCAATAGTTTTTGAAATTAAGAAGTGGAAATATATACACTCCCTTTAATTCTATGGTTTGGTTTGTTATGAATTTCGTGCAATGCTACACGAGGGCTATTTGTGCTAGCCGTCTCTAATTTTGCAGTGTAAGACTAGAGGGAAGACAGCTAGTCATCACCACTCACTGCCAACTTTTGGGCAACTCTTTTATTAACGAATAGTAAGATTGACCATCACATTATAATGCCCCCAAGGCTGAAAGGGCGAGCATGTTTGGTGTGATAGGAATTTGAACCAGCAACTCTCAGACTGCGAGTCGAGTGCCTTATCCATCTGACCATGCCAGGTCTTTACTTCTTTGTCAAATAATCATAAATTATTTGTTGAGGTTTTATGGCTAATTACACATCTCTACCTTTTTAATTAAGTTTTTTTTTTTTCTCTCTATCCTTTATCATTTATTATTCACCTTGACACACATCAATGGATGCCTTTAAGTGAAATCATTGGAAGAGATAGTTTAGCCTCTGGCAAAATATTTTACTCTCGCTTTGTAAAGTAAACCTTGCACAGCAAAGCAATTTTTTTTTACATTATCAAAATTATTAAACCCTTCAACTACGAATTTTGAAACATAAATAATAATAAATAATTAACTGGAATATAAAAGTAAATCCTAAATACAACTTAACTGTTTATCTAACTTATATGTATCAAGGCAAGAAACAATGCTAAGTGCTAGTGAGGAAAAAATCAGCAAACAATGCTTAGGCTGTTTCATGTAATTGACAGCAAATGCTCTGCACTAGTTTTAAAATGACTCTACAAATTAATTACAATGACTATTCACTTTTGTATATGTGTTACAACTGTCAAAACAAACTAAATTATAGACAAGGCCTGTAACATTTGGATGTTTTTTTTAATCTCTGAATTGATTCCAAAAAAATTAAGAAATCTGAAGTAAGAACAGGTAAATTCAATAGAATTCAATCAAAACATACAGGTCGTGTATAGTGTACATGTAATAGCGACAAAAAGTTAAGACCTTGGTTGTTTGTGTGTCACAAGGCAACAAAACCAAAGTTCAGGAAATGTTCTTTATAATTTTTATTCTAAATAAAAAATTAATAAATTGATAATAAAGTGGTTTAATTAAATTTTGAATGTAACTCGTAAAACATTATCATATGAGCAGAAAGGAATTTAAACAGTACATAGCAGTCAAAAGCTAAAGCCACAATGAAGCAAAACTGGATCAAAGACATCCCATGCTTCTTTGATCCATTGTGAAATGAAATATAGGTCTGGTTACCTAACCGTGTAAATGCATGTGCTCCAGGGTTGAGCCACTCATTCCATTTTTTATACATCTGTTGTTTGAAAAGTTAGTTGCAGAGGAACTTGCTTTCAGCAACTTTACAGTTACTCTAACATTTTGATAATGTTTATTTTCCAGTCACAATAACAAAAATAGTAAGCATTAAATAGAAAGTACAATTAGATATTACACAGACACTCTAACAATCTTGTAATCAGAGTTACTCTAACTGCACTATTGCAGAAGTCTAGATGTGTGTCATTTATGGTGATAAGGCAAAGTTCAGTCTTTGTTCATGAAGATTAATGTGTGCATTATAACTGGGAGTGTATTATATTCAGAAAACTATGATGTGTGTGTGTGAGTGTATGTACCCAAAAATACGACTCAGATATTAATATAGAATAGTATTGCAAATATTATCAAACAAACATTGATGAGTAGGTGAATAAACAACTTATAGGTACACATACAGAAATGACAATTATATCTATAGATAAATAAGTAGCAATCACTTACTGCTTTAATTTCTCTGTCTTGTAACTGGCTGTCACAGGAATACTCCTCATTCCTAAACAAACACTTGACCGTAGCTGCTTCTGTATGGTAAATAGCACCAGCCAAGCAATCTCTAAAAATTGTATAGATTAAAACACTTGACCACATTCACTGTCATGTGCCACACACATTCACATTTAAAACAATCCTATAGAAATTAAAAACACTTGATGACAATAGCTTCTCTGTCTCATATGAAATAAGTCAGACAAACACTGAAAATTACTGAAGTTAAATTATCATGACTATTCACTTTTGTGTATGTGTTGCACCAGTCAAAACAATCTAAATCATAGACAAGGCCTGTAATATTTGGTGACAGACAGTTCTGTATGTTGTATGCTGACCATCAGATAATGAGAATTTCAAAATAAAACTTTAGTTCAAGGATCTTCCTATTGGCTTGAATTACTTTAAATAGTTATTAGCCATTCTAATTTCTCAAATATATTTTCATATCCTTTAGAACTGACAACTCATCTATTTTAATAAGTTGTTTTCAATAATTTCTATACTATTTTAATGCTTCGCGATTGCAGTGATGAAACATCACCACACAGATATGTTGATGAGTCCTTCAAAATAAATAGTTACATATATATGTTTAAAGTCTGTAACACTTTTGATTGTTGTTATTACTGTTTTATTTTATAAATAAAATTCAATAATTTTAATGGATTTTATAAAGTTAATTCCTCAAACATTTTAAACATAAATGGTACTATGAAACACAAAACAAATGGCCAGGTGAGAGATACGATGATTCAGATATACAATCGTGCTTAATTTTAGGATTACTGATCAGAATGAAGGCAAGCAGACTGCACATCCACTGCTTACGTGACTGTTCTTAACCAAATAGTGAAATTGGCCATGACATTTTTTATAATTCCCTCAAAGTTAAAAGTGCATAGCATGTTCGGTGGCATGCCACATAATAAGCCTTGTACTTAATGATCCATAGCCTGATGAATGTACATAAATGATGTGCTTAATGGAAAACCATAGCAGAGAGATTATTAGGTATTTCTTCTTAAGTTTAGTCTTCCATTACTTTGTTGACCTAACTCTAAAAAAAATTAATAACAATTTAGTGAGGAGTCTCCTTTTAAACTGAACACAAAATGGTACTGGACTGGCTTACAACCAGGAATTTGTAATTTATTAAAGTTCAAACTGCCATAAGAAAGAAAACCTTTGTGTAGATACTTGTTTAGAAATATTTCTTAAAAATGATGGATATTTTTTGTTGTTGTAACCTTTGAAACACTGATTTGTGTAAACAATATTACACTTTAAAGGCACAAACTGTTTGTTACAAAAAAGTCAAAAGATGTTCATTTATGTGGTGTTATTATAAGTTTAAAAAAATAGAAATTAAGCATAATATGCTAGGAATACAAAGTTCAAACAATTTAAATAATTACTAACAGCTATTTGCTATAAATTTAAGCAACATTATATCCAACTGTACTAGCTGTTATTACCAATCCTAAATAAAATTTTATATGTGATTTTTGTTAAGTCTCTAAACAAATTCTGTAGCTCATTAATGGCCATTTTATTGTACCTACATGTTCAATTTGTTTCAGCCACAGAAAAAATTCCTAAACCTGTCATAAATGTAACTTCAGAAAAACAATTAAGATATATTTCAAACATTTATGAAAATGATAAAACTAAACAAAAGACTAGCATCAACAACAGTCAGTTAAAATGTTTTGATCCAATGAATGCAGATGACTACTTTTAAGAAATTGAATTCTAAATTCA
Source organism: Tachypleus tridentatus (assembly GCF_004210375.1). Lineage (NCBI taxonomy): Eukaryota > Metazoa > Arthropoda > Merostomata > Xiphosura > Limulidae > Tachypleus > Tachypleus tridentatus. The sequence goes on along the minus strand of NC_134837.1, from coordinate 223,715,807 downwards.
TAGTATAGAGACTGAAGAGAAAAGACAAAAGATACCCATTCAACATAACTTAAAATGCTGCCAATAAACACTGTCAAGCAAAGCATTAGATAATATCAAAAACTATTGATTTAAAGAAAAGTAAGTATTGTAATGTGTAACAGGAAAACAAAAATGTTCTTAAAAATTACTGAAAATAAATACCACTTGATGTATTTTAATGTTTAATTGGCAATTTACTAAACATAGCTTTTACCCAAGTGGGATTAAAACAACAATATAATATAAAACATCTACTATGGCATATGGCAAAAAAACATTAAAACCTATCAACTAAGATTTTATACACAGGATGGAGCAAAAAGTAACTATTCAACTGGTACTACATAAAATATTATGAAAACAGCTGAAACCAATTCATAGTAACAGTTCTAACTGAAACAACTATATAGACAATTTTGTCTCACCTTGCATAAGAAATATTATTCAACATATTTTTAATTTAAAAAAACATGTTAAATTTTGCTTTATACAGTAATGTTGGTGCTCTTTATATAAAAACAAATTCAATCTTCAAGAACTAACCAGTCTTGAGTATATTTTATCTGCTAGTCAAAAGATAAAGATACAGAAAACTTTTGTCCTCACCTGCAAAACAAATGAAGACAGTCTCGTAGCACTACACCTTTTTCCTTTTCTATATTCATAAAACAAACTGGACATTCAAAAACATCCATATTAGGTACGAGATCTTGTTCATCAAGTTCTACTAATTTATGATAGTCTTGAATTTTTTCATTATGATCTGAGAGACCCTGTCAAATAATACATGCGTATTAACATAATTTTTAAAATATTAAAAAAAAAACTAGAACTAATACAGTGTCTGTTACTGATGGTTGTGATAATACTCAACTCACTTCTGAATTTTATTATGATTTCAAACACAAATTTAAACAAACTTTTATACCACTAAAGTTATTATTTACCTATACTAGAAATACATTTCCTTTAGATACTTACCTCTCAACACATATAACTATTCTTGTTCAGTGCTGCCCTCTATATGGAAAAGGTTTTTTTCATGTGCCATAAGCCTTGAACTCCCATTTATTATTAATTATATTATTATTATTAATTTGATTCACAGTGTCTTCACATGTACATCACGATGCAACAATTCTTATCCAGTAAGAGCACAACAGACATTCTTGAAGCAGCACAACAGACATTCTTGAAGCACGTGGTTCCCTTCATTTGACTGAGATTAGGAAGAAAGAAAGCACTGGTGGGAAGAGCAACAGGAGGTAAGTACATGTCACAAACATATTTTTAATGCAGCAAAATAATTTCCAATATGATATCTTCACTCCACTCGCCCATATAGCTAGAATCCCACATTAAACAGGTGGAAGGACCAGTGCATAAGATATAGAGAAGTATCCACTGAAAGCATCTGAAGAATACCCTGAAAGATTGACTGCTATTAAGAGAGGAACACACATGAGAGATCACACTGCTTCTGTACCAAATATACTCTTTACCCAGCATGTAAAGAGATGTTGCATACACAAGAGAAGGAGCACAAAAAAAAAAAACAATAACAAAAAAGGATGAGCCCAAAGATGTAGAATGACAAGGAAACATTGGACCACAGATGGCTGGTTAATTCCAGTATGACACAAATCAGCATTGAACATAAATTTTCTGACTCATGGTCCACACCATGTTTAGCTCAAGTTGAGCAGAATAAAAGAATATATGTACCAAACCAATCTACAAAACAGGACACATAGGCACAAATCCACAACCACAAAAAGTCATCCAGGAATTTGATTTCCAAATGACAAGAGGAAAGGCTGTGCCAATGTGGCTGATCACAGCAAAACCAAACCCCATTGGACTGGTTCTGAACTGGTTCTGTAGGAAGTAAATCCATCATGTTTCAGTTCACTCCTATGACTCAGATCACTCATCCTACAATCACCTAGATGTCAGATTATGGTAAGTGGTTTTGGATTGAAATTGAACCAATCAACACACATCTTCACATGTGTTGGTTGTGTTTCTTTATCCTACTACCTCACTCTGGTAGCTTAGCCTCATAATCTCTACCTTAGTATGGTGGATCCTGAAGGTTGATGTCATGCTGATGTGCATTCCAACTTTGAAGTATCATCATCTTCCAGATAGGATTGCACAGAAGTTTGCAATGACAAGCTCTGAGTACCACTGCATGAAATTTAACATTTTGTTAAAGTGAAAATGTAGTTCCAATAATACACACTCTACTCATACTACAACTGTTATTCAACTGTCACAGTTTCTTTTTTGCTCTTTTGAACAACAGTCTGCTTTTCTTCTCAATTGATCCAGTCTCTACCCCACTTAATTGCCCTTAGCAATATTTGTCTCATCACAATCTTTGCTCACATAAATGCACTCTCTACCCTGGTACTATATATATAAGCAACTCATTCAGATGATGTTATCACTTTTCAAAACTGACTTATTCTACCAGCTCTTCGAGGGGAGCATATGAGAGGAGGTAAGTGTTACTGGAAATACATATTTAAGAAAATGTTAAAATCTCATGGATACATACCCTCTTCTTACATTATGGCTAGATTCCCTCATTGATAGGGATGTGTCTACATAGGTCACGAGTGTGTCAATAGAAGATTGGGACCCTAGTGAGGGATCTGCACTACATCCAGAATGGGTGTGCTCTTCACATGGAACGTAATTCATGAACTGTGGTTGGCATTTTACAAGATCCATAATTACTATTATCCATACCCTAACCAGAAAGCTAAAGTTTCACTACTCAGGACTGGAATTTTTGGGCCATGGTCTCTTTATCCCACATTAGTGACTATGGAGATTGAACTGCAATATGTATACTTATGAGTAGATCCAAACCAGTAACTACAGAGTGATGTATTCTGAGCCACTGGAAATTATGGAAAGAAAGTAAGAAACAATGAAGTGGACAAACATTCTCCTCAACCTGAAGAAACAAAACTCATTTGATCTGGAGTTATGAACATTCATCCTCATTCCCCAACCATGTAGACAAGTTAAATTACCCCTGGAATTATGGAAAGGATGTGGAATAACTGTGCTCAACCAAAGATGCAGGATGAGACTACTATGCATTTGGAAATACAAGGAGACAGTAATCCCTTTTTCATGAACAATGTGCTGAACAAACATTGATCAAAAAGAAGGGTCCCACTCAACCCAACCTGACAGCCTAGCATTTATGAATAGGCTCCCATATAGAAGGGCCCCAACTTTGCCTTCTTCTCCAAGTGAGGAAAACTCACTTTAACAATCTGGAGGAAAAGCCTCTGGCCACCACCCTACTGACTGGAAATAGGGTGTGATATGGGTTCTCTAGCTTCACTAGTAGAATCATGTTGAGGAGTCCTGAGGAACAATGCTTGGGAAACAGTGCAATAAGTGAACCACGTTCCCTAAATTACTGAAAGCAAATTGACTCCAATTTATCCAATTCAAAGTTTGACATGGATGGGCAAGGTTCCCTTATGCTTTACTGATGATAGTTCAAGAGTGGCAGTCCAGCATAGAACAGCAATACCACCTGGCCAGCTTCTATGAAACAGTTTCTATAAGTGATCTTATAGAACATCTCATTTCTATAGAGCTTGTATATTGAATTATCTCTGCTACAACAAAATTGATTTGATAAAAGCATACTTGCTACAGAGTGGAATCCTATGAAAATGAGTTAAGGGACCCTGAAAGATAAAGTACAGATGAAAACAGCAATGAAAATACTCACCCATCTGTACAATCTAGTGGAAGTGGTTAAATAAACTACAGGGGGTAGTAAAAACCCTCAGATGAAGATGCTGTCAGGTCATGCAAATAATATGAAATAAAAGTATTGGAGGAGGTCCACATGCCAGCCTGCAGAATTTCCTCCAGTAGATATTCAACTGGACTGCTAAGAGCATAAAAATGTGATGAATCTGATTACAGGACTCTCAAAAGATTCCTCACCTTCAAAGAGATCCCAAAATAAGTGATATGGGTCAATTCTGTATCCACCCCATCAAGATAACTGGGGTAAATCCTGAAAAATAGAATGATCCCAATGAATAAAAAAGTCATTGTCTAGCATCTCTAAAGGCTGATATCAACATGGACAACAAAACTTTCCAAGACCCTTGCTGGATATAACAAATGATTAAAATTTGATCAGCCAGAGAAGTGAAAAAAGGGATCAGATATACTGATGAAAATGGTTTATCTCCTTCCCTGGTTGATAGTGAATTAAGTAAAAAGAATCATTCAGAGAACATATATAGAATGATAAAGCATCCACAGCTATGAAGAATCAGCACAAACCACACTGACTGGCAAAATCTGTAGGGCAGCAACAACAAAAATATACACCTTCATGGAAAGGTGATACATGGTACATGAGGCTAAGGTAAAAAATAAGTGTTGAGTAAAGACATGGAATGTAAGTGTAATATATCAGTTTAGTAACTGGAATGGGCATTTGTGATAAAGGGCCCAAAGCAACTTGAGGAAGCCACAGAGTACTGGAGACTCAAATTCTTGTCCCAAGTATTGAAGGATAGTCAATAAGCCACCTTACACAGAATGATCACAGAAGATATAAAACCCTTACTAAAGATCCAGGTTACAAAATGAGTTATAGCTTGCACTTCTTGTCAAAGTAGGTTGAACTTTCTCTCAGTACACTATTGCTAATATGTATGCCACTTCCCTTGTTAAATGTCCATTGTAGGACTAAGCAACAACTTGGATAGATACATGGTAACCTTCAAAATTAATCTCCAAAGCCATAAAAAGGACTGCATAACATCCATGCCTGAAGCTTGAGCTTCTGGATATGCAAGTGTACGCCACTGAGATAACAAAAGAGGAATCAGAAGAGGTGGGTACATCTGTAGATACTGCAGAATTATAAACCAGGGTTTAGCTGCCAAACTGAAACTACTGACAGGACATGATAATGAGTTGTAATGAATCATAGCTGTAATCTTAGGTAACACACAAGTTGAAGGAAAGGTTAAGAGCTGTAACTGTAATATACCAGAGACAAGAAAAAACAACCAATCTCTAGGGACATATGAATTGTATGCCTACATAGTCAACATTTACATCAGAGCAGGTAGAAGATAATATACAGGAAAGATTCTTCAAAATCTGCTCTTTCTATTGGTTATGTAAATACCATTAAAGTTAAAACTGTCATTTAACAAAACAGCTTCTACTATATAAGTGGGCATGGCTTATCTTTGACTGAGGACTGTTTACAAAGGTTTTCTCTGGGACAAGTTCTTGTAAAGTACTCAAATTACTAACAAACAACATGTACAAGTGTGGTTTGAATGTCTACATTAAACACAATTTCTTCTATACCAGCTCTTAAAGTTGTAATCTGTAACAGCAAGTATATCACATGACAAACAAAACTGCAGTTTCATTTATTCTTTTAAGAGCTTTATTTTTAAATAAGAGAAAAAAAAACTTTGAATTATAATGTATGTGATAATAATAATTTCATTAAAATACATCAACTATATATTTAATAAAAAATGGCTGGTATAGGTAGAGAAAGCACTAGTAAAGGAGCGAACAATGTTTTGACCTTCTTCAGTCATCAACAGTTTCACAAAGAAAGAAAGGGTTACTGACCGGTAGCTGACCACATGTTTGAAAGTAGTTGTGTAATTGAGTGTAGGAATGTAGAGGGTGTGCTTAGATGTTGGATTATATACATTAATATAAATATAAAGGTGTTCCTTTGTATTGGTTTATTTTGGGCTTGAGTTGTTGTATAAGTAAGGCTTCTTTAATTTTGCATTTTATGTTTGTTTCTTTATTTAGTATTTGGGTGTTTTCTGTGATTATATTGTGTTTATTTGCTTTGCAGTGTTTGAAAATGTATGAAGGTGACTTTTTTTGTTCTTTGAATGTGGTTTCCATTTGTCTACTTGTTTCTCCAATATAGAAGTCATGCCAGTTATCACATTGTATTTTATAAATAATGTTGGTGTTGTGTTTGTCAATGTAGTTTTTACATAATATAAACCTTAGTTTTGTGCCTGGTTTTTGAATAAATTTTGTATTAACTGGAATGTCATATTTTGTTACTAGTTTTTGCCAAATGTTGGTTATTTTTCTGCTGATGTCGGGAATATATGGTATGCAGCTGTATATGGTTTTGTGACTTTTTAAATCATGGGGTATATATTTACTTTTGTTAGTTGATTTTGCTTTTTGTCTAGGTGTGTGCATATAAAATGTTTACTATGGTTTGTGGAGGAAACTTGTTGATGTTGATGAAGTATTATTTGCTTCTCTACTAGTGATTTCTCTACCCATACCAGCCATTTTTAAATATATAATTCTCTACAAGTGAGTTTTCTTGTCATCACAGAAAATACATCAACATTAAAGTGGTTTAATAAAATTTTGAATGTAAGGTAGTAACATGCACAGAAAAGGGTTGGAAAGTAGCACTGTTCTGATTTGGTTAATGTATTAATACATCAAAATTAATTTAAGTAAATAAAAACTGCTTAACATCTTCCTTACTCTCTTCTTTATCATAACATTAAAGCACTCCATCCACATGAAATTAAATCAACCATAATCACATTTCTTGGGCGTTTTTTGCATTTGCTGTGCAATTTATTTTTGCAGAGCTGTTTTTCAAGCTTTGTTTTAAAATAAAATAAGAAGAGGAATACTTAAATAACTTTTAAAAAATATGTAGTTTAATTAATACAAGTCTGCAATTATTTCCAAAGAATTATTGGATTAACTAGTTATATAATGGGCATTTGAAGCACAAGTTCAGTATTATTTATAAATCTACATGACTCACTAAATCATCCTCTGGTTCTGCCACCAATTCTTTCACTGCTGAAGTAATGCCTTCAGAACCAGCTGAAGTACACCTCTTGCATTTTACTTCTGCACCACTTCTTGCACAGTTACTGCACATCTTATCTTAAAATACAAAAGATAAACTAATTTTCATACACAATGAATGTTTTGCTAAAAACTTGAGCAACAAACTCCTATTACAAAAGGCAAAAAAATCCTGCCTAGAATAAAAAGAAAATTCAAAGCCAGTGAAGTCCACTGCTAAGATACAAAAAAAAAATAAATCATCAAACTTTGATTATGATATTCATAAAAGGTTTTGCCTTAAAATAAAAACTGATTTCCACAGTCTCAGCAGGTCTTTTTTTAGAATACACATAATATCTCCTATAATCTCTGCACATATTTTTTCTACTAACAAAAGGACTGATTTACACAATATAATTAAGTTTTCCCAAAAAATAAAAAATAGAATTTCAGACCTGCCAACAATAAATTTTGCAAAATAGTAGTCCCTACTGGGACAAGGGAAAAACAACAATAAATGGAAATGGTGTTGCTACTAATTATGTTTTATTTAATACTTACTAAACTTACTAATTACAGTGTACTACTGATTAAAAACCCCATAAGTAACACTCTAAGCTTTCTTAGGAAATAATCTGCAATTACTTGGGAGAAACATGGTTTTTGTGCCATCTCATCTTCCTTAACAACACTGATTCTAAGATGTAGTTTGACACTGATCCTCAAACTATGTCCTGTATTGCTGTAGTAGAAGTTTAGACTTCATTACTTCAGAAAGTTTATCGTAACTAAAGTTGCCCAGCTCACCTTTCACTCCTCCGATACTATACCAACACTTGTCTGCTGATTCAATGAGGTCTACAGCAGTCAATGGATCAGGCTGGTAGGTGAGAAATTACTACTGAAGACAATCCACTGTACTAGGTTAAAGTGCATACTCTGATTCCAAACAACATCATTTTCTGACAGATATGTCTGCAATTTCTGCATGTTTTAAAGTTGTATCGTGGTGTAGAATTTGACCTTCATATATTCCAATGCAGTTTCATAGTAATTTCTAGCATCTTCCTAGAAAGAGAGCAAGATTCCTTTGCTAAGTTTTAACCGAAGCTTTCTGTCTTTGAAATTCAAAATTGCAAGTAATGTCACAAGTCTGCTTAATGAATCCATGAATAAAGCAAACATGATTCTCTGTAAGCAATGGATGAGTGGGTCCTCACTGTAATTTCAAATTATACTTACCAAAGATATGAATACAACTGTTTAGAAATAATGCATATACAACATATCTCATTGATGTAAGTAACTTGTAAAGCCTTTCCTTTTGCAAATACGTTTTTCCTATTTATATCAGGTGCATCTGTACCTTCTCATTTCCCTTTGCAATTTTGTCTGCTACATTTTTACAGGAACCATTCATAGAAGATCCAGATTCTTCTCCAAGAAATGCACTGACAGACTGTCTCTACTTGGAACATTTTTCTTTTTTCATTTTTCTAAACAATCACTTTCTTTCTCCACTATTACTTCTGGTATGCATGGAACAGACTTTGCATTAAGATGAATTTTTTGTTTTTCTTCATTTTGTTTTACTTTTTGATCATGCTTGATTACAAAGTATTGTTTCAAAGGTCTCCACTGTTCAATTAAACTGTATAATCATTTTCCAAGAAACACCCAGCATATACACACATGCTTGAGAATAGTTTGTCTGCACACCACAAAGATTCTACAATTCTCTAGGTTCATGTTTCCTATTTGCACTTTTATCCAATAGTAATAAATGTCAATAAGAATTTTATCAAACCGATATAGCAACTTCATTGCTGCTTTTTCTGCTACCAAATGAAGATGGTTACATGGATATCTCCTAATCACTATTTGAAAATTAAGTTTCAGAATATAACCTGCAAGTCCTTATTTTTCTCCCTATGTTGTAAAAGCTAATTATACACAGTTCTCCCACTTTAAGGACTTTGAAGCTAATTCTTCTTGAAAAAGTCCTTCAATATTCTCACCAACTGATTTTTACAATTAAAGTGGGATTACAAAATTAATGTGTTTATCACTTTTTCCTTGTTGTCATTGAAGTATGTCACTACGATAAGGTACAGTGTCATCAGTAGACAAGCTGAAAGCCTTAGTTTTAATGTTAATCATTAATGTTGCTTAGTTGCACTCCTGACCATTTCTTGAAATATTGCAGAGGTTTAGGCTAGAACATCCACATATTTTAGTGATTTCTAAGTCCTGAAGCATTTCAGTAAAATTTTTTGAAGCATAGTCCAAAATTACCAAAGGAAGATTGTGTTCCACAATGAGAAAGTGAATGATCATTCTGCTCTTATCACATCATTATCTGATTTTGGTTTGTTTAGTGGTGTTGAGATGTTTTTGATACCATTTTCACCTCTGTGAACAATGGAAAAATCACAAACAAAAACTGTACATTTTGTATTATTCCCTTTTGGAATAATACAATTTGATTGAACTTCTCTGAATACTCATATCTAAACTTCTCTTCACTAAAAACATTTCATTGTTGGAGTCATTGCAGATGAAGGAGAACCATGTCTTTCTGTCATTTTCTTCTCAAAATATGATTATCACACCCTAGCTGCTTACTACCTACACACTTCATTTTGTTAAACTATTTCAAGAGTTTGTAAGATTGAAATGGAAAATGGAGAGTGGTGAATTATTTCTGGGAAAATTATTAGTAAAAAAAAACGGTTATTGAAAACAATTATTGAATTTTGTAGAAAAATGTAAAATAGCACAACAATTTGTAGAGACATAAATGAATATCAGAACTATTACCCCTAAATCTTAAGAGTTGGTAGGTCTAAAATTTGTGTTTCACAGACACAACAGAAAAAAAAAAAGTCAAAATCTAATAATTTAAGCCAAGATGTTATTTAGACTATGAAAATATGGAAAAAGAAAAGACCAAGGCAGAATCTTCAGTACAAGAGCATTTCTCTATGTCAGATGACATTAACAGTTCGTAGATAGAACTAAATAGTGGTAAAATGCCTTAATACTTCAGGTATTACTGAAATATTTCTTAACAATTAAATTACAGAGAGATATAGAAGACAATTCTTTGTAAGTGTTAAAACTGTCCTTAGACTTTCTTAACCGTTGATTTTTTGAACTAGCTGACACTGAAAAAAAAAAAAAAGACATTCCTTATTATATTCCAGTAATATATACTGGAGTTTAATGCCTCAAGTATTTTACACAAGCCACTGTGACAATGACAAGGTTAGTGAGCCTGGTAAGGAAAATGTGCCATCTGTTAGGGAAAAAAAAAAATTAAAGGAATTTGCATTGAATGTAAGAGAGTATGATATGCTGAATTGTCACTGCAAATCTTTCTAATAACTAAAAAAAATATATACAATTTAAACTAAGTAGTACACTTACTGTTAACAAGCACTAAAAACATTTTATAGTTCATTAATAAATAAAAAGCAATTCTTAAATAAATACAGAAGGTTCAAATGCCATTTTTTCTCTTACAGTAAAAAGTTATCAAAGTAGTTAAGGTAAATGAGATGCAACTCTGTGAAATATTCAAATGAAAACCAACAGAAACATTTTACTACATGCTGGAGACAGCAGTCAATACATATTTAGTTCTAATTTGCAGGAGACAAAAAAAAAAAGATATTACATGCATATCTAAAATTACCTTCTAATGTGTCTGAGTCATTACTCTCTTTATCACTTTCATTATCAGCCATTTCCTCATTACCATGGTTTACAATGGGATGATCAGAGTCACTGTCACTAGTGTAGAAACCCATCTGAGGAAGTTCATCAATAGCTTTGTATTCTGATGGACCAGGTAATAAACATAGTCCTGCTTTTGGATGAGCAATGCGTGGACAAACTTCTGTCTCTGGTAAAATTGTCTGTGGCTGACCCTCCTTGTCTTTTGAACACAAACTTACCAAGTACAGAAATACTGGACAACCCTCTGTTTTTATGCCATAGCTTGCTAAAGTAGCTCCATCATTGGTGGCAAGGCTTTTACCTAAAATCCATCGCTGAACTTGGACAGGAAATTTGAATACTGCTTCAACCTAAGAACATGATATAACATTAAAAACTAATTTTTCATTTAAGAAACAGAAAAGTTTCTCAAGTATTAATGTACACAATAAACATGTACTCCTCCCAATAATGTGTCCAAGTTTTTATTCTTTGTAAAAATTTGCAGACGGTTCTGTTACACTACTAATCAGAAAGTACAAAACTATCTGACTTATTTAGTAAAACATACCATATCTAGTAATACTTTCAAATCCTGGGTATCAGGCACAAATCCAAAAACACAAAAGGATGATGGTGTCAATGTTTATAAACAAATGAATAAATTCACACACAAAACCTTAAAACATAAACACTGCTGAGATGGGACTTTGAAGGATGACAGATCCATTCCTTCAATACCTTTCCCTTACATATATGGTGATGTTTTCTGTACTTCCCTACTCCTAATTTCATTTTTGAACAGTTTAATGAAATTTAAAAACTTCACACACATGTTGTCCATAGTTCCTTACTTTTAATTTTATTCTTTCATAGTTTAATAAAGTTTAAAAAGCTTCCCACACATGAACATATGCTACTCCTTTGATTTCACAGATATCACATACCATAATATGTTTTACCTGAATTCATATGTTAAAACAAACCTTTTTTTTCAGCATCTTAAGTGTCATACCAGGAAGGACTCTCAAAGGTAAAGGACCTCGATGAGATGATTTATCTTCTACGAATAAATTTAGTCTACAAAATGGAGATTACAGAGCTATCAATAAAATAAAAAGTGCAAAAATATTGAAAAAAATTTGTTCACATAAAATGACTGGAATAGGTTTATTTTGAGTTAAACTACCACACTTAAAATTCTTGTGAAACATTTAAAAACAGTATATATAGAATTTCAATTATCATAATTTTTAAGTACAGTAAAAGCATCCAACTTGATTCTGTTTTGTTTTGAATTCATAAATATCAAATGCTACTTACGTTATGGGATGTTCACAAGTTTTGTCTTTCATCTCTCTTGTCTTACTTAAAGAACAAGAGACTTTTCGTAAGGCTAACTCTCTAGCTAAAGCTGCTGCCCTTTTATGTTCTCCACTTGCAATAGCTTCTTCTAATAACTTGAACAATGATGAAACTTGGGATTTCTGCACCACTGAAGCATCTTTTATTAAAAAATCATATATATTTTCAAGTTTAATTTTATTACAGTATTACATTATATTGGATTAAAATTTATCCAATTTGCACAAATATGCACAAAATAAGTACAACTACATGTTTAAATATAAAGTAACAAGTACATTAAATTTTGTATCAAAACATTTCAGGAGTCAATGTTTAAATACAATTTTTATTTGGTTTTGTTTCACAAGTATTTTGATAAGTTTTTTTTTCCTTTTTCAATCACAAGCTAGTTCCAGCTGTCGCTTTGAGAAAGGCACAAATATCTACCTACATGTATATAGTTTACCAACTCTAGATACTTGGAAAGCTCTTTCTGGTTCCATTTTTACTGTGTATGTTGCATTATCAATCAAATGTTTAGTTACTTGTGAAAAATGTAAATCTTTATTATTTATCTTTACATACCATTACATTCCATTTTTGTTGTCATCTCAGGTTCCATTACCGAAGAACTTTCTTTAGGCTTAGCTTTAATAATATTAGCTGTAGTACTGTTTCCAACAACTATGGGACTATAGCTTCTTCCTTTTTGACCAGTAAAGGTACTGTGGGTTAGAGAATTAAACTTGATATTTTTGTCATTCTCTTCTAGAGCACTTTTAGCACTAGAGTTACATGACAGATGGTGTGTCTTGCTAGCAAAATCCTGTTTTCCTACAATTTTGTCTTGTTGAGCTCTACTAGATAACAAAGGTGGCTTGCTTGAAATATTAAACGATATTGAAGTTCTTGTTTCTGCTAGTGATCCTGATTTATGTAAGGATGATAGTGCTGAAGGATTTGTGTTATAAAAATTGCTTTGATCTTTACTCATTTTTGGTACCTCATGGAAACTATTAATTTCATCACTTTTTATATTTTTCTCATTTTTTTCTTCAGAAATTTTATTACAAGAAAATAATTGTTCCTCAGATATATTAACACTTTCAGGCACTATTTCATGTCTATTAGTATCCAAAGGACATAGCACATTGTCTTCAGACTTTTTAGAGTCCAATGAATTGTCCATGCAACCTAAAACAGTGAACTTCCACTTAGTTGGAAAAGACTTCATGGGTATTTCACCAGTTTTCCCTTCTTTTTCAATTGCAGAAGACATGGAATTACATCTCCCAAATTCTTTTCTACAGTTATCCTCAGTTCTTGGTAAAGAGCTTATGTTATCTATAACTTGATACTTTTGAGTGAGATCATTAAAAGCAGCTACAAAATCTTTTACACAAGGTCGTGATTTTAATATTTGTTCAAACTCTTTTTCTAACTCAGTATCTTCTCCCTGTCCTGCAAAACAATCCTTTTGTAGTTTGGAAATCTGGTGTTTTTTTTCCTTGTCACAATTGAACAAAACACTGTTTTCAACATTAATAGCAGAGGAATTATTAACAAGACCAGTTGTGCTGGGAAGTAAATTATGTGAAGGGTTCTCAGTACGAGACAGTGAAGTACATGATGCATTTGTTAGATCACATATGTCGTTTTTATGGATTAATGAATCCCAATTTTTAGAATATATCTGTGCAGCAGATGCACTGGTATGATTGCTTTTCAAAACACTAACTGCTGTTCGAACAGAAACTGAATTCCATTTTGAGTCTTGTTTTACAACCATTTCTTCACTAGGTGTAGACTTATCTTCTATTATTCCATTCTCTATGGTTTTCATTGAATCAGAAGTAGCAGAAAAATCAGGATAAACCAATGAGAGCCGTTTTTTTGCAGCAGAATCCAGAGCACTTGGCATGGAGCTTTTAACAAGGTTTTCATACAAAGGCTTTTTAGACTGAGGATTTTTTTCACATGCAGTTATTTTATTTTCATAAATTTCAAATGGTTTCTGAGAAACTATTTCAATTTCACAAGGAGTTTTACTTTGTTGCTCATTCAATTTAAGATTTTTATTATTTTCCCAAGAAAATCCAAATAAAGTTAAAGTATCATGTGGTACAGTTTTCTTAGGCAATGCAGGACAAATTCCAGTTTTATTATCAGAGCAGTCTGAAGCTCTGTCTGTAAAATTCAACAGTTCTAGAACTGAGTTTTGTGTATCAGGTTTAATTGGTTCTGGTTTTTGCAATAGAGTATCACTCCAAAAACAGGAAATATTTTGATTTTTCATTGATAAGTTTTCTGGATTTCTTCTGCAAGAATAAGTTTGTACGTTCCCAGGGCTATTTTTTAGGAATTCCCATTTTTTCTCATTAATACTACTAGAGAAATGAGGAGATGCAGAATCTTCTTTTATTGGACGAAAAACTGAGTTTTCATTTCTAGGTAACCGGGTTCTATGGTTACCCTGAGAAAATCCTTGAATGTTACTTTGAGACATTCCAAAAGAAGTCACTGGAGACTTATCTAGAGTAGGATCAAAACTTTTTGATACAATAGTTGAGATAGGAGGCTGAGGAGCTGGTTTTTTATTAGATGGCCTTCTTGTACTTGAAGATGAAGTCCTTAATGCAGCTGTCATCATTACTCCAAACTTTATATCTTTTTCCACTTTTTGTTTAGACAGAAGATTGTAGGCAGATGAACTTTCATGTTTTCTTCTCCCTCTTTCTTCCAAAATAAATGGATCTGGAGGAGGGGGTGGAGGAGGAGCCTTCTTCTTCTTTTTTGAAAATTGTTCTACATCAAAATGGGATGCAGCAGCATCAAAGGAAGCACAGCGACGATGAAGTCCACCTGACATGGAAGTAGATAAATTTGAAGTATTAACAGAACTAAAGCTGGCATTTTTTTGTAACCCTGAGTTTGTTGATTTTATTGCATATTCAAAACCTGAGAAAGACTTGTGACATTCTGAAGAATCTTTCCAAATACTTTTTGAATTACTATTAGAATTATGAGTTACTAGCACTTCTGGAGTTAAATCAATCACTTTTTTTTCTTCTGAGGTAAGAATCAGTTTCTTCTTTTTCTTTTTTCTTTTCTTACTAGGATTACCAAGAGTAAAACATGATACTAAAGACCTAAAGCTTCCTTTGTATTCAATATCACTTGCAGAAGTATCACTTGAAATTTCTTGAGCATATATTACTTGTCCTGGAACAAAAACAGGCAGACAGCTGGTAAATGAGTGACTATTTGACTGCCAAGTTTTATCAGGAAAAGTTGTCTTATCAGCCCACTGGCCAAAAGCAGACATGCTAGAAACAGTTTCCTTGATGGTGACAGATTTTCTGTGATGCGGATTAATAGGTAAGCCGTCAGTCAAACATGACTTAGGAGTCCTGCTCCTATTCTGTTTACCTGTGTGTTTTTCATATCCATCAATTCGCCAGCCTCCACCATCTGAGTTCTTTGGCCCTGAAGAGGTAGTTGCAAGGTCTTGAGAGTCCTTCATGAAGTACCCACAGTGATGACAACGTGGACTCTCTTCCACTGTTTTTTGTTTTGTTGACTGAAAATATTAATAGAAGTTTGAAAGATAAACTGATGAACTATATTATTTTACAACTATGAGAGTTTAAAGTGATTATAAATAAACTTTGAATATAATGGCTTTCAGAATTGCAAGATATGATGGAACAAAGGAAGAAAAAAAAAAGAGTTAATGTTGCTTTCAACTTTGCCAAAACAACACAGCATCTTGAATAGCATGAAGAAAAATTTTGTGAAGTAATATAATAGTACAACAACAACAAAAACTGTACATCACACTAACAGAAAAATTTAAGTGGTAAAATAAGACAAAATGAAAGAACTTGATTCACTACGTGAATGTTCTATCAATGAAGAAATAGAATTTTAGGTCTCACTGACACTTTTGCTGCAAAATCAGTTAAATCAGACAAGTTTGTACTCACATACTGAACTTTTAAAGTTCACATACTATAACTTCTAACATGTCTTGTGTATCTTCAAAAACTTTCAGTAAACATTAACCTTTCTTTGATAGATTGTTTGGGCAGAGTATTCATGATTAAACTTTGCAGAATGAATAGCAACTGCCTGTTGTGGAGACAAGTGTAGAGGACAATGTTTCAAAAGTCTTCCGCCTTTCGTTTTCATATCAGTGTGTGTGTAGGTGTTGTTGGTCTTTTATAGTGTCCTGGTGGATTGTGGAGAGCATGTTATGATTCGTTGGATCATCATTGTTTCTGATTGGAGGAGAGATTTCCTGTAGATTCAACCAATGCCAGCCACAGGTTACTCACCTGTAATCCGAAATCTCTGTTTAGTGAAGGTTTAATAATGTTAATATAAAATTATTCTTTGATTTTTCTTGTCTTCCAGAATTTGTCTGTGTTGATGATTCTAGTTTTCTCCCAGTTTATTCTGTGTCCAGTTGGCTTGGAGTGCTCTGCAGTGGCTGAATTTTGTGTTTTCATGAGTCTTGTACTATCTTATGTTCTTTTATTCTTGTCATAAGTTTTCTTCTTGTTTCTCTGATGTACGCATCATTGCAGGAACACAGAATTTCATGGATGACATTTTTGAGATTCCCTTTGGTAAAACACTGTTTAGTTTTTACCAGAATGGACCTTAAGGTATTGTAGAATTTCCACCACATTTCTATGTTGAATATTTTGGCTATGCATCTGAGTTTTTCACTGAAATGTTGTAAGTATGGTAAGTAAATGGTGGTAGTAGTGGTGACTTTCTGATTTTAATTTCTGTTGTGGTCTTCTTCAAGGAGTTTTTGATGAAAAAGAAGGTGTAACCATTCTGTTTAAAACTCTCTACGATATTTTGGCATTCTGCTCCAATGGATGTCTTATCGCAAATGTTTTCTGTTCTCTTCTTTAGGCATTGTATTTTACCAAGTTTTATAGAGGTTGGATGATAGGACTGGAAGTGTAGGTATCTGTCTGTGTGGGTGGTTTTTCTGTATACAGTTGTGGTTATTTGTCTTGCTTGTTTGCTGATGAGTATGTCAAGAAACAATAGACTGTTTTGTTCCTCTATTTCCAGAGTGAAGTGGATTCTTTTATCTATGGAATTGAGACGTTCTAAGAAGGCTGGTAAGTTTTCGTGACCATGAGGTCAAATAACAAAGGTGTCATCAACATAATGTCTGTAGAAACTTGGTTTTATAGGTGTAGATGAAAGGGCTCTTTCTTCAAAGTCTTCCATGAAATTGTCTGTTAGGATTGGAAAGAGTGGTGATACTAAAGCAAAACCACCCATTTGTTTGTAGAATTCCTCATTATATTGAAAATAGGTTGATTGTAAAGCAAAAGGTTGTTAGTTCCATTATGACATCTATTTTCATATCTGTTCTGTGTAGTAGAAAGTTGTCATTCAGCAGTCCTTGTCTGGTGACGTGAAGGGTTTGTGAGGTTGGAACATTGGTAAATAGGTCTGTGACATCAAAACTGACCATAATATTCTGGGATTTCATGTGTAGCTTTCTGAGTTGTCCCATGAAATCTGTCAAATTTTGAATGTGATATTCAGTGTTTCCTCATAGTGGAGATAAGATAGGTATTAGGAAAGTAGCAAGTTGATGGCAAAGTAAATTTTGAGCACTGATGATAGGGCTTAGAGGTATATTACGTTTGTGTACCTGAGGTAGTCCGTAGAACTGGAGGGAAATTTTACTTGGATCTTAAATCTTTGGTTAGTTTTTCGTTAATTAATCCTTGTTTATTTAGTTTATTCAGCATTCTATTGATGAGTCTCTCTGTGTTTTCTGTAGGATCATTGGTGATCTTTTTATATTAATGTTTGTCTACTAACTGTTCAATCTTCGTGTCATAATCATTGATGTCTAGAATGACTATACTGTTTCCTTTGTCTGGTGGTAGAATCTTAATGTTGTTGTCTCATTTTAGGTGGTTCAGTGCACTGCATTCATGTTTAGTGATGGTCGATTTTGGTTTCTTGGGTTTCCTGAGGATGGTGTAAGTTTGATGTCATAACTGTTCAAGCCATTGAGTTTGGGAGGCTTTGTGCAGCAGATTCTTAGATTGCAGCTGTGAAAACATAAAATTCAGCCATTGCAGAGCACGCCACATCAACTGGACACAGAATAAACTGGGAGAAAACTAGAATCACGGACACAGACAAATCCTGGAAGACAAGAAAAATCAAAGAATTATTTTATATTAACACTATTAAACCTTCACTAAACAAAGATTCCAGATTACAGGTGAGTAACCTGTGGCTGGCATTGGTTGAATCTACAGAAATATCTCTCCTCTAATCAGAAACAGTGATAATCCAACCAATCACAACATGCTCTCCACAATCCATCAGGACACCACACCATAAAAGACCGACAACACCTACACACATACACTGATCTGAAGATGAAAGGCTGAAGATTTTTGAAACGTTGTCCTCTACACTTGTGTATCCATAATACAATGTTTCATCATTAAGCTTTCTGTAGACAGAACATCAGAAATTTTAATGTATAATCTCTAAAACCACTTAAGTACATACATTTTATGTTTGTGTTTAGTAAAACTTTATATTGTACTTGCTACTTTCTCTACTCTCATTCTATACAAAGCTGGTCAATTAGACCATCCTCGTAATCATCATAAAAATATTAAAAAAACAATTAAATTTCCATTTTCTTCTTTATAGAATGACTTCAAACTGCAACATGAAACTATGTTTGTGTATCCTACATAATTTTAAATTCATAACAGCATTTAATTATTTTATTGCCCTTTGTACCATCTCTAACTAATAACCCCATCATACAACTTGCAAAACAGTTGACAAACATGTAGCTTACATCACCCTACCAAATTACATAATGCATGGCTACTTAAGAGTTACTAACAAGTGTACATTGTGGAAAATTTTTTATTGTTAATTTTCTTCATTTTTTCTAAATCTAACATGAGCTCATTAAAAAATTTCTCATTTTTACACTTTAGGTATTTTTTTTAATAATAAACAGATAATACTTATAAAAAACAAAATCACAGTACCTTCCTGTGTCTTCTTTTTTTTCCTTTGTTGCCAAGAAATTTAACCCTACTTTTTTATACTAATGGTACTATTGCATTAAAGAACACAAAGTAACAACACATAGAAAGTAGAAAATGTTCTATAACTACTATAATTTTTCTAACCATGTAACAAGAGTGACTAAAAATCCACCCAAGTTTGTCAATGCATTTCCCATGGAAATAAAGTTTGAACTGGTAGTGAAATACACAATCTCTGTATTGAAAATAACATAATGTAATGAAAGCATCAGTTTATAAACTAAAACTTTAACTTTACAATGGTTAAAAATAACAAATTTTTAAATGTCAGAGTGACATAATTTGTGATAAAGAGGATATGATAAGGTGGATATGGCAAGAGGAGTCTCATTTTCTAGCTTATGATTCTGTAACCAAATAAAATTAAAGGTAATAAAATTATGCTTTTGCCTGAGCAACTACAACATTATAATGAACAATTTACCTTCTTTGAGAGATTATAAATACATTGGACAAGAGGAGGTACTTGGAGAGCAAATGTCACAATTCTAATATTAGAGAAAATGGAGGGTTTTAAAAAAATATTTCCTTACAAAATTAACAACCTAAAATTTATATTAGAATATGAATCATCAGCTATGTTTTAATGCCAAGTTCATTCATGAAGTATAATAACAAATAGTTTAAGACCTTTAACCCTATTAGCACGGCTATGTCATCCCATTTGTCGACTTGTATCCAAACTTTTATTGAACTACTATTTTATGAATTTATATCAATAAGTATGGTATTTAAATCTTCTCTTCTCTAACTGTATTAATTTGACAAACCTCATAACCATAATAAAAAAATTAAGAAATAAATAAAAATTATGCTATTTACTTTACACTGATTTTGTTATAGTTAGTGTTAAGGAGGAGAAAATAAGAAATAAAATATTTTAACAAACATTATTTTAAGTGAAAAAGCTGATAAATGAAAAGAAATAATGACTGGGGCTTGAACCTGAGCTACAAAGAGTAAAAGCTATCTCAATATTTCTTCATTCACAAGTTTTTTTAAGTATGAGTATGAAGCTTCTTATTACATTGTATTGTTCTGATCAGGCAATTAATGGGTTGCTTTACTATCACCCATCTAAATCCCATGACTACTATATTTGATTCACATTATGAATCAATGAAAGCAAATTTTCAGTCAAACATTATAGTAAGTGAAAATGCTGAAAAGCTAAACTCTGGAAGTCAGGACCTTAGCTGTCACAACTACTGGCAAAACAAAGCAATAAAAAGCTTTACTCATAGTTAAAAAGCCTCATTAGCAAAGAGGTATGGAGATGGCTCTCCATCTTTAATAGCTCAGGTTGACTGAGCAATGGTACTGTTAGTCAAAGATCCTGGATTTAAGCTGCAGTTCTGGAGTTTCTTTTCACTTATTAGCTTTTTCACATACAGTAATGCTTGTTAGAAAGTTTGTCCTTCATTTATTTATAAAATGAACTAAATAAAAGAGATTAAAAAAACAAAAAACTTATTCATATAGGAAGTTCTAGAGACTACACAAATGAAATTTAAAGACTATAAGATGAAATGAAGAATTCTTACTCTTAAGCTTATAAAATCACCTTTCACTCAGACTGACTCAGTTAAAGGCTTTGAAAAGTTGCACATAAATCTTTCATAAAAAGTACTTTATTAAAATACCTTATTTTTTTGTGCACAAAAGACTTAATGTTTACTGAAAGTTTGCCAAATTTTATGAAGATATGTAGAGTAAATTCAACAGGCCAATGGACCAAAACCATTCTTCAAGTGTTAGAGAGAGGCATGATTCTTAAGACTGATAACAATGGAAACACACATAAATTTTAAAGTAAATAAAAATAAAAGGTCTGTAAATATTGTTTGATAAAATGAATGAGAAAAAGGCAAACTATGCTATTCTGTCAAACCCCATTGTTAAGTAGTACAATTACTCAGTCATTAAGTATCTCATTAACTAACTTGGAAGCATTAAAAAATAGTAATTTTTTGTTTTTTATGTGTCAAGCAAAAATTAATTACTTTATTCTAAAGGTTGAACAGAATTTACATTGTTCAAAAGATGATTTAGGCTTTCCTTCTGATTAAGTTAACCCTTTGAGTTCATGTTCACATTTGCACACATTAAATAATTACACTTTAACTTTTAACGAAGTATGTATATCTTCACAAAATTTTGTAGGTTTTTAGTAAACATTTCAAGTCTTTTGTACACAAAAAAATTATATTTTTCAATGATGTATTTTTATTAATGATTTGCTTGTGAATATACTGAGTCTGTTTTGTTACTAGTACAAGTGTGAAGTGATTTTCATGTTATGATTGAAAAACTACTTTTTGTCCTAAAAATCTCAAATAAATTTATGTAATTTCTAAAACCACCCCTGAATATGTTTTAAATGCTTGTTTTCAGTAAAACTTTAAATCTTCTCTACTCTAACTGTGTAGAGGGTTTATTAATTTGACAAACCTCATAACTATCGTAAAAAATTAGGAAATAAATAAATATGCCATTTTCATTCTAGAATGACTACGTATAACATACAAACACAAATGTTTAGTCTAAATAGCTTAAATCTCATAACATTATACATCTATATATATTTATTATTATTATTATATTGACCTTTCAGCTGTGCAGAAGTTGCAACAATGCAGCACACACATGCACTCATGTTATCATATCCAAGAATATAAACTAGCCTTTACAAAATGACCTGTCTTGGCTGTTATTTTTGCGGACTAGTATTTTCTAAAATACAGTCACATTTTAGTTATAATACATTTTATATGTGTATACATTATTACTATTCATAAATAAGTTCTTAAATTTCAGTTATTTTCCTTACAACATAGAACAGTAAAGACAGATGTACAGAAAACAGTTGTCTCTTCTATTCAAGAACATTGTACTCTTTTTCAGTTTGCTGTAACTTGCTAAGCCTTATCAAGTTTTACATGTGGAGGATGTGAAACAAAATCTTTTTTTTAGGTTTTAAAATAATCATAAATTACTATATCAATACCATAGAATTCTACTATTTTTTTATTAGGCTTTAGTAACTAAGCTGTATTTAAGAAATTAGCTAATGTATAATAATATAATTTGAATTATATCTACAGTTTAATACCAATAATGTTGAAAGTTGGAGGGAAAAAAAAAAGACTTCAATGGTAGATTTGAGTCGTGTATTGATATCTCAGTAAATCAATGTATGCAATGCAAATATTCTTGTTTGTAATATAGTATGTGTGTTTCTAATTACTTGGAATCTGCAGCAACCTATATTTGGTAATACAAAATTTCAAGAGAAGTTAAAGTTTAAATACATTGTGGCACAGCAAAATAAAAACTTTTTTTTAATCTTTCCTTTTAAAGTTAAGAACTCAGATAATATAAACATTTGATATGATTTACACATAATAAAACAAACTAACTCTTAAAATAAGTCACGGTAAGAGTAAGAGTAAACAAAATAGTATAACATCAACCATCCGAGGCTGTTACTGTTTGTCAAAAAGTTTACTTCTCGGACTAGTGGGTTTCAAACATGACCTGTCCTCAGGCCAGTTGATACTAATTCAATGTCTGCCTCCAATGATCAGAAGTTTCTCCTTCTTTACTTTGGATAAGTTGAAAGTATTCACATAAATTAATATTAAAATCATAAAATGTTAATGAACATAAAAATTTGTATACAGTGTAAAACTTGCTCATTATAATATGTTGCAGCTACTGTTCAGTATTTTGATAAAATGCCAATAAAACTTATCAGATAACAAACAAAACTAACATTTCCCTAAATAGATTATGCTGACATACAACTATAAATTTTAGACATAAGCATTTTTACACTAAATTTCAGACAAATTAAATAAGTTAACATTTTGTAAAGATTATATGTTTAGCATTCCTATGATCTTAATTTTGATAACAAGAACTAGTTTATCACATTATGTGAAAAATGTCAGCTGAAGTTAATCTATGCTTCCTTTACTTATCCCACTGAATAATTTATTGAGCTTCCAACAAGACCAGATTTAGTGATAGTTATATTTCAAGATTTTCAAGTACAAAGACAGAGATGCTATTTATGATTTTGCTGCATGTATCAAACAAAAGCAATTTTAAGAATGGACACTACTGTTTATTTTCATTTTTTAATATTAACAAACAACTAATGATTGGATTAAATACTTGTTTTACATATCCCTAAAGTGCAAACGATACAAATATCAGCCTCAATAAGAAACAAAAGAAAATGTATCATGAGCATGATCTACTGACTTGGTATGCTTGTGTGTTGTCTATACAGCACAAACAAACTTTAAAAGTAATAACTAAATTTAAACCATAATTAATGTAATATATTTCACCCTTTTACCTCATAATATGCATATGTAAATGAACAGTCAAATGCATAACTTCTGCTTACATAAATGCTCTTAGTTACAAAAATGCATACAAATTTCCAGGGGCAAATTGGGACACCAGGAAAACTCCCAATGGGCCAACAATCCATTAAAACAAACTGAAATGTTTCTTAAACACTATTTAAATCAGGCTGAATCTGTTGTTCTTTTTTTTTTTTAGAACTGATGAGGAATAAGCATGTAATTACATCAATCTTTTAAAATTATTCTAGTTACCCCCTATCATGGCAATGTACCTACACTGTAAGTACTTTACGTAACTCTTGATCAAACTATCACTTTGAGTTTCGACAGAAGATGAAAGCACTAGTTTTCAGTGGGAAGTGTGACTGGAGGTAAGTACCTATCAGAAATATATTTTCAGCATAGAAAAATAGTAACTTCCAATACAATACATTACCTCCTTTCACATAAATAGTCAGCAAGAACCTCACATTGAATAGACGAAAGGACCAGTGCAAGAGAAAGAAAGAAGCATCCTTCAAAAGATCTGAAGGATTCACCTTGAGACTAGACAGTCAGATTCAAAGATCTAATGTGGCAAGCTATAAAACTTCTGAAACAGGTACACCCTTTGCCCATCGTAAAAATTGTTGCATATGTAGGCAAAAAACAGAGGAGTACATCCAATTGAGAGAAGACTATGGCCTGGAAAGTGATCAGAACCATGCAAGATTTATGAAGCCTTACACAAAAAATCAACTACATCAAAACCCCATGCTGTTGGGAACAAATATCTACACAGAGACGGGATGAAGATCATACCATCAACTACAATCCAAAGCATAGTTACCAGGCAAAGGAGGGACAGAAGACCGTACTGTTTCCACCTGCAAAGCATGAGACCGGAGGGATATCCAGTACCCCTGACTCATGAACAGGGCACATGTGAATACAATAAATTGATAGATCAATCTGTGAACCAGATATCTGGGTATCAAAAAGATGTCTACATAATGTAAATCATTTCCCTCAAAAATGAAGTTGACTGAAACCACCCCACGCATATTCACATTCTCAGAATAAAAAATACTAACAATCTGCAATACCTCCAGCAGGACCCACAACACCGATGAAGTATAAATAAGGGATTCATAATGAAGAGGTAAACTGCAATTTTAACATCTCACTCATATTTGTTATGTTTCATATTGAAGCATATCATACCCTCCACACCAGCAGACCACCACCATCACCCTATTTCCAACTGAATTACTTTATAATCATTTTTATTTTTTGTTTGTATTTCATTAACCCATTCAGGTAGATGCCTCCATGGTCCACTACCCAAGCTACTTAGAACTGGAAAGTGGTAAGGACTCTCAAACTACACTTGAAGGTATAATGTAGTGGAGATTTCAAAGGACAACATCCAAGTCAGTACAATGGGTACCAACAAAACTCTATTTTTAAAAGCAGACCATACCAATTTATTCAATACAAGGCCTGAAAGGGATGAGCAAATATCCCTTTCTGCTTTACCCATGCAGTCAATAATAGATGGGTACAGTCCAGGATGAGCAAACTTAAGAAGCGAATCCATCATGAGGATAAACCTACAAGTGATCTTGTGGAAAACCCATTTCTGCAGTGTGTGTTGTATGGCCATATACTTATAACATGCAAGTTGACATGGCCTGACAGTTCAGATTTGAACAGCTAAAGAATGAGCAGTCTGGCAAATCTCACCATGAAGTGGGATTAATCAATAAGCATCAATAAATTGGGAAAAAGCTCCCAAAAAGGAAAAAATAAGAAACAAAAACTTACCCAGTAGAAAACTCTCTGAATTCTGATATTTTAGAATGGCTACAGGCAGAAAAGAATAAGCCAAAGATGAAGAAAACAGTTATCCTATGCGAATAGTGAGAGACAAATATACCATGAATAGTTCTCATGCCTGACTAAAGACATACCTCCAAAGGTCAACAAAGATGAAATGCCATTGAAAAGTTAAGGGGTAAAACTGGGTGAGAAAATCCTGAGAACAAAATATGGGAGGAAGAAGTCAAGCCAAACTCAATTAGAGAAGGAGGAATAAGAAAGAGCACGAACAGGTGACAGTTGCTATAGAAGAAAGAGGCAGGAACTGACACCAACAAAGAAAACCATGCAGGCAAGATAACAAAGACCAGGCACAGGACATAGAAGTATATCCTGATTAGGATTAGGAGAAAGATGTGAAATGGATGAAAAAAAACAACAGCTAAATGGAGGAGTTACCTTCAAGAGTCATCAAAATGTTAGGGAAACAAAATGGTCCACAGAAAGGAGAAAATGCATAGAGAGATAAAGAGTATATGAAACATCAATGGCAAATAAACAGACCACTGACTTCCATAGGCAAATAGAAAAATGAAGGAAAACATAAACAAAGGTTAAACAAGAAGCAATGGGAGAGTGGTTTGAACATAGATAAAGTGAGGGCAGTGCAAGACCATATTAATATACCCATCCAGAAGGGCAGGTCACCACAGAAAATAACAAATCTGGATGAAACGTACCCATAAGTAAAGTGTAGGAAAGGTAAATACTAGCAGGATCAGAAAAAACAAACAAAAGGTGTGGAATTAGAATGCCTGAAAATCTGAGATTATGGAGACAGAAGATCCCTGATCCAAAAGTAAAGTGAGGAAATCCACATGACTGAAAACAGATCAACCCTGGACCCAGAAATAAACAATGAAAAAATTTCATTTGCACTGAGAAATTTCTATGTAGGAATGGCAAATGAAACAAGCAAGAAAAGATTTAACTGTCAGGAGTAGCCAAATAACCTTGCCAATAGTCAGAGGAAAACCAGGTATGAAGATAGTAGACAGGAAAGTCTGGATGAAACAACAGTGACTGTGAAAAGGTAATAAAGGAGTGAGATGCAGCTAAGAGGCTATGCAAACCACAGTTGAAATGGCCAGGAAAAGAGCTATCAAAGAGACTAAACATAGAATATCAAGGATGAATGAAATCACCTGGACACAATGGAAAATGGAAAGGATGGACAAGTGTGCAAGTCCTATCAATACACAGAGCAAGAAGACAAGGAACTGGAGACCAAAATCAAGGCAATTTGTAGTTAAGAGACATAGCCAAATTCTCAATGTATGGAGTATTCCACTTAAATAAATAAAAACTAGAAAACAAATGGATTGAGAGGTCACTGTACTGAACAAATGTTATCCAGACAGGAATCCAATCCACAACAAGGACAAAAGCACCCTGAACATGACATGTAATGATAGCAGAATTGACTATTTGGGCCCAAAAATAAGATCCAATGTATAAATACAGAGGGATGGAGAATGAGTGTTGCCCTGGTGACTGAAATAAGGAACCATGGAAGAAAAGTTGAATGAAATATTTCCAGATGGTTTCTGCCCAAACTAAGAAAATGAACCAAAACACATCATACATCAAGAAACACCTGAACATTGATATGACAAGACCTGCTGCTTAACAAAAACTCCAAATCTTCCAGTTTATCAACACACAACCTCCATCCCAAGAGGGATGCATCCATGAAATATGTAAAACTGGATAGGGAGAGATTGAGAAACCTGCTAATATGCATTTCATATCTAACCACCAACACCAATCAATAACAAGGGTAGGAGGAAGGGTAATAAGAAAATCATATTCCCAAAAGCAATAGAACATTGCAAGCTGTAATCAAACTGAAAACCCATCCTGTTCATAACAAATGAACAGCAGCCAGTTAACCAAAGAAAGAAAAAAAACAAAACCCAAAAGCATTTAAGTGACAAATAGATTCCCTGAATACCCATAAAAATATAAAGGGCCAAAGTAAACTTGAAGGGCAGTGCATAAAACAGAGAAACCATCCCTTGAAGAATAAACCAAGGAGAGGTTCAAGAGTTACAAAATATCAGGATATGCAAATAATTATTTGTGACATTCCTCTTAGTAATCAATAAACCTGGAGAAAAACACCACCCAAGGGTGAGAAACAACTCCAAGATCAAACAGGGAAGATTGAAAATTAGAATGAACTGGGACAAACCTAAAACAGACCACCAGTACACCTAGGACAAGGTTGCATCATGACTCAGAAAATCCCAACTACAGTGAAACCACATCCATAAAGTAAGAGCAAAAGTCAATAAATTTGACAAGATGGAAGTAATAAGAAATAATAGAAAAAAAGGTTATTATATAAAATAAAACATATCTGACACATCATTTTGAAAAATGCCATATTAGACCTGTCTGATTCTGAAGGAGTGATTGGGAGAAATATTGCAAAATCCACTGGTATGAAAAGGCTATTAAATTTTCATTGGCCCAAACAGATATTGCGTGTTGAGGAGGATTAGTGGAGAAGGTTCAGTAGAAGAACGTTAACCCATAAAACAATCAGTTTCATGATGGATAACAATAGAGAAATCCTATGATGGATCTCCCCCACCTGCAGCCTGTGAAAAAATGCTAGAAGTATAACATCCAAAGCTGGAACATGAATCTCAGAATTCAGTGTAAAAATACAAAAATGAAACAAAAGGGTTTGATGTAAAATATACAAATGAAAGAAAAAAGTAAGACTGGAGAATTAAGTTAAAACTTTTCTTCAATGTAAAGAAAAAATAATAATAATAAAGAAATCCCAGTTCAGAAATTAAACTATTAAAATCATGATTCACATGAAGAACACCTAATGAAAAGATGCCTGAGCATCAGTACTGTCAATAAGAAACAATAGCTTGGCACAATTTGAATAGTGGGGGTCCCATATATCATAAGAATATGCTGCGCTTTTACTGGTGAAGGTATGACAAATGATGATTTGCATGAGAGACAAAGTGGAATCAGTCAATTCTAATGGAAGGAAGATAGAAGGCTTTTGGGGCATGCATAAAAATTTATTTTGTATATAGAGAGCAGCATTGATAGTGAATAGCTATTTATGTGATCAGAGGTAATGTATCATATTGGAATTTTGTATTTTTATTTTTGTTTTTAAATCAGGCATTTTCTGTGTTTTCAAGTAATATACAAGACTAAAAATAATATTTCTAGCTAAACCCATACAATAAGCAAGCATATATTTTTTGTTCTTAAATAGGATTTCATGTCTATACACATATATATAACACCTTTTAAACTGATATCATTAATGTATTTATCTTTACTTGAAGTTTATATTTGATTGGACCCATACCTTTATCTGTTTTACTGATTAAATCATGATATCAGCAACATGAACTGTGTTCAACTATTGTGATCTCATCTTGTACCCATTCAGGGCATCTTTCTTCCCACTGACACTGCATTTGAACACGGCTGTAGAAATGGTAGTAATAAACTAAAAGGATGCTACTGTGTGTACTTACTTAAATAAAATGTTTTGTTTGATCTTTCTAACAATCTTATTTTAACAAATGTTCTTATATGTGGTTTCACAACTTTAATACTACTAGCAGTGAACGTACATTAAAAAAATACAATACAGGAAGTCTGTACAACACCCATCTGATCACTGTCTACATGTAATATACTCAAGCTCTCTTATGGATCAAAACTCTTACTATAAGGATATACAGTGTACATGTTATTGAAGTACCCTACATATTTCCTCATCCTTTTTTTTAGGGGAATGTGCTTAGTCTTTTCACAACCGTTTATTTATTTTCACATGCAGTTTAAGTTACAAATATATCTATACCTTTTATGCCAAATAAGATGAAATCTAGTTTAGTTGCTAGAAAGAAAAACCCTGTTGAGCAGTAAAGATCTTGCTGTCCAAATACATGAGCATTCTAATCACGATTTGCATAAAACGTTGTATAAAGTTTTCAGTTTATAAATGAACAGTCTGTTTCTTAGTGTTTTTCATTACCACATAACCAATAGGTTGTTAATCTGGTAACAATGTGGAAATGCAGTGTTAACTTCTTTCACATTATACTCATGACTTGTAATAAATTGTATAAAGTATATTTCTTTATTTATAAAGCTTTGTTATTTATCCTTCTTATAATTTACACTTTTACTCCTAAGTACTTAGTAAGGGTGGTTATCATTGATGCTCCTCTTTTGTGTGTGTCTTGATTTGCAACTTTTGTACACAATTATGTACTTTTTCTTATTATATAATTTTTGTAAAAATTAGTGTTATTTCATATTAGTCTTGTTTTCATTTATATAGAAAAAATATGAGGGGAGGATCTCAAATACAGAGTAAAGAGAGTAAGAAGGAGAAGAAAAATAAAACACCAATATTACAAGTAGCCCTAATATCTTAGTACAAATAATTTAAACAGGTGTAACAAATTTATCTTTCTTTAATAGTGAATTACATTTTTTATCACGAGCTAACTTATTTTATCTAGTTCTGTGAATTCAAGTAGAAGATATAAAAATTACAAGCTCTTTCAGTTCAAAGCACAAAGTCACTTGTAAACATCTCATGCTCACACATAGATAATTCTTAACCCTATTAAATTGTGAATCAATTTTGTTTCTATAAAAATATATGAGTTACTACTACAATATACTGATTAAAATAAATAGATAAACTATATAATACCTTTGTGGGTACCATAAAAACATAATAAAGTCATGCACCTGTTTTACAAGTCTTTTCCCACATAAAATTTTCAAGACATGTAACAAAAGACAAATACCTAAACAAACTGTAACTTATAACTGTCAATTTTTTAGAATAAGCAAGACCTGCCTTTTCATTTTTAAAATACAGCACATAATGTTTCATCAAGCATCTTGCTTAACACTTGTGATTTGCCGAGTGTGAGACACAGTTCACTGCATGATGTTGTAACAAAATTGATACCTTACAATTTAGGTAAGTTAAGAATTTCATAACTGAAGTTGAACATGTCCAGAAGCTGTTTTTCAAGGAAAATACAAACAAACCCTAGTGACAGATTTAAATACTGATCAGAGATGGCAGGACAAGCTCTAAAGTACAAAGGAAAACTTGTTTTAAATATTGAGAAAAAATGTTTTAACCTCAGAGGGCACTTTCTAGAGCCTTAAAACAGATTGTAAAACAATTTTGAAGTAGAATATTGTAGTATTATTTAAAATAATAAAGTATGAAATACAAGTTCAAATAGTTTTTCTACAATTTCTTTCAATTTACTTGTGCAATTTTGTCCTTGTGGTATGACAAAATAATCATCATCCTGGTAGGATTAATGAAATTTTGTGGTCATATAACTCTTAATTTCTGTTTAAAAAAACAGGAGATAAGAGTAATAAATGTTGGATTGTATTTTTGTTTAATTTATGAACTGTATGAATAGAACTAATACATAATATAGGCTATGCAGCATTTATTGCACCATTTTGGTAGGTTTTGTTCAGAAATCCCTCTTCTTTAATTTCAATTGATAAAAAATAATTTTACCAAGCCATTTTTAATTCCCTATCCACACCTGCCCATCTTACTTGATAACCCATTATTCAATTATGAAGTTAGCCCACTTTTATTCACATTAACCCTTTTTGCTATAGGCTCAATATAATATACACAAGTTCTCTAAACATTTGCACACCTTAAGTATTTGCACTATAACTTTTGATACAGCATGTGTATCATCAGAAAATTTGGTAGACTTAGTAAAGATTACAAGTATTTTGTAAATACAAAATCAGAGTTTTTAATGAAATATTTTTCTAAGGATTTGTTTATTGAAAATAAAGTGATTTCATGTTATGGTAAAAAAAACTATTCTTCATCCCAAAAATCTCAAATATTATTTGGTAATTTTTTAAAACCTTCCAAATACATTTCAAATGTTTGTTTTCAATGAGACTTTATATTTTGTGTTATTTTTCTATATTTTATGTGGGGTCTGTCACTTGTCCAACCTTGTAAACACCATAACAAAATTAGGAAGTAAATATAAATTATGTACTCTTGATGCTAGAGTGACCATATATTATAACAAGAAAATACAAATGTTTAGTCTTAAGTAGTTGAAGTATCATAACACTATGTATTCATTAATTTTTATTGTACTGATCTTCCAGCCATGCCTAGCTAAAATTCATAGCTTGCACTCACATGGTGCACGTGCACTCATGTTATGTATCCAGTAATATAAAACTGATCTTTAGTCTTTCCTGTCTTGGCTGTGTTTTAATGGACTAGTATTTTGTAATATGCAGTCACATTTCAACTATTATACAATATATATAGATTACTACTATTTACAATTAAATTATGAAAATCATTTTTCTTAAAATATAGAGCAATAAATCAAGAAGTAAAGCGGCCAATTATCTCTTTTCAGTAAGACCTTTGTACTAAAGTTGATGCTTAGCTAAGCCTAAACCTTTCAAAATTTTGCACATGAAGGATATCAAATAAACTTTTTTAGGTTTCGTACATACAGTTCAATAACGTAAAAATCAAATATAACTACACTAATGCCATACAAATCTGTTATAATTTATTAAGCTCGGTAACTAAGATATATTTAGATTAAAAAAATATGAAACTTCGAGCAGACTAAAGACAGAACATACCTCACAGAAATCTTGGATCAAAAGAGAATGGAAGTCTTTACAAAGATTAAAATGGGTGAGAAAACTGCTCTGTGGACATTCTAAGTTGTTTACTGGTTATTCACATGTCATATATGGAAGTAAGTGTATATAAGGGACTATTTCCAAAAATAAAAAGAGGTAAATGGGGTCATTGTGTTTGGTTCAATACATAAGCCATATCTCAGCAAAATAAAACAAATATGAGGTTCTTATTTTATATTATAGCTTGATAATATTAGGAATTTGAGTTCCTAATTTCTATAAAACTACAGACTTAGTATATCTACATCACAAACAACTAATTTTAAACAGTGCTGCATTCAACATACCTTGTGACTCACTAAAAAATCTGTGTTTGGACATGTTCTTTCAATATTTACTTTTAAATTAAGAAATCAACTCAAATATAATATTAAAGTTTGAATTATAATCTACAATTTGATTCCAAACTTACTGACATAAATGTATAAAATAGTGGTTAAATAAAATTTTGAATGTAAGTAAACAAACACAATAGCATGGTTTTTGACATACGACTTGTCATGAAAGGGTTAACACTGCATTATAAGATTTTATTGAGGCATCATAAACTACTGATTTCAATATGTAATAAATACTTATTTTAAGACCTTATTAACTATAACTTATTGCAGAAAAAAGAACATTTCTAACAGATGATTTTGATACTTCTATGTTAAATATCACATTATTCTTGTAACATAGATAACTAATAATGGGATCCATTAAGCATGAACTGGTAGAAGTATCTTCTATATTGCGATATTAGCAGATTAATTTCATTCTGGGACCAGAAAAGTTTAATTACACCTGTCCACTGGATGAACTGGTTTCAAAATTATGTTTAATCTCCAATACTATACTTAAAAATCTAGATATGTAGACTATTTTTTCTATCATCCCAAGTGATGTCTGTTACAAATAGCAGCAAAAATTAAGTGCTCAAAACAGTGTTCTAAATGATGAGATAAAGCATTAGTTTCTTACAGAACATATTAAATTTAATTTTAATCTTTGGGTCTGTGTTTATTCAATGTCTTTAAAGCAGTTGTATCCACTTTAGAGAAAATATTGCAACAATTTTACAATTGACCTGTCTGAATATTTACCCAACTTCTACAGTACTATTTTATAACTGTACAGATTATAAGGCAAAAATATACACTGTTGATGAATTACAAGTCATTAACTCTAATCACAGGTCACGAAAACACAAACAGGATACAAGAGAAATACTTACAATTTGCACCAAAATAGATGATTCTCTTCAGTTAGTACAATTCTAGACTAAACATGCATTGTCAATAATAAGCCATCACACACATACATCACAGCAGTCAGAACTATCCTACAAAAGTGTAAATATAAAATTAATAAGGTACAAGTAATGCATTAAATTCAAACCTTACACATACAAAATATGTAATGCAACTTATTTATCACTATGCATAATTATTTTCATTTGTAAATGTGTTAATGAATGGGGTTGTCAGTTCCAAAAAGCCTGATGGAAAACAAATATACAAACAATAAAACCACCACCAACATGCATTCTGTTTTTCTCTGTAAGAGTTCTTAAACTATCTGATGCTTTTCTTCAGATGACAGTAAACATTCTTTTTCACTTTACATTCTGGTCAATAAGTTACTTAAATCTACTGATGATATTGAGTTTTGGGTGTTGCTCCTTTATAAAAGGAGTTTGATCATTTAGTGAGTTAAGCAAATAAAAGGCACATGACTTTTAATTGTAGTAAATTCAAGTTTATGCATGTGAGAGTCATGATTTGGATTACCAGTACAATTTGAATGGAAGTAGCCTTAACAGTGTTATGAATTAAAATGATCATGGTGTAATGGTTAACCAGTCTCTTAAGTCATCCAATCAGTCTTCTCTTGCTAGTGATATCTGCAGAAATACTGAATACAAGTTTGAAGAGGTTATAATTTCATTGTGTAGATAATTGGTTAGGACACATTTGGAGTGCTGCATTCAGTCTTGGGCTCCTTATCTTACAAAGGACACTGAATTGTTGGAAAGGGTTCAGAAAAAAGCTACTAGAATGATACCTGGGATGGAAATACTATCTTATGAAATTGTTTAAGATCTTTGAGCTTTTCTCTTGAAAGAAAGAAGTGTAAGCAGATTTTCAATTGAGGTATTTCAAACTGTAAAGGAAATTGACAATTATGATGCAACATTTTTTTCCTATTCAATGGGCAGAATGGTAAGGCTAAGGAATACAAGTATAAATTTTGGCAAGCAGCTAAGACACTTTGTCTAACAGGGTGGTGGACCTCCAAAATGAGTTGTCTTTGAATGTTGTGAAGGCAATAAATATAAATGTGTATAAGAGCAAACATAATAACTACATGAATGATAAAGGCTGGCTTTAAGATGTTTTTTCCTCTAATTTATAACAGTTCAGTTGAAAGCATGTGACAATCAAGATACATCAAAATGTCCTTTGTTGTCCTTAAGCATTATTTTATGCTAAATAACTATCTTCTCACAGCTGTCCCAATTTCTGAACTGACAGACTAAAGGGAAAACAATAAATCAATAGCTATTCTTGTCTGACTGAAAACTGTGAGTTGACTATCACTTTTATAACATACCTATGATCTCAAGTTGCAAAATGCATTTTTCAGCAACAAGTTATGAACCATGAATCCTCTAATTCACACTTAAAGCAAACCTAACAACTAGGCCATGCCTAGCCCAGTAACAAAAGAAATACAAACCCACATACAGAAAATTTACATTTTGGAACAAGTTTGTTTAGAAATAATTAAATGTTTTTATTTGCTATCCTGGTGTATACTTCAAAATATAGAATTAGAGTTTCACATCAATATAAATATAGTAAACACATGTATGGTTTAGGTTTCATAAGGATATATAGATTACATTTA
This sequence comes from Tachypleus tridentatus, assembly GCF_004210375.1. NCBI lineage: Eukaryota > Metazoa > Arthropoda > Merostomata > Xiphosura > Limulidae > Tachypleus > Tachypleus tridentatus. The sequence goes on along the minus strand of NC_134837.1, from coordinate 223,680,829 downwards.
TATGTGATTTAGATTCCATGAAAATACACCAAGCAAATGTATTGTTCAGAATTTGTAACAACATATAGGTGTAAAATATACATGTTAAAATCATAAAGCAAGAAAATATACTTGATTAAAATTTCTGTACATAGAAGAAAGTAAAACAGTTTGATTTGGATTTCATAAGAACATGTAAGAGTTAGCAGTCATTGTATATATGCATAATGTGGATTTCATCAGTATTTATGAAAGTTATAATTTTCTTACTGAAAATGTATTTCCAATAGGTACTTACTTTCTTTCAAATTAACTGTTATTCTTGTACAGTTCTGCTCTTTACATGCAAGAAAATTGTTATGCATGCCTCCCTTACATTGGAAATGATTTATTCCAATGTGTGTCTCATGAAAATCATTGTGTAAATACCACAATGAGAGTACCACAAACTCCATAACACATGTGATTCTCTCTATTCAGTTCTACCAAATTATGAGTTTTGGAAGAAAATTAAAGCACCAGTTTTTAGTGTGGTAGAAGGGTGAGAAGCTTAAGCATAAGTAAGTACCTATCAGAAATACAATTCTCACATTGAATAGTTTGAGGAACTGCTATCAGGGAATAAATGAATCATCCTTCAAAAGCATCTAAAGGATACACCTTGAGACTAGATCGTCCGACCTGAAGATTTAATGTGCTCTACTTCTGAACCAGGTATACTCTTTGCTCATCTGAGAAAAGTATAGTATATATATGGGCAAAATACAGAGGGGCACAACCAATTGGTGTGGGAAAAAAACAAAGCAAATGCCCACAAATGTAGAATGGCTAGGGCATACTCTGCAAATCAACTGCATCCAAAATGCATACCACTGGGAACTGAAATCCACAAGGAGGCAGAATGAGGATCACACTCTCTTAACTTCAAGTTTAAGAGACCACAGGGGATCTCAAACTCCCTTGACTCTGGAACAGGGCATATGTTAAGAAAAGAAAATGATATATCAACACTGGAATCTGATATCCAGAATCATAATGATGTTTATCACAGAGAACTCCCTCAAAACTGAAACTGGCTAGAACTAACCCAGGTGCAGTAACATCTTAGAAATGAGATACACTAAAGGAGAGCAAAAACAGAAAAAATTATAACAATCCCAAGTACCTTTACCACGATGACCCACAACACAGATGGAGTATGACTGAGGGAAGAAGACAGACAGACATCCATAATACATGTGTGAGAACTTGTGTTGATCCAAAACACAGCCAGAGGGAATAAACATCCATGTGGAGATACAATGATGGCCCCCAACCAAAGGGGTGAACTGCAAAATGACATCTCACTTCTTTGATTTACATATGTTTAATAATGAAGGATATCACATCATCTACCTCAGCAGAACATCACAACTATACTCTGTACTGAATTGTATTTCTGTATTGGAATTTCATATAATTAAAACCATTCAGAAGGATGCCTCAATAGTCCACCACTTGGAACTGGAAAGTGGTAAGGACTCCTAGACTCTATGAAAAGACAAGGGGATTGAAATGCAGTGAAGAGTCCAGAGAAGAACATCAACATTTAAAACAGTGCAATAGATGCCAAGATAACCATATTTTTAAAAGCATACCATACTGATCTAATCAATATAATGAATGGCAGAGATGAGAAACTTTTCCCTTCTACTTTACCAAATAGTTCCAAAGGTGGTATGGTCCAGGACAGGCATATTTATGAAGCAATTTCATCACAAAGATAGACTTTAAATAATCTCGTGGAACACCCCATCTCAACAGTGTGCATTGCATTGTTATTAAACACATCAACATGGCTTAGCAGTGTGAATTTTAAAGGTTAAAGAATACCTAGTCAGACAATTCTCACTATTAAGCAGGATCCAAACAATCAGAATTATGATGAAAAGGGAAAAAGGCCCTAAAAAATGTTTTAATTGTAAAACAGAATTTACCTAGTCTTATAGTTACATGAAAGTCTGAAGAATGGCTACTGACAAAAGATGATATTCCAAAGAGAAAGAGACAGCAAACCTATTCAAATAATGAAAGAAGCATGAATTAGGTGTAATCCACATACCCAACTGAATAATTTACTCCAAAGGACAATGAAAATAAGACACTAGAGAAAATGTATTAAAGTTCATGAGAAGATGCCTGCAACAACAAAATATGGGAGGACAGCAAAAAGAGAAGAATAAGCCAATGTATTCAAAACCTGAACCCAATTGGTGAAAGTGGAAGGAGAAAGATCACAAACAGAGGATGGTCGCCAAGTGATAAAAGGAAGAGCACCATGAATGGAAGTCATGCAGGCAATATAACATCAAGGAGCACATATATGGCAGAGAAATATATTTGGATCAGTCCGAGGATAAAAGTGGGAAATGGAAGGAAGGGCAATTAGCAAGAAAGAGGAGTTACTCTCCTTAGATGCCACAGTTTTAGGGAGGAAAAAATGCTATGCTTAAAGGAGAAGATATGTAAGATAATAAAAAGTACAGAAAAGATTGACAGTAAATAAATCAGACTGCCAACAGTCATGGAGTAATAAGATAATGATATAAGTCTTAAGGGTAAGCTGAAACAAGGAGCATGTAGAAATTGGTTCAAACAAATGCAAAGTGATGCAATGGAAGACCACATTAACATTAACAACCGATGACCAAGACAGAGAAAGAGGTAGCAGGTGGATAAGTTGGAGATGGATAAATCAAGGAAAATACAGCTGAGCTGGTCAGTAAGGTGCAATCAGAAAGACCTGACACAGAATGATACAAATGATCAAAACCACTCAGTGAAGGATAAACAAATAGATATTTGTTGGTTCAATCCTGATTGAAATCATTGACAACCAAGGCATGAGGATTTCACTGTAAAACAAGAGAGATGGAGAAATTGATTGAGCCACGACAAATCCATGACATATCATCAGTCTCTAGTTTTCTTGGGAATCAACAAATAGCCTGGAATAAAAACCAGGAGAAAGATGATTCACAGGTTTGATGGCCTGTTGAGACAAAAGGTATTAAACTGCTTCTGACAGAGAATGGCTGACAAGAGAAACCCAATGCAGAGGGAAAGAAATATGCATCTGTGACAAAGGACGAGGGGAAAGGAATTGTAAGACAAGTCCATCTGCAAGAACTTAAAAACATGAATAACCCACTGATATGTGATGGAATATCACCAAAGGGGAACCAAGTTACACAGTCAAGCTCTGACTTGGTAGTCACTGATTAGAAATGAGATATGGAACCCCTGGAAGAAGAAACAGCTCATGGATGAAAATGGACAGTACAGGAAACAAGAAAAGGGGCTTGTCATGAATTACAAATAAGACAAACAAGCTGCCAAAGAAGAAAAAGTAGAGTGTTGATGCAGGGGTTTCACAAGTGATTCTAAAGTGTCTGGGATATGATTGAAAACATGCCACCTAAGCAAAGGGTCTATACATAATTCCCTAAGTTAACTGGTTGTCAAACAAATCTCTAACAAGGCCACCCCAGGAGATTCCAACAAAAGAGAAACTACTCATGTAAAACAAGAACCGAGGATGACAACCAAGTCAATGTGGAGGTAATAAGGAAGAGGCTGTCCTGCAAAAACTCTCCAGATTTGTGTACATAGCTTCTTAAAGGAGATGTATGGTAGATAAAAACCATAGAAGGGAAGTAAGTGTAACGCAAAAGCATGAAAAACTGAAAAATCAGAAAGTGCCCCACAAAAACTAACACAACAGACTCCAACAACTGAAAGTCTAGAAATGAACAGTCTGCATGATGGTATGCCAAAGCAAACTGATCCATTGCCTAGAAGATGGGGGGGCATGCTAGCACCCTCAATCAACTGGAAAGCAAAATTTTCAGCTTGAACACTAATATCTGGAGAAGGTGGAATAATTAAATAAGGAGAAAAAGAACTACTGGCAAACAAAGGAGTATGAGTACCATAGGAAATAATAGAAATGGATAAAGCATTACATACTCAAGAAGTCATATCTACAAATGCTGTATTAGGCCTAGCTGATTCTGTAGGCGGAGTACAAGTTCTTAAGATATGGAAAAATCCAAAGGTGAAAAGGCTATCAAAATCTTCATCAGAATGAACAGGTTTGGATTTGTTTGTGAGGAAGTGGGGCAACTTCGGGAGAAGGTGGTTGACACATATAATTATCAATCTCTCAGTGAATAATTGCAGATAAATCCAACAATGAGTATCCCACCTGCAGCAGTGAAAAAGTGCTTATAGTAGGTATGATACCCCATGTGAATACTTTAGTCTCAGAATTCCTGGTAAATAATGAATCGAACAAATTGTTTGGTAGATAAATACAAATGTGCAAAAAATAAAAAATAAAGACTGGAAAGTAATTTGAAAATAAATTCATCTGCTGTATTAAAAAAAACACTGGAAGTATAACTGTTAAATTTAGAGTGATGAAGCACACAAGACCAAAATTCAGAAGATCTAAACACAAGCACTGTCAAACAAGATGTGACAATTTGATAGAATTGAATAGAGGGGATCACATGTGCAATGAGAATGTATGGTACTCTCATTGTCACACAACAATTTATACCAAAGATACATTATAATGAATCATTTCTAATTGAGGGGAGGCAAATGACTTGCAGCATGTGTAAAGTTTTTTTTTGTTTATACACAGCAGCACTGAATAAGAATAGTGAGAGGAGGTAATGTACCATATCAAAAATAAAAATGTTTCTGTGTGTTGTTTATACTTCATGCAGGAGAAAAATTTATTTATTATTTATACTTCATCAAATTTAAAGCAGTAAATATATTTTCTGTATAGATTAGATTTAATACAGATTTACAGTTGCAGAATTTATATATACTTCAAATTTTATCAGAATTAATAGGAGTAAAGTTCATGTATAATTTAAATTTCACAAAGATTTACATATACCAAGTTTATCCATGCTTTTATATATACCCACACATATATTTATCAGGATTTAAAAGATCTGAAGTCTATGCATAATTCAGAATTCTTAATTTAGATTCACATACCATTTTATTTTTTAAGGATTCAGGATTCAAACTTCAGTTACATAACCTGTATGATGTACAATTTTGAACAAATGTTTGCTGTTTTATTTCCAATAGTACATCTTATTCTTATTGCTTTAATACACAATTCAGTGCAATAACCAGAGCTGATACAGATATGTGATGGTAAAGGTTAATATTACAGAGCCTCTAAACTTTCTGTTAATATTTTTATCTATATTACATTTTCTTTAAATAAAGGATTGCCTTACATGTATAATAATTAATATGCATACAACATGTAATATTTCACTTTAAGTCAGCTGCATTCAATATGCAAGTAAAACTGTATTGTTAAACATACTATTCAATTAAATCTTGAACTGGATCTAAATGATCATTATCCTTACAATATTTGCAGGTTTGAATAATAGAAAAAAAAAACCTACAGTTTTAGAGACTCATGTTTTTTAAACTTCAAATGTAATAGAAAACTAGGGCCTAATCATCCTAATAAACAAAAAAATAATTGCAATTTTTAAGCATTTATTCACAGAGACAACAGAAGGGTGTAAGAAATGCTCACAGTAACAGATTTTAAAATATTAGTTATGTTTATTGCTCACCCAATGGTACATTAGTGTTTAAAGTTACAAATACCTTAACAACATAGATTGTGTGCAATATGCTTCTTTCAAACAACAAATCATAATATGACATACACCACTATATTTATATTAAGATATGATTTCAAGCACATACATAGGCTACATACAATAAAAATGTTTTAAAAATCAAAAACAATATCTTAATTATTGATCTGAATTTAGATTTAAATTAATATTTTCCCACATTTAAATGTGATGCCAGATCAAACAATAATATATCAAACCTGGTTGTAATCACATTGTTTACATTGGCTTTTGTCTGATTTTTGCCATATCTTTCCACCAGGAGAATTCTTCCACTGGCTGTAGCACTCTATAATATATAACAGAGAAAACAATAATTACTAACAAATTTCAAAGGGCATCAACATAAACGAACAATAATTACAGAAATCATTTCTGCTTTTAATTAAGTAAATGGCCACCACACACAATAGCAGTCAGCATATAAAATGACCACTAGCTGAGTTTCCACAGAAATTAAATTGAAAGAAAAACATTTGCTCTTACCTCTTAATAAACAAAAATACAGAGACCCAATATAACAATTCTACCATAAATATAAGATAAACACAAAGTTCTTGTAATATTCTTCAATGAATAATTGCTGATCTTAACTTTATAAGAAAAGGGTAATTTCATGTTAACAAATCCATAGCAGATTAAAAACAAATTCCAGTTTTGTTAACAAATTAATAGTAGATACAAAATTACTACTGGCCCTGTTGGTATCCTAAAAGTGCATGTTAGGTACAAAATAAACACTGGTTATAGAGCTCTTGGGATGGTCAAATATATGAAATTTAGAAGCAGAAAGAATAGCTAGGGAAAATTATACCCAATTAATAAAACGATGTGATCTATCAGTAGTACATTTTAAATGTTATACTTTATTAGCTATGTTTATTATTAGGTAAATAGTTTTATTTTTTTCTATGCAGATAGCTAACTTTGGTGAGAAGTTAACATTTATAATGTTATTAATTCTAAAATAGGTACCAAAATAACATTAAATATCAAATAAAAACAAATCCTATTATTAAATCTACAGTAGATACAAAGTAAATACAAGTCCCAACTATTCTGTCCATCAGGTATCAGACAAACAATAGTCATTATCAGAATGACATTAAGTGTAAAATAAACACTGCATAATTTACAAAGACTGCAGTAGGTACATTAATACTGTTACTAACTCTTTCATGATTAAATGGGTGAAATCTGTCTCAAGGGCAAACTTGTAATAATAGATTAAAAGATGTATTGAAAATAAACTTATAATTTTTCTGAACATTAAAAAAACTTCAGAGTTCAAAGTCATTTCTATAAAAAAGTTTTAATTGAATTCATACATAAATAAACTGCAATTTTTAAATTTGGGTTGATCTCATTATGCTCCAAATATTATCATAAGGATTTGTGAAATCCATGAATTTCTTTTGTGCAAAATACGAAACTTGAAGCCCACCAGGAAATAAATCATAAGTTTTGTATAAAATAGTGCTAATTTGTTCTGTAACTTGAATAAAATTGTATTTTTATTGATTTGTTTAGTTTTTCATTATTTATCAACCTTGGTTGTTATGGTGTTACATAATTATCTATATTTCAGCTTCAAGAAGGCATAAGCTACTGAGCTAAATGTGTAACATAATACAAACCAAAAAGGCTTTCAATTCAACAGGAATACGTGTACAGACTGAAACAAAGTGATATAAACTTAGCTTGGCATCTGTTGCTAGAATAAAAGGTATTTGTGAATACAAATGTCATTACCTCATATAATAGATAAAACAATTGTTTTGGTTATTTTACGATTTTCTGGTAAAAATTAGTTAGCAATAATTATAGTGAAAATGCCATTGAAAACCATAACACACATCAGCTAACCAAATAATGCAATAAAGACTTCCAATAGTAACATTAATAAGTGTGCTTCTTAAAATTAAATATATAAATATATTTAAATAAAGAACAATTATTTTGATAATTATTTAAATTCTATAGCAATGATATTCACCTGACATCATATTTAAATAATTATCGTTAATATTCAATAAGCATTTAACAACAATTTACCATTTTCAATGAAGCTGAAGTAACAAAATCTAATATAAACACAACTGACAAGTAATTACATTTGTAATTTACATTCCATTAATACCTAATAAGAATTAAAGTTTACTTGATAAGGATGTTCAGTTGACATGTTTCTATTTGGATAATTTAATAAATAAAAAAAGATAATTTAAACACTAACAGATGACTAATGACAAGATTCTTATTCTTATTGAAATAGATTTAATTGTTGTTAAATATTAATCATCAATAACACTTAATTGTGATACACATATCTAATAACATGGCAAGTAAGTATTTGTACCATTCAATTTAAAACATTATCCTTACTTTATTAGTTTTGGCAGTTGTTTGCACATTATGATGAATGATAGTCATCTTCTTTGCAAGTGAGTGTTATTTCTTAAAAACACTAAAAAGGAGAGAAGTCTTAGTGATATTTTCTCTCAGTATGGATACTAAATTCTGAAGCACTATTCAAAACAATAAAAAATCAAACCAAAAGGCAAAATGTCCATGCTGTCTTTTAAGGGAAGTATCACTTGCAAAATGTAGTGCACTGAAAATAGAATAGGTACATTCAACATAACAGGCACATAACTAATGAGAAATAGATTTTTAGAACTGCATTTAGGGGTAATTTTCCAAGTGATATTAAATGTCTGCTACCACTCTGATTACAAAAAAGAGAAGAAAAGTTCACACCTGTGACTTCAACTGGAATATCTCCTACTATTATACTGAAGCATAGAATAATTTAAGACTGACCAAAACAGAATAATGCTACTCAAATCTATTTGTTAGAAGTATTTAATTTATCTTACATATCTAATTATATATTTTTCAAACTATCAAACGTTTTTCACTTAGTGTTATTTTACAAATGTCACATAACAATAAACAGTTGTACTAGAATGAAAAAAAAATTATTATATGCATGTAGGCACATCACTATAACCTTACCACAAACCAAAACACCACAAAATTACATATATATTAAAAATTTTATATATGTATATATATACACAAACAATGTGTAAACAGTTTTGTATAACTTTCACTGTTAAAAAACAAAATTCTTATCGTTTTGAAATATTTATAGCTAAGATTAATAAAGTTTTATCTTCAGAATATTCAGTATAAAATGATACTAAATAAGCTAAACAAATAAGAGATTATTATTATATAAAAGTAAGCATGGTTTGAACTATGATTCTTTTAAATTCTAATTAATACAATTCATATTATTAGTTGCATACACAGTGAAGTGCTTCCAAGTAAGCTGTATTGATGGCATCTGTTTTCACTTTACAAAAAAAGGTGACATTTGAATTTCTTGTGAATTTCTCTGACTTGAAAAATATTCTATAATGACTTGTATAATAAAAATATTCTAAAATGTGTAACATCCATCATAAAACTTTAACAAAGCTAAAATACTGGAGAAAAGATACGTTATTGTTAATGCATTTTCCCATCTTTTAAAATTATTTTTTATTCAAAAATAAAGCTCTTTTGTGAAATGGCATAAGTAATAACTTTAAAGTTTTCAGCATATGGTATTTTACTGATGTCATTTCATTTTTAAAGAATCAAAGTCTCTAGTAAAAATTTCATTTTTCTACATCAAAGTGATTTACATTTTTACTCTTCAGAATATGAGTTTTAAGTTCTATATTAGTTACTGGTTAATTTAGCCATTCAGTACACAGGAAAGACATGTACCCCCTCACATCACTGCCAACTGGCCCTAAGGGTACATGTCACATTTGGTGACAACTGATCTAGCAGTTCTCCAGTTATAAGTAGACACACATATAGACCTTTGTAAAATAATAGTTTAGATATGGAAGGTCACACAATAAAAATGAGCTTCTTTAGTTTTATTATTCTTCAGTACAAAGATAGGGTAAGGTTCACAAACTGATAGAGTCAAAACTTAGCTTTGTACAACCTTTCTGCTCCACATTCTTTATAAAAAAAAATCGTTATCAATATAATTTCACTACAGTGTTTTAAAAATGAAAGTGTTAAAATTTATCTATATTACCAACATAGCCTGAAGACAGAATGAAGTACTGAAAACATCACAAACAATATCAAGATATAAACATATAGATAGGTTGTTTTATTCACTACTTGCTCTAATGCATGCTGTTATGGACAACTAAGTATTGTTAAGCTCATCAATAAGTCACTAGACTCACCAAGAGGTTCACATACTCATTACAGACAACATGATCACCCCCTATGGAATCACTTAGTATGGACTGTAGGAAAACTAAACATTTTAGTAGACATAAAGACAGTTAGAGAAGACTGTTTGAAAAGTAGTAAGTATTAGTCATAACAAATACAATTTAAGTTGAAGCATAAATCACATTATCATCAATAATTTATTTAATATCAAAGTATTTCAAAAAATAAAACATGGTAAAGAAAACAAGTCAAGAATAATGTAAAAATGAGTATAAAGCAAATATACATTGTTCAATTTCAAAATCCAAATACAATTACCATATTTCTGAATAAGCCTTTTACAGTGTTGCTTGACACCACAGTACAAACATTTCCACTAGTCACCATATTGTTCACCAAATTTTTGTTTTAATCCTCTTACCTATGGATTTACTTACAGTTCATCAACAAATATCTATAAGTGAATAAAACAATAAACCCTTTATGCATAATTCACATCCTCGTGGTGCATAATTTTTTACATACAAGAACACTTATAATACAGGGTTATGAAATGTTGTAACTTATGATTAAATTTTATATAGTGGAATATCTAGTTTATTAACTTTTTTACTAATTAATTTGAATTTCCAAGTATTTTAAACTAAAACCATGGTACTTGTATAATTTATATTAAAAATAATTCATAGCTAATCAAAAATTATGGGCATGTACTAACACCTCCACCACATAGGGTACATTAACCTTATATTTTGTAGTTAACCAAAATATACAGTTTGCAAAATGAAGCTTGACAAGCAAAGAGGTAGAGTAGTGCAGTCAAGGCAGCAAAACATCAGTAAATTACTTTGTGAGCCAATAAAAATTAAGATCATTCAGGAAATGAACTTGTGGCACTTTATAGAGTAATTATTGAAAACAATTAGATTAATAACTTCTAATACATACAAAAGCCAATGCACGTTGGTAAAACTATATTCCAACAATGGTGTTTATGTCATATCACTTAACAATAAAAGCATAACATAACACTGTTGTTAATCTATGTATAGAAAGTATAAAATGATATGTATAGACAACAAAACTGGGAAAATATTTGTTAATTTCTTAATTTAGAGGCTCTGTTGCTTAGAGTTTTGTTGTTGTTTTTTAAATCATTGGTAATTTAACAGAAAATAGCTTAATTCAGAAATGATTTAAGTTTAAAGCTGAATCAATATTTTTACTTTCAAGTTAAATTTTGTACACTTGGCTCTGAACTAGATGATCCCACTCTACATCTTTACTTTAAACTTATTATACCAATACTCACTACATTTATAAGGTTTCACAGCACCCTCCTTATGACTCCCTTCCACCTCCATCACTAAAATCATATCTAGATAAATGCAGTTTAGCTTTTATGACTCCTCCTATTTCAAGAATCAAGTGTGACATGACATGACACAGAATGGCTTTTATACAGGCCAGATAAGTACTAAATAAAAAAAGAAAGTTCAAAACATGAAAAAAAATCAAATTTTGAAAATGCACAAACCTTTTTCTTTAAGACAGCCAGCTTGGAATTCTTCTGCTTTGATAAGCCCAATTATTGGTAAAAAACATGCATGTTTAGGTTTTGTAACAAAGTATTGTCTTCCTTGGAAACTACCATTTCCAATACCAATTGGATTGTCCTGAAATAATATTACTACTTGATTATTAAATTGTAAAGAGTATTTAAGCATATATACAAATAGACATTAAAAAACTCCTTTTGGCTCTACTAATACATTTTGGCTATATTCACCTATTTTTTGTACTTATTTAAATATCATATTTATTGATTGTGCTTTGTAGCATGTGACATTTATTCCTGCTATTTTTACATTCAAAGCAAGCATACTGTTATAAGTTACATGTGCTTTGAATGTAAGAATATATAGTTATAAGTTAAACTCTACTATAGTGTTATAAGCAATATTTACAATGTTGTAATGTAAATGTTTGTTAGAGGGAGTCATTGATCTTAATGATGATATTAAGATCAGTAAATTTAATAAGATAGGCCTACAATAATGTATGACAGTGTACAAGTGTTCAAACTGAAAATGTTAAAGGAAGAAATAATTTTTCTTTTCACGTGGAATCAGCATTGAATTTTTTCATCAGATAATATAAACGAATCCACAAAAGAGACAAAAAACATTTCAACAACTGGTATTAGAAAAAACATCATTTTTGATGAAAATAGAATATTGAAACAACTTCAACTTTCATTCAACATGCCAGCTAGGACACAGGTTGAAACAAGAAACTTGCCAGACATGATAAAACAATGGAAAGAAGAACAAAAACAAAGAGATAGAACATATGAAGAAGAATCTGAGGAAAGAGATGAAACGTTAGATGAAATTAAGAGGTTTTAAAAAAAAAAAGATGTGTTGTCTAAATCAAAATTATATCTAATTGAAGACAAGATCAATAAAGGTAGGGAGATTACAAAATAACATCTGGAGAAATGCACAAGAAAATCAAAGAATTACAGAAGCTCTAATGACAAAATTGAAGTACAATAAGCTGTAATGGTAATATTGATAAAATCAAAAATAAAGTAGAATAGAGCTTTAGTGAGGTGAAAAAGAACATCAATGATACAATAAAAAATCCAAAAAACAAATTATTAAATGCAAAGGATTGTCCAAGGGATGTCATTCCTCAGTGATAAGGAAGAACTATTATGGTCCAAAACCCAACTGTGAGCTGCTCAGATAAAGGCTATAAGTTTGAAATAAGTTATCTGTTGGATCAAAAATAGCAAAAAGACCATCACCTCAGAAACACTCCATACAACCCAAAAACAAAGATGTAATGGGCACAGTGAGATTCCTTATGTTAACAAGAGAGCTAACTATGTTAGAAATAGTAAGATATCAGTGGACAGAAAAAAACAACAACAGTTGGTACTTCCCCATTCTCTTTAATCTGAAGTACTCCACTATCTTCACAGCCTTCCAATGGCTGGACACATCAGTGTTTAGAAAGCAACAGAGCAAGAGAATGTTTCTACTCTGCTGGGTGCTAATGGTCTGTGGAGAATTGGTATAAAACATTGGTGTGAGTAGAAAGATCCATGAAAGAAACAGTATGGTTAGCTACAACCATATTCTATTGGACTACTACTGAAAATAGATGCTGTTGTACTAGCAGTGGGAATAAGTGCATCATGGTTGTGATGTATTATTTCACCAAATAACCAAAAACATATGTTGTTCCTAGCCAGATTTTGGTGTGCCTATGGAAATTCACTCAGGACAATTATATAACTTTGAATCACACTTATTTACAGATACGTATTAGATCCTTTGGATTAAAAAGCTTACATCATCATCTCTTCTTCATCTTCTGATGCCATCATGGAAAAATACAAATGCAGGTATTAAATCAATTAGCCAAATATGTGGATAAACATAAGAAAACAGAATCAAAATCTTCCATTGTCACTGATGAAACTGAGTGAAACTACTGGTAACATACCATCATCTCTGATAGGTAAAGATTAAGAAACACCACTGACAACATAGATGAATTACCTTTAGTACTAAATTTAACACTTAAGTAACCAGAGTTGGGGTTGAAAATTATCAGCCAGTTGTCATCCCTTTAATCAGTTGTTCAAAATTGTTGAAAGTGGGAGATAGCCTTAATAACTTTGCAACAATAAAGACATGACAAACAAATTTAGCAACAACTAAGCCTAACCCCACCTGCTTGTTATGTAGCTTTATGCTTAACTCTCTTACTATGCATAGGTCGAAGGGCACATCATAACATTTTATTTTCAAAATTTAATTAAACAACTTATCGTTATATGCCAATAAAATTGGCATCAGAACACAGTTTATAGCTCAAATTTTAAACATGACCCATGTCTTATTTTCTTAGTTCAAAAAAGATATTAATAAATTCTCATTTTTTTGTGTATGTATTATATGGCATCTCTTTTTGTCTTATTACTCAGTTTATATTGTATTGCAGCTACCATACAATGTCCATTGTGGTTAACAATCTGAAACTCAAACAAGCTAGAACCTACCATCTTTCATAATTGCTGAAACATTAACATATTTTGCAAACCTACCAGGGAAGCTCCACCCACTATTTTATTCTTTTGAAACCTCTTATCTTCTCATGCCAACTTCTCTTGAGTAGATATTTAGTTGATTAGCATTTATTGGAGCAAAGCAATAAGGCTCTCCACATCAAACAACTAGTAAAAAAGGAAAAGTATTATAAAAAAGGGTTATGTACTATAATTTATCTTGGATGAGTCTGATTTATTTTGTTACATCCTTTACCTATTGCTATTTCAAATAACTGAATAATCGGAAATTTGAATTCAGAAGTTAATTATATGTTAAAAACCATATATTTGACAACAAGATTGATGCAACTTAACACAACTATATTTTAATATACAAACAAATAAAAACAACAATACAACTCATAATAATGGTTATTACTAACAGTTATAACAAATGATGGTTTACATACCAGTGTTTTACAAACTTACAAACAATACCAAGTCTTATACCCAGTCTGGAACTAAATCTTTTATCAACATTTACAAAGAGTAGATTAATTCTTTGTTGATTTTATTACATTTTGCTTAAGCTAGCTAGCTTGATTGGCCTCATACTGCTGATTTTTACCAATTAAGATATTTAATGTCCTCATATAAATACTAACATCTGAAGTTAATTCACTGATGTTAAACAGTTTCTAAAGTTCAAAATTTATAAACGTTCCTAGTCATATTCTGTAGTTTCTGACTAACAAGCTAATCACAATTATAGCTTCTGATGCCTACAGCACACTGACTGGAGCTGAACAATAATATTCTTCTTCTCTTGACCCATTGATTTATATAGTTTAAGTTGAATTCCTAAAACATTCAACAAAGTTTGAACATGCTAGCATTTTCATAAAATAAACATTGCGAGATTCTTACTCGCAAGAATCTTCTACAAATTTAGAGAACAGTCAGGACTTGCTCAATGCACATCCAACAACATAAATCACATGCATCAAAGTGAAACATGCATAGTTATTAAAATAAATGTATAATGGTAAATTCATTACAAAGGTAAAAAAAAATCAAGTTAAAACAAAACAATGTCCAACTCTCAGAAAAAAGATTTAAATAAAAGTATAAAGACCAATGGCTCATAAAAAGTTAAAAACACAAACATGTCAAACAGTGTTACTATTGCCAATGACAATGTCTAACTTCAGGGGAAAACTGTCAGAAAAGACATCTCTAAAATAGTGTTGTCGCTCAGGGTCAGAATGACAGTAGCACACAGACTATTGTGACTTGAGGGTCACAAAAGCCACACATTGGTGGATCGGTCTCAAATAAAAGAAAACAATGAGTTAAAAAACTGTGACAATGCATAACCTAGTTAGAACTTCCTCCTTTCAACTCAGAAACAAGATGGCCAAAGAGAAACATGACTTGATCTGGAAAAGCTTGTTACATTGTTATTCCCTCCACGTCAACTGCCAACTGGCGTGAAGCCAAGTCTTCAATACAGGACCCACTGTTGTAGTTGAATATCAACAAGAACAGAGTGAGAACTAAAACTAAGTGATTCCAGAGTCAGTAGAGAGCTAGGAGAGTTGGTGTAAATAGTACAATCAGTGTACTGCATAGCTTCTACATGGTCCAGGGCAAGAGAAATGGTATACAACTTCACAATGAACACAGAAACTGCAGAGGGAATCTTGTAAGCAACCACTGAGTCAAAACAAATCATGACAGATCCCATACAGTCAACTCATTTCAAACCATCTGTATAAACAGGAATGGAAAAATAGTTTGAAATATGTTCAGCAAAGAGAAGATTGTACTTGGAATCAGGAGAATCTGTCTTCCTCAGATGATTCAAAAATAGGTCACAGGTGCAGAAGGTAATAAGCCATGGCAAGATGGGTTGATCAGTGGAGACAGCAACATCATCCAGTGACACACACTGAACTCAGCCAGTTACACCTGGATACAAAGGCCAAAGAGAAGAACACTAAACCATCTATTTCAAAAGAGCACAGCCAATGAGGGAGAAAGAAACAACCCAAGATGGGTTGCTGTGGTAAGGATCAAAATTTAATGGCAAACTACAAAGAAAATTGCAAACAGTGGAGATGAAGAAGGGATTGATGGAACTCAGTGTATAAACTTTTAAAGAGGCTGGAGAAGTGCAGAAAATCCCCATGCAGAACTGAAGCTCCAGATGATGTATAGGGTATAGAATCTTCAAGGCTGAGGTCCTGGTGGAACCACAGACAAGAGACACATAATCCATTCTAGTTCAAATGAGGGTATGAGGTCAGCTTACAGCCAAAGACATGTCCCAAAAACTTTGTCTCAGAGACCACTGGAAGAATAACATCACCGAGACAGAACCTGAGATCCAGGCTTATACCCCATTGGCAGCAAAAGTGCATGCAAACAGTTGCCGGTCATGAAACCACTTGTTTGATGACAAACACAGGATGTGCAAGCTGTCAACATATAACCTGTTTGCAATAGTAGGATGAAGTCTCATAGTGATAGCATTAATCTTGAAACTGAAAAGTGTAACACTCAAGATACAGCCCTGAGGAACTCCAAGTTCCCGTACAAAAAAAACTAGAAAGTCTCCAATCCACACAGACTTCGAATCACCTATCCAGTAAAACATCTTGGATGAAAATAGGTAAATGGCCACACAACCTGTAAGAGTGGAGGTTATGCAAAATCGCATACCCTCCTCATAGCATTGTAAGCTTTCTCAAAGTAAAATAGCAAAGATACAAGATTTCTTTGTTATGTGGAGCACTGTCAACAAAACTCACAAAGGTTGGTGAGAAGAGGTTGTATGATAGATATTTAGATCAAATAAAAAAGTATACATTACAAACAATGTAAACCTGACAGTCATTTATAACTGGCTTGAAAAGGGAAACTTGTAATTTCACTACAAATGGTGAAGTATGTTGACTAAATTATTACTCTAAATAGAAATTAGGTTTTTAAACTCATATATAGCTTAGTTAGAAAACCAGATAAATTACACTGGTTTTGTATGTACCAGTATAGTAATCTGATAATTTTGTTTTTCTAAAATTTAATTTTAAATATACAAAAATTAATTTGTATTCACTCTCCACTTAAAGAGAATAAATAAGACTTACAGTGAAGCTTAGCAAGTACAATTCACAAGTACAAGTCAATTTCATAATATCATAAATATAATAAATCAGTTTTTCTACATGTTTCTTATTTATTGTTCAATGTTTTAAGAAAAAATAGCTAAAAATTAAGCATCTGTGTGTACGTAGTAATAGTGTGTGTGTGTGTGTGTGTGTATATATATATATATATATATACATACGTTCTTAGACACTTACACACCTTGTACACCTATACCACTAAATTATGGCAAAAGTTTTAGTAAAAGTACTTAATTAATAATTCTGATTTTTTGTTTACAAGCAACTTGTAATATTTACTAAAAACTTGAAAAATATTGTGAAAAGCAAAACACAAAAAACATTAAAAGTTAAGATTTATTGTATGGTAACTCTGATGATTCCTTTGGTGTCACATGATTGGTCTAATACACCAAAACAGTAGGAAAAGAATTAATAACAAAAGGAATCATTGTGGCAATATTTTAATTATGTGTATAATCAAAAATAGCAAATAATTGGAAACACTAATTTTAGTTAATTGATTATTATTGTGACAATCAATTTAATCATAATTCCAGTAAATCAACAGTCAAAATAATCTAAAACAGGAATAAATGGAACTTACTTTGATCAGTTGATTATTTTCATTTAATTATACAATCATAATTTTTAATTAACTGATTAGCTAATGAGACACTAGTTAATGTAAGAGGTACTCATTGCTAATTGATTATATCAATTAAACCACTTAGCTCTACATAATCACATACCTATACATTTTAAACACATCTTCTCATGAAAACTCCAGATTTTAATTTTCCATTATGGTACTGATAAATGTTCCATATTCTACAAAAATAAAATCAAAAACATTTTCTAACATCTAAAAACTTTCAAAGTTGGAGTATATACATGTCTGTGGTTTTGATAAAAGCAGATAAAAATACTCCAAACAACTTACAAACTCCACTCCTATGGTCCAGTCAGAACAAATGTTAGGAATACGGCCTATCCATCTTACTATGCCAAATTCTGGATTCTCATCATTCAGCCAAACAACTCTCTCTCCAAGAGATAGAGTAGGAGCTTCTGGTTCTGTCTGAGATCTCACATTTTTCCCTACAGAAGCAGTGCCTTTCAAAAAAATTATGAGTTTAAATGTAAGAACTTAAAGACAAAAATGAATTTGTGCTTTAAGTTTTTTAAAAAACAAAACAATACTAGTAACACACTTTTAACAATTTATTTTATTACTTTTTGTTTTGCAGTAAAATTGACTATTGTATATATAAAGGGTTTTATTATTTTTGTTTCATTTGAACACTTCTTTTTCAAAATCCCAATGTTTTTTTTCTTGCACTGATTATATTTTGTAGGTATAATAAAAATTAAATACTGTAAAAATCAAAACTAAACACTTTAAGATCAACACATTAATCTCAAATAAAATTTCATATTTTGTCTTCTAAAATTTTGTAAAGTTCAATAATCAATGAAGAATGAATCTTTACTAAACCTTCGGTTGTTACTATTGTTTTTCTATACACTTTACATTTACCTGAACATATCAATCTTGGCATACTCCACTTGTAATAAGGATGATTCACAGACTGGACATCACCAGCAAGTACTTTTCCAGGTTCAGATGATGAACACATCTTGCCTAATGTACAAATCAAATAATAAGGTAAGCTTTGTGGTCAGATTGCCATATAGGATACAAAGCTAACTGACTTAAAATAAATTTCTATGCAAGATTTATGAAACATTTTACCTTTTCTTTTTCTGGCTTATTATTACTAGAGTTGTTACCTTCTCATAAATACATTATTATATCTTAAAATGACTTTTTGTTCATGTTACATGTTTATTTAGCAGTTCATGTGACACTGATGACATTTGTCAAATCTGTTAGTCTCATATAAATTGGTTCATTTCCGTGCATTACCATGTTATACTTGTTCTATTATAGCTACATGCTAATATTAACTCTCACCAAGGTTTGTGATTTTCATACTATATTAGCTAATCTTGTGGCAACTTCTAAAACTGGCTTTAATTTCTGAGTCTGCTTTAGGACAAGCCTAAGAAAAGAAAGAAGAGGGCAGCTGTTTGCATATACCACACTCTCTCTTTCTTTCCAACAGTACCTATTTCACACTTACAAAAATTTTTTTTTCTAAACTTCTAAATTGAAACATCCTAAATCTAACCACAGTTGTGTGCCAATTCAATCCTAGTTTCTATTCTCTAAAGCATAATTTTGTCAATGAAGTTATCTACTGATTCAAGAGAAAGCTTTGCATGTCTTACTTTATACCTTCATATGAAGCAAAGGTATTCCCAGTTACTTCTGGTTCAATTTTTCTGATTGATAGCTACAGGAAAATGTACAATGAGAATTTTTTTGGTTCCCTCAAACAAGTTTCATTTGTTTCTTGAAAGAGTCAGAACTTTTTGTGAAGCAAATGTCTTTGTTTGTCATCCTCTTGATCAGTTGTACCTGTACTTTTACTTGAAAAAAAACCCAACCATTTTAATTCATTTTCAAATGAAAGTATACTTGTTTTCTTCCATTGAATATGTTATTTTTGTATTTAACAAGCAAGAGAAAATTACAGTAGTTTGCTAAGTGGATAAAGTTATTATCAAATCAATAAAATCATAAGTAAATAACAGAAATGGTTAGGGTCAATATTTGCCAAGCATTTCACTCCAGATAGAAAGGTTGAAGGCTGTATAGGTGAAAAGTACCAATATGAAGCAGCTTTGAATGATGGTCATTTGTCAAATAAGTCAAACATAGTAAAGAGCAACTCAACTTCACTGTTTATTGCCCTCCCTCTCCAATAATCCTTCTTCATACTCATTTCATGACTTCTTTTAGAACTTCCATGAATACACCCAGTAAGTACTTGGATATTGCTGTTTGCTCCAGGCATTTATTTGCATCATAATTTTTTTCAGGGATTTTTTTTTCTACTTCTTTTTCAATCAAGAGCATTTTGTCTTGATAGCATCAACAACTATTGTTCTGGTAACATATGAAACATTTTGTGGCCTCGTACTTGCAAATCAGATTTGAAACTGAGCCTAGATCTGGGCAATTAGAAGAATCTGCTAAATGATTAAGATTTGGGCTAATTAATCAATTATATTCAATCAATCAATTAATATTCACATAACACTAAAATTCATACTTCCAATTTGTTTTAGCTTTTAAAGACGTGTTTATTCAATCTAACATTCATTTTGTTATAAATATTCAAGTAAATGATTTATGACAGTTTTTATCCTAAACTACTTGACATGAAAATATATAAAAACAACAAAACCTATAACAAGCTGTAAATATTAATACAATTCTCTGGGTTTTGTTTTACAAATTTTCCTAAAACTGTTATTCCACTTAATTTTTGTTGAAGATAATACAAAATGCTATTTGGTGTCATTAATTTTAAATCAGAAAATCAAAGAGATTGACCTTAGTTTTTTCTTAATAGGTATTTTGGTTTGAATCCTTACACACAAACTCAAGTAGAATTCTAGGGCATAGAAAACTGGAGGTTTTCAGAAATTTCTTTTATCCCCTCTTACAATAATCAAATCCTAAATGATTTGCCTGATCACTTAGTGGGAAGAACTATACACAGCAAAAAAGAATGTATATACATGAATGCACATATGCATATACACATACCCACGTGAAAAACACAAATGAGGGAGAATGGTCAGCAAGAAGAAATCCTAAATCATAAAACTACAGATGGCTTGGTGGTAACAAAACAATTCATATACTATGCTCACGTTTTAAAGGACAATACACTTGTACACCAACTTTAAAAAATTTCATCACTATAGTAAGGAGTGTTGCATGACCAATACAGTCAGTAAGACTATATATGCAAAAACGGCTCATTTGGGTTGAGAAAATATTTTATGTAGAAGAGCAAACAACGTTTTGACCTTCTTCAGTCATCGTCAGGTTCAGAAAGAAAGAAAGAGGTTACAGAAGAGCGGACCCAATGAACCTCCACACCACATTTGGTGAAGGTCCATCCACACAAGGTGAGATAGAGGTAAAAAATGCAAAACTACCCATACAAATGTCAAAACTAAATCTCCCCATGAATCCAATAAACCTCCATACCAACTCTGGTGAAGATCCATCCACACCCTGCAAAGCAGTTACATGAAAATACAACAGGCAGTACTTTCATAAAGATAAATTAATTCAGTTATTAACAATAACTGTCTTTAGAATTCACATAATGAAACTAATACAAATTCTGGTCATAATGTTATACACAATATACAAATCATTTCAACCTTAGAAACACAAGAAACAGTGTAAATTTACTATTTGCCAAAGGCACATCTTGATTCATATAGTAGAAATCAAAGTTTCATAAGAAATATTAAAAATGCAGCAATACACAATTGTTTTCTAATTCCATCACCAGCTCTTGAAAAACTGAAGAAAACATAATAAGCTTTTAAGCATGAATTTGTTTATACAGATTTAAATGTAGAAAGCATATATTATTCATTAAGTGATTAATATATTTACATTTTACAGTATAAACTCAAAGAAACTATATAAGTGCTGAGAAAGAAATCAAACAAGTTACTGCACCAGGCAGAATTTAAACAGTAGATGAGAATAGCCCGTCCTTTATTTTTCCCCTTTTCAATACTTCTGGTCTAAATAGAAGTCCACTTTGTATAAATAGTTAATGGAACTTACAATATTACTTAGTGCTATAATATTATCACCTGTCTAGTATATTCTGACAAGCAATGAAACTAAACTATTCAGCAATTAAAATTTTCTTTGAGTAAGTAAAGAATATCAACTTCCTGTAACTGACTTTTTCATTAAAACAATCTTAGCCTGAAACATGTGTACAACTATTTTAATCATCAGTTTGTTAAGCATAGCCAACTGGCTGCAACTGACATTCCAAGTCTTGTTCAAACATGTGTTGACATTTTCAATCCACCAAAACTGAGACCTTTATACACATAGTTGATAATATAATAATAATATATTTATATTATAGATCAAATACTTAACAGTTCCAAATTTATCATATACTGCAATGAGATCTTTTTTTTATATTTAATTATTTATACATTTATCCCAATTTATTAATTTTGTTAAATGTAATTTAGATATAGATATACATGACATATATTACATTAAAAATGTTAAGCACAATAATGTGATATATTTTAATAAATCAATACTAAGGGCAGAAGACACCAAAATCAGTCATCTGGGAATCTTACAATTGTACACAAACTCATTTACCCCCCAAGTGGTGTAATAAGGAAGGTGGTCAGCCCCAGTGACAGCCAGGAGGGGAGTGCTATCAGGAGAGTTGAAATACCAGAACAAGGTTTCAAACCAAATGATAAATTTGCCAAAGTAATAAAAAATAAAAATGTTGAAACTGTTACAACAGCTTAATGTTAATTTCCATTACAAAATAATTTTTTTTAATTGGCAATACAAAATTTAGAAACAAAAATTTAAGTATTTGATAAAAATTACCATTACAATTTGTTGAGCACAGCCAGCTGGCTGCAACTGACAATCCAAGTCTTGTTCACTTGACACTTTGACTCCACATACATGAGGTCTGTTTCATTAAATAATGATGATAAAGCATAAAGTGCTGGTGTTTATAACAATATCATGGTACTTATACCAATTCCAATAATTTTTGACAATGTGGTATCATAATGATGTTTAAGTGTTTATAAATGCATTGTCATGATATTATAATAAATGGATCATTGTGAAGTTGTAGAAACTCATGTTTATGAATAGTGGTTCTTGTGACTACTTGTGTTCAGTAAAAAGACACAGAAAGTCACAGTATGCATTTAACTTCAGGCTTGACTTTTTTCCTGCAACCATGACAATGATGTGTGTGAGTTTTTTATGATGACTATGTGGTGATCTTATGATGATGGTGGTGGTGGTATGGATGCATAATTTTTTCATGCAACTACATGGTGATGTTAATACAGAGAGGGTGATGATGTGACTGCATGGATATGTGTTAATGCTTACATACTTGATACAGTAAACACATTAACAACATATTAAGTCTGCATTGATATTATGCTGGACATTGTAAAATTACTGAAACTAAAATGATTTGACTAAGCCAGTAAGCATTAGCACTAATTCAATATAGAATAGTACTGTAGTTGTTGATCTAAATCTGAAATGGTGTATTATAACTGATATTATTTATAATAGCAAACATTATACCACACTTTATTGAATTAGTCTTAATGGAATGGCATTGATAATTAATTGTTCATGCCTTGTACAAATCATTCTATGAACCTTTGCAGAATGCACTCATTGGGAAGCATTATTCATGTTTTTAATTTTTTTGGAACTTTGGACACAGTCTATTCCTTCTTTTCAGTCTCACCTCATCAATGGGAAATGCTGATGGAGAATGTAGGCATAACAGTTAAAAGATTTTTCCTGGACAAGATAATGTGTTTATTATTATGCTGTGAACCCAGTGAAGGCAAATTTTGAAAAGCTAACTTCAACTCTTGAAGTACAGTTCAGATTTTGCTATCTGCTGTATGTGATTTCTCTTTTTTGAGTTACCTTTCTTTCTGATATGAAATCCTGGAAGAAATTAATCTCACACAAAAGTAACTGCAAACATTTGAAATCAGCCTTGAAAAGTGCATTGTGAAGCTCCATGCTTCAAAATTGTTTCTTGAAGAAAAGTGCAATTAAATTGTGAAGAGAGCCATTTTTTATGCAACTACAACATGTGAGGAAATGGGGATTTCTATGGAGAGAAGAGAGAGAGTAAATCTCCACCAAAAAAGGATGTCAGGAGAGATGACAAAGGATACTGGTCTCACATTCCCAGAGAAAGAAAAAAGGGCTATGTTTTAATGTCTTGATTGCTTTCATCAAGAATTGGAGGTTTGTTCTAAGGCAACAGATCAAACTGTCATTCTTTGCTGTTATTCAGCCAAACACTTTGGTTGGTTGCAACAGAAGAAGAACTTTGGAAGTATATTCCAAATTTGACTCAGATTTTCAATTAATTCTCTGATGAAGATATCAGTGTGGAAATTAGATAACTTCAGAGACATTTGGAAGCTGCCAAAATCAGCATTGAAGAGGTAGAGATATGGACAGCATTACAGCTTCTAGAGTTTATTATGAAAATGGATTTTTGTGAATCTCTGACAAGCTTGTCACTGTGTTGGAGATTCTTTTTTACTGTCTGTGTGTCTATTGCTTCATGTGAAAGAAGTAGAGGTATCTCCTAACAGGTCACCAGCACCTGAAATCTGTGGTATATCACCTGTCAGTGGTGTTACACCTGAAGTGCCAACATTAACTTAAGAATTCATTACAAATTAATTAGCAAAAGCATTTGATATAGATGAACAGCAACCAAAACAAAGGGAAATAATGTAAAAAAAACAGTATGTGAAATTAAACCACTTTGAGTAAAATATGATCTCAAACACTGAACAAGAATAATAAAAAAAGACATCTGAGTGCAATCACTGTCAAATGAGAAGTGACAGTTCAGTGAAGGATGCTCCTACTGGTGGATAGGTGATGCATGATGATTTTCATGAGACACATGTCAGAATCAATAAAATATTGTAGAAGGCTTATGGCATGTGTAATAAAAAGGTTTGCATACTAAGAGCAGAAATACACAAGAATAACTAATCTTGTGAGCAGATGAAAGTACCATTTTAGAAACACAAAGTTTCCTGTAAATTAAAGAACCTGGTATTTATACAGTCTTGAACTTTGTTTTGACCTAAATAGCTTGGTATATAAATTTTCAACTTGAAAACTCAGCTACAGAAGTGTCAGTAAAAGCAATCATTTGGTATAAAAACTGCACATACACACACAGAGATGCACACAGTGTGTTTGTGTTACATTTGCGTCCAGTCTTATTTTCATGTTCCAGTTATTGAGTGGACTTATCCAATAGCTTGAAAATATATTCATTTCACCTTAGTATACCACATTAGTAACCCTTCTCTGAACTCTTTCAATTCATTAGGCTTCCTAAGGTGAGCCCATGACTGAACACTACTCCAAATCATGTCTGAACAGTGGCATATACAGCAAATTATAAGTATAACCTCTATAGACAAATATTCATTATTTCTGAACATTTATAATAAAGTTTTTCATTACCCAGTCAAGCTATCTCAAAATTTTTAATGTAAAATCAGATATGCTCCCAAAAAGGTTAATCAACCAGAATACCAAGATCCTTTTCTTCCATGACACAATTAATTATTCCCATCAAAATTATACTCATAATTTATATTATGATAACCCTCTTACATTACTGTAGATTTATTATAATTAAAATCCATCTGCCATTTATTCATCCAACACACCAAATATTAAATCTAAATTCATTTTGTGAAGCAGCAGCATCCTCCTTTCAGCCAGAAATACCCAATACCTTAATATCACTAGAAAATTTAAGCAATATATTAATAATTCCTCAATTGATGACAGAGCAAATACTATGACCAGACATTCCAATCCTGGCAGGGCAGTCCTATTTTTAAGCTGCCTCTCCAAATATCCTCAAAAACTTTAGGATATGCAAAAATGTCTTACTTTGGGAGAAAATTAACTTAAATGTCCTATATTATCAAAATTAATAATAGTAAGTAAGCACTACCATACTATGACTCTATATAACATTTTTCCTCTAATCATATAATATCCTTTGTTTTCATATATTAATATTTAAATATATAATCATATACTTATTGAGGTCACAATATGTGAAATTAGTTTATTGTCTCATAAAATACTTTAGGCATTAGCCATTGACCTTTATACAATTAATTTATCAAAATGTTGTATATTAGCATTCAGTAGATATTACTGCTTTGTTTTGAATTTCACGCATATCTACACAAGAGCTATCTGCACTAGCCATCCCTAATTTAGCAGTGTAAGACTAAAGGGAAGGCAGCTAGTCATCACCACCCACCACCAACTCTTGGGCTATACTCTTTCACCAATGAATAGTGGTATTGAACATCACATTATAATGCCCCCACGGCTGAAAGGGCGAGCAAGTTTGGTGTGACAGGGATTCGAACATATGGATTATGAGTCAAGTTCCTTAACCACCTGGCCATGATGGGCACCAGTGCATAGTAATATTGGTATAACTGACAAAACAACATGAAATTAGTTTGCTTTATTTCAAAACATGCATTGAATGTCCAAAACTCCTTTGACAGTCTATTATAAACTTTTTTCATGTCTCAAGTTTTTGTGGCTCACACCAATCTGCAAACAGTTACTAAAATGGCATTTAACTTACAGATATACCATCATTATTTTGTATTTTTTCAGATAATTTTGTTAACAATTCTCATGTCTTGGTTAATTATAATTACAGAAAATTAAATGATATGAAGTTTTCATAAGTCATTCTTTTCTATTGTATGTTTTCAAAACACACTCCTGATCTGTTAAATAAAATACATAATGAAAAGTATAAGATGGTATGCATTTTTCATGAAAAGTAATTTTAATTTTTTTAATACAACCAATTTTTTATTCATTAGTTTGGCGTCCTGCTTTGAACTTCAGGAAATTTGGACATTTGTAACATTGAGACTTGAGGTACAGCTCATTCTTGATATAAAATTTAGATTAATACAGTTGGACTGAATCCCATTTTAAACAAACTTGCATAAGTACATTTTTCTATCCTGCGATCTATCTTAACCCACACACTTACAGAATCATTTTTAGAAGTTTAATTGCTAATACAACTAAAGGTAAGGCTATGTAAGATAGTTACAAATATGATATACCATTACTAGGCTTAATAGTAACTCTAATATTAATTGTACTTGAAAACTACTAGTACTACCGCTAGTTGGACTAAGTTGATTATATAGTCATGTATCTTAATTACCAATACCTACACAAACCAAAATTAAAGTTTTAAAATTTAATTTAAATTATAACTTTTCAAACAATTATTATTCGATTATATTTCAATTAAAATTGTATATTTACTTGACAACCCCTACTTTGCCCATTACATCGAGGTGTGGTCAGGCTCCGCGTCGTCTGCAACTTCCAAAAATATGACTAACTCGTGTTCTCAA
This sequence comes from Tachypleus tridentatus, assembly GCF_004210375.1. Lineage (NCBI taxonomy): Eukaryota > Metazoa > Arthropoda > Merostomata > Xiphosura > Limulidae > Tachypleus > Tachypleus tridentatus. The sequence goes on along the minus strand of NC_134837.1, from coordinate 223,653,470 downwards.
TTAATCTTCAGTTTAGAACAATTTCGAATGAACATTGTAACTAAAATTAAATTCGTTTTATCTTAAGTTTAAACACTTATAAGTATTTTTATAGACTGAGAAAGCTATTTTGAGCTAAATATTAGAAACTGTAAACAAGAGTACTTAAAAAACGAAAAGCAAAGATCGAAGAGAATGATGAAAGTAAAATTAGAAGTTGTTATGTGTGAAACAGCAAATTGTACTTTGGTGCGCATAGCAGCAAGATGTTGATCATAAATATATTACTTAATGGTTTAGTTTTCTTAAGCTAATACTTAACTTTGTAATTGCAAACTGGTTTGAAAATTAAATTCAAGAAAATTGTAAAATACTTTTATTTGACATTAACTGTAATGCTAACAGCGATAATGAGCCTCAAATCCATCAATGCAGTTGGGTTGTCAGTTTCTCTTTTACAGAGAGCTATAGGCTATAACTACATTTTCGCAAGATATATCTGATCTAACTAGTTTCACTGATATTATGTTTAACTATTATTAGTAGTAAACCCGGTAGTATTATGCTAGTACCCATCAAAACAGTTCGTTTCTCATCAGTGGACTCATCAGAAAGCCCGATGTGGCTTTGCTATAAGAAAATACACACCGTCAAAACAGAAACAAAAAGTAACAAAGCAAGATTATCTATATATATTCTAAGATTTCTTTATTTATCCCCCAAAGTTAACAGTTGTTTTTACTAACGTCAGTTCTTTGTAATTTTCTTTTTTATGTTACTAATAATTACGAGTAAACAAAGTGGGATGACTGAACTATACAGAGTTGCCAAATTTCAGTTATGAAATAAGTAAACAGAACTTTGAAAACAAGCCCAATCACCTCTAGGTTTCATTTTCGGTCAAGTGAACATTACATAATCTTAATTTAATCACTGTTTATTATGTGTTTAAGTTTTTGCTTAGCTGAAAATAATATTTAATTGATAGTTCACTTTATTATCGTGTTTTCAATTTGCACCATAATCGACCATGATTGAAAACGGACCAAAATATAACAAAAAGCGATAAACAACCTCGAGAAAGAACAAGCACATTTCTGTTGTTTTTAAGCGTAACTAGCAACCATTGATGATATTAAATTGTATGGGAAATTACGCCTAGTTGTTGTTGAAAGAGATAAAAATGTTGAAAGTCAAACCACCAAGAAGTTAACTACACACATTAACACACATATATATTCTATTGCCTTTCTTCAGGTATCACTAACCTGAACGTTGTACAACAATGCTAACAGACACTTGAAACAACTGGAAGTTGTATAGTATATAAACACACACACATACCTCTCCTTGTAAATATACACATATACGCATAGATACATCCAGATATAATATATACACTCATGCGTGCATGTATATGCACACACATTACTATTTATATATGTATTATAGTTTGATAAAAATGGATATATATATATATAATTCATTGTATAAAATCATTTAAGTGTGAATAAAACTAATAATGCTTATCATGTTGTGCAAAATAATACATAGGAGAAACCAGTAAATTATTATCAGAACGTACCCGAAAACATCTTAGAGATATAATAAATTGTAACGCAGTTAAACCAGTGGCCCGACACTTCAAATTGCACAAACATACCCTTGACCATCTCAAAATACCTGTTTTGAAAAAGGTCCCTACAAATAAACATAAGTGTAAATTACAAGAAAACAAAAATAATTTTTGGCCTGGTAATTTTTAGTTTTTGTTATGTTTCTCGATTTTGTTTTATCCACACGTAAATAGTTTTATACAGTGAAACGGATGTACTGCTATACATTTAATTTAGTGCCTACACTTGTTCCTATGTAGTTTTCTTTTTTGGATGTGATGTATATTCTTGACTGTTCTCGGAATTTGTAGAAAATTCGTGAAAGTGAGAATCAACAGTATTTGTTATACGAAAACGCGTTAGAATATTGTTCAAACTTCGAGAAACTGGAGTGATTCTTGTATGAAAATGGACACGCCTGAGAGAAATAAAACTGTTATTATCTGTTAGCTACAGTCAGTATCCTAAGGCCTCGGAAGCTATCATTGTGATCAATGCCTATTAATGGGGAAACTATAGAATTTAGCCAAGAACGTTGTAGATTTCGAACATCACAAACAGTTCAACTTCAGTGAATTACTTCGGACGTTAGTATTTCTGCGAGGACATTAGATATTGTCGTCGGCGAAAGCTGATGCTTGTAACTAATTAGCAAGCTTAAGAGAGGTGTAACTGTATCAACTCAGACTTAATTTGCTCGTCGTGGGCATGGATCGTACATAAAATATTCAGTTCTTGATTGGATATGAGAATCAGTATCGTTTGTAAGTATGTAAAACCTTTGTATATAAACCATCATTCGTAATAACTATTAGTAATAACCGTTATAATAAATTGTATTATTTTTATGTTTGTACATTTTAATATGTTTGTATTAAAAAATGAAATTGTGTGTATCAGTCTTGTTGGCAAATAAACATAAAGTTGATACATATTAACACTTTATTAACTTCTACATTCAAATTGAAATTTCCGGTTATTTGAAATAGTAATACCTTAATATACGTACATAATAAAATGACAACTCATTTGAAATAAATTGTAATATGCAACAACAGTGAATTATGTATCTATCTATTAATTTGTTTAAAAACTATAATACATATACAGTCATATATGTTCGTGCGTGTGCGCGAACGCATGTGTGCATATATCTGTGTGTATCGTATGTGTGTATGTACAGGAAAACTATGTCTGTGTGTTTATATACATACACAACTTCCTATTGTTTCAAGTGTTTGTAACCATTGTTGTACACGTTCATTTGGAATGTTTTTGTTTACGGATTCGCTGTTCAGTTATATATATATATAAACAATATATATCTCTATCTTAAGTTAACTACTTGCTGGTTTCACCTTCGACAGCTTTGGTAATATTAGTTGCCTAGTTTTATTCATCACAACTTGAATGTCCATCGTATAAAAGGAAAAATGATTACTGTTTTTTCTCAAAATTATATCCAAATAAATGTTTTATGAGTATGTTTCCTAACAATTACTTACAACGTATGGAGAACGACTATTCCATTTCTAGCGTTTCAAGAAAACATTTTATATGTATATTTCGTCACCTCCTTTCAATGTTATTTGATTCGCGTGTGCCTCAGTGGCACAGAGGTATGTCTGCGGACGTACAATGCTAGAATCCAGGTTTCGATACCCGTGGTGGACAAAACACAGATAGCCCCTTGTTTTGCTTTGTGCTTCATTACAAACAAACAAACTACACGATTCGCATTCTGATTTTAGTATGTTTTCAAGTTATGTTCAAATGTTGGTATTTTTAAGTACTTATAGACTGAAACATGCAAAAACTGATTCTCAAAAGACATATTCCTACTGAATTAACAGTACAACCCCGCAAATTAACTTGATGGTAAAGGCACTGAATTTCGCGGTCTTCTCTTTAGGCTGTTTACGTCGTTTTCGCTTTGCTGACCCAATGTAGCGAGCTTTAACTAATATATTTATTTAACCACCCTCGTAGAGGGCGCATGTGCATAACAACGGTACAAATAAAACAAATGATCGTATTACAGTGACATTAAGGTTGACAACAAAACTTTAGTAGAAATAACAACAAAATCGAAATAAACTAAATACACATTGAATACTGTTAATTGAATCGTGATACAATGATTTACCTTTGACATCCACTCTTCACCAACTTACCAATCGTACTATATAAAAAGTAAAAAACATCCAAATTACTTTTGGTGAATGCTTAAAGAAATAAAAGAAAATCTTCTTTTTAAAAAAAAAACTTATTTTGAAATAACATAACAAACGAATAAACTGAGCATATAGACATTTCTTACGATCTTTAAGTTCCCGGCCTACCATATTTGAAGTTAAATAAAAACAAAATCCCACATTATTTAAAACTTTAACACACTGAAAAATTAAGTAGTTGATAGATTCTCTTGATACCTGACAGAGTGAACAATAACTCACTGGGTGGAAGTCCATATGAACCAATTTCATATTCGTGATTACTGCGTGATGCAAAGTAAAAAAGATAAAACAACAACAACCTAACTTCCCTAACCTAATCCCAACAAAAGGTTTTGTTTGTTTTTGAATTTCGTACAAATTTACACAAAGGCTATCTGTGTTAGCCGTCCCTAATTTATCAGTGCAAGACTACAGGGTTTGGTTTTTGAATTTTGCGCAAAACTACATGAGGACTATCTGCGTTAGCCGTCCTTAATTTAGAAGTGTAAGACTAGAGGGAAGGCAGCTAGTCATTACCGTCCACCGCCAACTCTTGGGCTGCTCTTTTACCAACGAATAGTGCGATTTACTGTCACATTCTAACGCTCTCACAGCTGAAAGGGCGAGTACGTTTGAGGTAACAGGGATTCAAACCCGCAACCCTCAGTTACGAATCGAGTGCTCTAATTATCAAAACAGGACTTCCAATATATATTTTTCCATTAAATAGATAAAACAACAGATGCCCAGAAAGTATGTACTACAGAAGGTTAAATACAAAAATTTAATATCCGATTAATGTACTTTATAAACAGACCCCTCAAGAAACATTTTCAAAACTGAAATATGCTGCAGATAAAACAGGCGGGTTATTATAAAGTTGTGGCCAAGGGTTCTGACTGGATAAAATTCGGTGATGTTGAGTCAGTGTGTCTCTTTGACAACCAAGTAAATGTAATGAGGAATCTCAGCCAATGATTATGATATTTGTGAACCAGCAATACCAAGTATGGTGTGTACATATAGTTTATTTGATTTTATTATTCATCACCATCTCTCTAAATCTACACTCAAATCTAATTATTTGTCCAAAGCAACGCATCTTCCGTTTCACATACATATGGCTGGAAGATGTTTAAAAAGACAAAGTTGCTTGTCGCGTTATAAATCGCTGTTGTTTCGTACAAATTGCACCAGTGCACCTTTATGCTTAATAAACTGTGGTTAAAGTCAACAGATCGCGATCAAAGAACTGGAATTAGTTACGTTTGAGAGGACTAAGAGCAAATGATATGAGAAATAGTAAGTATGAGTCCTATTAGATACAATTTAAATTGATATGTACGTCACGTTATTAATCATTAATGTTAACGTACTTCATACAATATGGCAAATAAAATATATCAAACTATATTTATGTGTGTGCGTGTGACATTTGATTTTCGGTTTTAAGAAAAACGTCCCCAATAAATATCAAAATGTTTTTTAGTTTACTTTCATTAATGCCTCTCATTTTCCAGAGTTAATATGGTCACTAGACACAAACGATGGAAACAGGTCTTGAAGTAAGGTTTTCCGCAAAAAGATCACCATATATATCCATTTTAAACTGGACCTGCTATGTACAATCATCGAAAAAGTCAGCATCTCGGGAATGCTTGCCAACTTCCCTGTCTTCCATACGCCACCTTTTAAAAAGTTTCGTGGTAAACAATTTCACTTTCTCTTGTAAAAGATCTTTGTGATGGATAGGTCCATTGGATCTTGGCATATCACTGGAGTCTCACCAACGCGAATCTCTCCCAGTCTTTAAATGGAGCATTGGACATCCTCGCCATTCCCGAGAAATAATCAGTGTGTGAAGAGAAATATCTATCGGAAATATATCTTCAGGTAAAGAAATTATTAGTTTGTGAATGAAATTTGAAGTAACGCATCTTGTTAACTAATGAAGTCTGTATATTCTTTTATTTAACCACATACAGTACTGTGCAAAGTGTTAGGAAAAAAAAGTAGAAAAATCGGATTTCTGATTACTTTCAAAGAACGATAAAGGTTAATCAGAAGTGAAACATAAATTTGATTAATCTTCATATTTAGTACAACAGAAACTCGATGAAAGTTGTTGAATTTTGTAAACATATCTCAGGACGGCTATTATGGATATTAAAACTGTTATTGATAAGAAGAGAACAAAGTTTCGACCTTCCTAGCTAATCTTCAGGTTAAGAAAGAGACAATTTGAATGTGACCGTTGATGGACACACGCCTTAGGAACAAGAATATAAACGGGTACGGTATTGTAGGGGACGTTAAGTTATTAATCAGTATACGCATAAAGGTGTTCCTTTATATTGGTTTAATTTTGGTTTTAGTTGGTGTAAAAGTAAAGCTTCTTCGATTTTGCTTTTGTTTATATTTGTTTCCCTATTTAACATATTGGTGCTTTCTATGGTTATGTTGTGTTTATTTGATTTGCAGTGTTCAAAAACGTGTGAAGGTGTTTTATTTTTTGTTATTTTAATCAAGTTTCCATTTTTCTGCTTGTTTCTCCAAGATAGAAGTCGTGACAGTTGTTGTATTGCATTTTATAAATTATGTTGATGTTGTGTTTGTCAGCGTAGTCTTTACATAGTATGGTGCCAACAACAAAAAAGACGCCAACACGACGAACCAACAACAAACCTCGTAATTAACAGATCCGACCGAAAATTAAGCAATAAAGAAATACATCTACTCAACAAAAGCGTCAACTTCGCAGTAACACCTAGAAATATTCCATCCATTGAAATGAACGCCTGTATGGAAGACCTAGCTAGAAGACTGGTGATCCACTCTACACAAACTGAAAACACCAACGAAACAACGAAAAACAACTACCAGAAAGAAGATAACTTCGACAACAATTTCACTGACAACCAACAACCTATCTTTCCAGACAGAACTGAAACAATCTATTTTCCTGAAACACCTCAAAACAGTATCTTAAACAACTTTTTCAAATAATTTTCACACAGAACTATCAACATAATTTTACAGAAAAGAAATCTAAAAAACAGCCTCACACAAAAATATATTAATTCTATAAACAACTTAAAACGAGACAACAACATCGAAATTCTGAAAGTAGATAAAGTCAATGCTATAGTTATAATGAACACAAATGAATCTATTGAAAAAATGAACGACATCTTGTCAGATACAAATTTAAACTATTAAACACAAATCCAACAAAAACACATGAAAACCAATTAAACAAAATACTACTACAAATGAAAAAACTAACACAATCTCAGAAAACATTTATTCTTATCTATGAAGGCCCGGCATGACCAGGTGGGTTAAGGCATTTGACTTGTAATCCGAGGGTTGTGGGTTCGATCCCCTTTGTACCAAACATGCTCACCCTTTCAGGCGTGGGGACATTATAATGTGATGGTCAAGCCCACTTTTTGTTGGTAAAAGAGTAGCCCAAAATTGACAGTGGGTGGAGATGACTAGCTGCCTTCCTTCTAGTCTTACACTACTAAATTAGGGACAGCTAGCACAGATAGCCCTTGTGTAGCTTTGTGTAAAATTCAAAAACAAACTAACTTACCTACAAAAAACTGACTCACACACAGCACCCCCAAACCTCTCAAACCTGATTGTCCACTACGACCTATAATACTGACCTATGAATCATTTAACTAAAACCTCGGTAAATATATAGTGTGGGCATTTTCTAAATATGTAACATCAGCCGGCTCCTTTTCCAAAGACTCTTTTTACTTTAAATATATTCTTAATCAACTAAATCATAAAGCCTTAATGATCACTTTTGATGTAATCTCCCTCTTCACAGAAGTCCCAACAACTGAAGCCTGTGAGATAGCTTGAGAACTTTATATCCAAGACCCCAACCCATTGATACACATCCCTAGCAACCCTTAAAGAAGTCACTACCACCAAAACTAACTTTATGTTTAACCAAAACTACCTACAAATAAATGGCCAAAGTATGGGGAATTTTGCATCACCAATTCTAGCCAATATTTTTATGACATACTGAATCACAAGCAATCATTTCAGCTTTACACCCACCACCATACTGGTACAGGTATGCTGATGATACAATTGCTTGATTTACATCCACAGAACACACACTTAGTTTTTTTCAGTCACGTTAATTCGATACACCCATTAAGTTCACCTGTGAACTGGAAAAAACTAACCAAATAGCATTTCTTAACCTCAAGATCACTAGAACTGATACACAATTCAAAACAGAAATACACAGAAAAATCGCCCATATTGGATTATACATATCCTGGGACTCAGCACATGAAACAAAACAAAAACTCAACCTATTAAGAAACCAAATAAACACAACCACAAAACTATGTTCATCTGATAAAATTAATGATGAAATTAACAAAATAAAACAACACTTCATCAACATCAACAAATATCCTCAAAAAAACGTAGAAAAAATTATACACACACATCTAAACCAACAACAAACAAATAACAGTAAATCTCAAGATACAACAAACTACAAAAATTTATACTGATGCATGCCAAATGTTCCCAACACCAACGAAAAAATAAACAACATTTGGAAAAAAACTTATAATAAAACACAACATTCCAGTAAACACGAAATTTATTCAAAAACCAGGTACAAAACTAAAGTCTGTACTATGTAAAAAATAACTGGCAAACACAACACCAACATAATTTATAAAATACAATGCAACAACTGCCATGACTTCTCTATTGGAGAAACAAGCAGAAAAATGGAAAGTAGATTCAAAGAACACAAAAAACACCTTCACACGTTTTTCAACACTTGAAATCCAATAAACACAACCATATTTTATGACATGCCCTTCATACAAGTATATGGGAATTCTAAAGACCTAGCTAGAAGACTGGTGATCCACTCTACACAAACTGAAAACACCAACAAAACAACGAAAAACAACTACCAGAAAGAAGATAACTTCGACAACAATTTCACTGACAACCAACAACCTATCTTTCCAGACAGAACTGAAACAATCTATTTTCCTGAAACACCTCAAAACAGTATCTTAAACAACTTTTTCAATGATATTGAATGATAGTTGTCAACATTGTTGAAATTTACATTTTATAATGTCATGGAAGAATTAACACCATAAAAAGGAAAGAATGACAAAATATTCTTTTGTACCAACAAATTTGTACAGTATTGTATTATAACTACTTTTAAATGCAGTTTTTCCTGGAGAGTATGCAACTCTTAATTATGTTCTCTTCCATCAGTGTGAATTATGCTTCAGGAGCAGGAGAGTTAACTTCAATTAAAAAGCTAGGAATTAGACAACCTAGTGATAAGTTTCAAAGATAAGTACTACAGAAGATTAAGAACTGTATTGTTCAAACATTTGTTTTCATCTTGTCACCAACAGATATACTTCTAGCTCACTAACAAATCTACAACAGTGAATATATCAATGTGTCCACTATCTCTAAATACAAATAAAGAAAGACATTATAAAAAAAAGGAAGTAAATGTTAAATGGGTAATATCAATACTCCAAAATCAATGCTGAAATGTTTGCACAATACAGCTGAAATAATTTGGTTGTCCAAAGGACAACCTCAGCCATAAAGTTTTGGTTGTTTGACAGAAATATTGGTTGTTTCCAACAATCATTACATATGTTCACTGTTTTAAAAAAAGTAAGGGTCCCAGTATAACTCTGAGGTACTTCACTTGCAACTCCAATTCAAATTGGCTGACCTTCATTCATTGCACCCCTGTATTTCATTTCTTGTAACCAATCCTTAATCTGTTGAGCTAACGTAACTCTCACACCAACAGCAACAATTTTCTTTACTAGTATTCTGTGTAGCATTATTGAAGACTATGTAAAAAAAAAAGTTATTTCGAATAATTTATTGAATACCTCATTGCCCTTGGTTTTAATTATAATAAATACAGGGTAATTTAAATTATAACCATAATTTTGATGGAAAGATCTTAATAATGTTATGAAAAAAGAGGATCTTGGCGTTTTCAATTATTCAGTCTCTTTACCCATCCAGGCTTGCAATAAGGTAAACAGGGATTTAAGATGAATTAAAGAAATACTTAATATAATAGAGAGGGTATTTAACTTTTAAGCTGCTTACATTAACAAAAACACGTAATTGAACATATAAAGGAGGAATACTAGGATGACATTATAATGAAAATCTGGTTAGGACAATCAATTATAAAAGTGTTTATTGAAATACAAAAGGAAATGTAGAAGTTGTGTAAGCACAGCAGTCACTTACTCCAAGTTTAAATGAAAATTTAAGAAAACATTCATAGTTAACACTAACAAACTAAAATACTTAGTAATGACTACTGATTTTTGTATAAAGTATTTAATATTCAAATTAATAATATTATAATCAATGAATACTATTAAACAAAAGAAACTATAAAGGTTATTACAAACAATGCACTTCACAGTAGATCCTGGTATAGAATATCAAAATTATACTATAATAAGTAGAACAATGGGACACATGTTTATATTGAATACGACTTTTACTGCTACAAATTTTTATATTTTATTCATTGATTAAGTGAGTTACACGTTGAAGTTTATTCTATTATACTGTCTATGAATTGCTGACTAGAGGGAACCTCTTTTGACTAAGTAAGACTAATGTTCCATTAAACATCTCCCAGTTTTCTGAAATACAGACTGGTGTAAATGCCCCAGCACATTTAGGCAACAAAATTCATAAATTACCTACTACATCTCAAAAACAAAGAAAACCTTTTCAGAGCTTGGATCCTTTTGAGAGTCAACCAAGTTCCAAGGGAGTTCTTAGACAACATTTGCCACCTCCAGAGTTATGATTATGACTTCTATTATAGATGCCATCACCACCATGATGGTTGGTTGCTTGGTAGGTTGGTTTGGCATTCTATGGCACAAAGCAACAAGGCTATCTGCACCACCACCATGATGGTCCAAACAAGCCAGATGGTGCTTGTATCATTATCATTCTTGCAGAGGAAATTTGCTATAAACAAGAGGCTGTCTCTTACCCCTAGTGTGAAGTACTTTCATCTTTACAAACAGTTATTTAAGATATAATGATAAATTATCTCAACAATTTAAGTGAGTACAGATGGGTAAAAGAACATTTTTTTTTGCTATTAACTTTAACTCAAACCTTAAAAACAAGACCTTTAGAAAACAGTCCAAAACAACCAGCCCATTTCTATAACTATAGTACAGATATATCTACAATATTTTTGGTCTCTGATATATTGCTCAAAAATTTACTGAAAACTACACACTTCTTGAAAATAATTTCTATTACAATGTTAAGTTTAACTTGAACACTTGATACATATGATAACTTAACATCCTTAGATTTAAACATGTCAATAAAAGAACAATATATACACACCCTATGTTACAACAAACCTTTCAAAAACTAAATATTTCTAAACTCTGATTCTCATTATCCATAAACATAAAAAAGGAGCTATACTTTAAAAATGAAAAAGAATAGAAAATGATTCACCCAATGAGCTAGAAATAGCTGAGTTTCATACAAAATCAAAGGTCATCCAGTTATTGAAATTTGTTTATAACTAATGATTCAATGCATTATAATTAATAAATGTTTTAGTTCTTTTTGTGCATTGATTTATGGCAGTTAGTACTTCTAATCAGATTGTTATACAAGATTATATTATTAATTTGTAATTTACTTTTTTAGTTCTGATCTGTATCGTTTTTTAGTAATTTCTCACCAACAGTAAATTAACTATCAGGACTATTTTTAAGTGATTTTTTGCATAAGTCTTGTGAGGTCCAGAAATAAACCTTACATGCTAGTTCCCAGATTATTTTAGAAACCTTTTAGTGATATAATCAGCCACATAACTGGCTGGATTTTAAATAGAAAATATTTCTGCTAGATAAACTTGCATTTTATGAATTGATTTTAACTATCAGAAACTTAGAAAATCCTGCTTTATGCCCATTTTGCTAGGATTACTATAGGTTTAAAATTTTTCTTCTATCAAAGAAAATGCAGCTTCAAGAAACCTTTGCCAAAGTTTTATTAGAGGGTATATTTAATTATTAATGTAAAAATGTGATATTAAAATATAAAAATATTGTTAAAAAACAAGTGTTCTTTCTTAGGATGAAACAACAACAAATGAAATTATCTTGATGTCCAGAACTGGGCAAACGAAATATTCACAAGCCAGTTCAAAAACAGATACCAAGTATCTTCAAACAGCTTAATGAACCACAATAATCAACTAGTGACCTATTGTCATACATACCTAATGATTCCACTTTGCTACTATCAGGACTGCTATAAATATGAATAGAACTACAGCAGTAAGAAAGTGGTCAGGACTGTCCTTTTAAGGGCAGTTTAATCTTTAACTGATACTCCACAGTTACTGGCTTGGTGAATAAGAACAACTACATATTCAAAGATTGCTCTAAAGTAATATCTATCTATTTGTAACGTTTTACTTTGGTAGCAAAAAAGAGAAAAAGAAAAAAAACAACAAGAAAATTGTTTCAAATCTCACAATTTTTTTTGTATTTTATTGTACATTTGAGAGTGAGAACAGTCTCATATTTGGAATTGTTTATTGAATAGTGAGTTTTTAACATTGAGTATTTACACAATAGCCAATGAATTTTAGTATACTAGTATTTGAAATTTATCAATTATTTCTGACTACATGCAGTTTCACATTTGTTATTCTATTGAGATCACACCTGTTCTGCCCTTGGATGGTAGGTTACAATGCTGCACATTATGGAAGAATGTAGACAGCAGTTTACTTTAATGGTAGTCAAGTATTTGAGTAAGAATGACTAGTCCTGTGTAATGCTAATTTCCCAGAGTAAATCCAAAATTACTCATGAAGTAAGGATGGTGAATTTACAGTATCCTAGATAATCACTGGCCTAATAATTTAAGAGAATAGTTCTAATATGGTACAAGCAACTGTTTACCATACAAAGCAAGTACATTTATTGTGCTATTTTTTAATAAACATTGTACTTTACATCTCACATTTGTCTGTTCACTACATTTCCTTACAAAAAGCCCAGATATTCATACAAAAACAATATTGTTTTGTAATAAATATTCTGTAGAACCTCCTGTTATTTTGCAGACATATTCCATGACATTAACAGAAATTAGTTTGACCTGCATATGACATCATACACACATACATGTCCAGGCTTGCCATTATCAAAGAAAGTCATTATTATCACTTCTGATTGCAAAATTTTTGTTTTATAAAAACTGATTCACAATTCCTATAAGAAGTTAATTATGAAAAACAACCATAAATCAATATAACACTTCTCTACTTATCAACTGTCCAATAAACAGAAATTAATTATATATATTTATATTTATCAGATAAATAAATAAATCTAATGCTATCGAATACATTAACATCATTTTGTAAACATTAAATAAAAGGGTGGAGGTTGGGAGCCTTGTAGAAATTATTATTTTTACTGTAATTATATTTTTGCCTTTTTGCACATTTCATAATATTAAAAAAAAAACAGGGTGGAGGTTCAGAGTTTTACATTATGGAACTTTTAGGGTAATTTATTTATACTTTAAGGTTATATCTAAATGTCAAGAGCAACTGCTTTCCCACAACTGGCTTCAAGATAGCAAAAAGTAGTAGAAGTTGAGTGGTTGTGGGTTTAAGCATTCAACTCCTGATCCTTAACTGATTCTCCATAGTTGCTGATTTGTTTAACATCAGCACCTGGATCTTGTCTGATAGATGGAATATTCCAAATATGTTTGGGTGCTATGGCCATAGACATTATCCATTATGACTTAATGATGACAACACACACACACACACAAATTTGTGATGACAAGAAACCTACTTGAAGTAAAAATGTATATCAAAGACAACTGGTATGGGTATTGAAACTTTTATTAAAATAAAGTAGAGAACAATGTTTCAACTTTTTTCTATACCAGTTGTCTGTGAGATGCATACTCAAACAAAACTTTACCTCAACTAATAATTACACCACAGGACTCCTCAGTGCTTTTTATTTCAATTTTGCACTTGTAAGTTTATAATTACATATTACAGTGGGGATTGAATGTAAGTGTATAAAAGTTTTAACTATAAAGAGGTTTAACTTATGTAGGTTTCTGAGTTGTACTGATAGTTCATCTGATCAGAAGTTATTTTTAAACCATAGCAACCAAAATTTATTATTAAAGCTGTATAATATACTTGCTGGTACCAGATATCAATTAAAAGCCAATGTTCTCTCATAAGTATATTATGATCTGTGGTACATACAAGTAAAAAAACACACATTTATCAGATGTCTTCAACAATATGGTGGAAAGTCTAGCATAAAGTAGTATATGTTAGAAAAATAGTGTTATTTTCCACTATACAATGGCAATACAACTGTGATATATGCGTGCATATTCAAATAACATCTTTAATGAAATTAAATATATCCAACATTAGCACAAACAAAAGAAGGCAAAACAGCATTATTCATAAAACAATTCAATACGTAATAACAGTAGCCACTAATGTATTGTCAATAAATCATGATATCAAGAGTGTGGCACTCTTATTCACTTTCATACCATCAGGACTGCTTTAAGTATGAATAGGAACTACAATAATAAGAAAGTATTTGTATATATTTATTACATTATGGTTTCTGGAAAATCACTTGCACATCATGCGTTAATCAGTAACTTTCTGTCCAACATATTATAACTTTATACATTTACTCTTGCAATACTAGTACATTTACTATGCCACAATTTTGGTATACACAATACATAGTAATATCAGGAGTGGCACATAGTCAAAGGATGTTGGTTTATTACATCAGAGTATCAGGGTTGGTACACACATGTGTGTACTACACATTCAAAAACTGCTCTATGTCCTTTTCCTGCAATATTTGATGATATCAGTATTAATCTATATATTATCTATTAATATCTATATATTAATCTAAGTGTTTGTTTTAACATTAATGTACAGTGATATCCAAAATTTGGCATCAAACAGTCTTGTTATCGATACCAAACAGTGCCACTTCACTATTATCTTTTTACCACCAAGATTACTTTAAGTATGAAAAGGAACTACAATAATCAATTGGTACCTTATTATCATCCATACCTAATGATTCCACTTTCCTACCATCAAAACTGCTTTAAATACAAACAGGAGCTACAACAGTAAGAAAGCATTTGTTTATCCTAATTACATTCTAATCAGTGATGACGAGAAACCCACTTGTTGAGAGATTTGTAAAAGTGTTTTCTCAGCCCAAACGAGCCGTTTTTGCATATAAACTAATTACATTCTGGTTTCAGGAAAATCACACCATGCATTAACCAGTAACCTCCTGTCCAATACATCTTAATTTGATAATTATACTGTATCTGTATATAACTAAAACAAAGAGCACTCTTAAAATATCAGTACATATGTTATGTCAAGACTTTGGTAAACATATTAAAGTACTACGTATTCAAAGACTGTTCAATTTCATAATACCTAATAATATCAGGACTGCCTGTTGTTTTTTGTTATTAAGCCCAAAGCTACACAAAGGGCTACCTTTGCTTTACCCACGACAGGTACCAAAACCTAGTTTCTAGCAGTATAAGTCCATAGACATACCGCTGTGCCACTGGGAGGGAGAAGGGTATCAGAACTGGCACACAGTCAATAGATGCTTGTCTATTACATCATAGTATCTGGATTAGTACATACATGTAGGTACTATATATTCAAAGAGTGCTTCTTTATCACTTTAATATATTGGATCTGATATATAGACACATACACACACACACATATATATATATATGCATTAAGTAATAAGACTCTATATCCACTCAACTTGCTCTGTGACTACATTGGACATAAAATTTGACTATCTTACTGCAATTCAGTTGAAGCATGGTGATTTGCAAGTGCATATGGCACTTAAAATTGACTTTTTCTGGGAAAGTTACTCTGAAAGGGTTTTCCAAAGTGAAGTTTCCTATTCCACAACTATTAAAACATACAAGGCATGAAATTTTAACATTTTGAAGGATAGAAGATTAACAATTTTAGAACATAAACCTTAAAGCAATAAAAGGTATAATACCAGTATGAAAACAGGTTATTCCATGACCAGCAACTAATTATACAATGGAAGTAGTGAAGATAGCTTGTTACTAGAAATAACTCCAAATCACAGTGGTTCATTGCTGCTCGAGTAATAAAAACCTCACTTAAACTGTAAACTGGGTAATTCACAGATTTACTTTTACAAATTTAACACAAAACCCAAAGTACAAGCTTCTCCCTAAGCATTTAGCTAAATAGAAGCATGTCATCATAATGGGTGAAACATGTGTCTACTTATGTATTTGCAAATATCTAGGCATTTTATTATCAACCTGCCACTGATATAAAATCTAAAAAAATAGAAAAGAGCATTTTATAAAAATTTTCCATAAGTATTTATGATACTTGCAGGTTACAACTATAATTGTTAAGTTAAATGTCCAGAGAGCTAAAACAAAAGGCCAAAATAATGAATACCGTTTACTACTGCACTAAGATGCTGAAACTACTATACTGCACAGAAATACTAAGCTTGTATGTCAGTAATAAAGCATTGAGCCACACTTAAATCAACATGCCAGTTGCTCTGCAAGATGGAAGTACCAACAGAAATTCATGTTCATTATTTTTCAAACATCTCCCATTAACTTGTGTGTTTTTTGATTGCTCAGAAGTCATTATGCACACATCACTGATGAACATTGAAAGGTATATAAGAAGGAGGTAGAATAACAGTAACCTAAGTGTATTGTGCAAGAGTCTGCTGCAGTTGATATTATGCTCTAGAGTAATATTCCATAATCAGGACCAACATCAACTGGGGAAGAAGGAACTGTATGGCCTAGGCACTCAACTTGTATTCTTACCATGAGACAAGAAAAACTTTCTACATTTCATGATATCAGGATGGTATGCATATATATGCATGATGTAATCAAAGAGTATCCTCTTGTCATGGTACTTTAAAATATCAGGACTGAGGTACATAGATAGTGAAAGAGTGCTCATTTTATCAGAAAACATCATGATGTAAAAGCTGCAGTAAACATGTATACAATAAATATTAACTATCATTCACAAACCACAATGTAAAGAATTATATACACTTATATATTCTATACATTGCTTAATAATGTCATGAGTTTTATATAAACACTATGGTTGACCAATGAGAACTAAGTCTGGGCTTTAGTGTACATAACAAAGACTAATTTCTTTCTGTTAGATATAAAGATTTTGATTGCCATATAGTTATGTTCTTGACACATTATATTTTTAAATAAAGTAGCTTATATTCATTTAAGTACTGTACATCAAAGGAGGTACATCATTCTTCTCTCCTTAATATCAGCATTTTGGTATAGGCATTATAATGTAAACAAAGAGTACAATACCATCTTTTATGAAATCAGAACTGGTATACAGCTTCAAACACAGTGCTCTGTTTTCCTTCTTTGTTATGATATTAGCACTGGTAAAGAAATGGCACAGTAGGAAAGATGTATAAATATTATCGATACATCATGACATCAGGGCTTTGGTACATACACATGTAAGCATCACACAGTAGACGGCGAGCTATATCTGGCAAAATTTTATCATCCTTAGCAGTGAGAAGAAATTTCTTTCCTTCTTCTGATAGCCACCAATGAAGCTCGGGGAATGGAATTACTTCTGGTATGTTATATCCATTCTGCTCACCTAGAAAACAGAAAACATATTTTATAATATGAAAAAGAATGTTACTGGTAACTGCTGTCATGAATATTAGTGAAAACTTACAAGAACTGCTCTCATGGCTGTTCCAAAAAAATTGTTACTGTCACCCTTAACCCTACATATATGGGATGGTCAATGGATCAACCCAAATGGAAAAGTAGGGTTTAATAAAGCTCTTAATTTACTACGTGTATCTCCAGGAAATTTAATAAGCTTTTAGTAAATAATATAAGTATGTTGTACACAGAAAATTAAGATATTTTAATGAAGTATTTCTACTAAAGATTTGTATGTGAACTTACAGAGTCAATCTAACCCAGACACCAGCTAGTCTGAATTGAGAAGAAAAACGTTTTATATCTTAGTTTTCATATTTCAATTTTTATAATCTCTAAACCCTATTAAACAGGATTGAGAATTTCACATGGATCTAAGGTTTTCTGAGAATTTTTGTATCTCATGGGTAATTCTGTGAATTGTGTAAATTTGTGGAGAAAATTTCAGTGGGGTGGGGAGGTTTCAGAGAATCTTTACAAGTACTAAACTTGATTTGTTTTTATATTTTGATCTATTTTTTTACAGTCATTTACTAACTTTATTTGCATGAATTTGTTTTGCTGATGATTTTTAGGGTAAATTAAATTCTGAATCATTTCTAATCTAGGTGCATTAGGGAGTAAATACTGTTGTAACTTCCAAGTATTAATAGTATCTGCTAAAATGGATTGAATTTTAAAATAATTGATGACCAGGAACATCAAAAGGTTTAAGACATTGATAAAAATGATAGAAAGACTTCAAGGTTGGCAGGGATGGATAAGAATGTTGAAATAGCACTGAAAAATATGAAGGGTGAGATAGTAGGAGAATGACATGTACTTGGTGAATTTTTTCAGAAACCCACACTTCTGGTACAGAAATTTCCTTTATATGGCATAAATGGTATTGGTGCATTAAAAGACCATGCCCTGTTGAAATGCCACAAAAAGTCATTGTAGGCCACCTCTTCTACCCACCACATAACACATAATTTTGCACAGTTAATTTCTAAGGAACACCTTATTACAGATGAAGAAGCTATCACTATATCTGATATGAGCCAGCAGATACAAACAATTCCAGTGCTACCAGCATTGATGTGTGACAGTATTTCCACTGCACCAAGATGTACATGTCTAGTGGAGCAGGTATATAATTTCCCTGTCTCTTACTTAATCTCGTACACTTGGTCATTTATATTAAAGTTAATAAGTTTCATTATGATTTTTTGAACAGATTATTCCAGGAAATAGCTTTAAACCCCACTGAGATTAGGATGAGTAGAAACCCCCCACTGGAGCATTGCTCCTGTACCCACTATATCCACTGGTTACAAAATAATTATTGTCATACATGACTAAATTAATATCACATTTGTTTGTTTTTTGTAAAACTTTACACTTTTATCTTCTTATTTTCTGTACCCTAACACTAACTGTAGTGAAAATTGAAAAATATGAAATAAAATTATGTGCACTTTTTTTTCTAGAAATATAGCAGATTCTAACAGAAAATTACAATAATTTATCATAACAGCTTCAGGTCTTTGCTTTTTTAATAATTGTTTTCACTTAATTTGATAGCTTTATTGCTCTGTGAACCAAGTTTATGTAACAAAGCAATAAATCACCTGGCAAGAGTTTAGTACAACAAATTATGATAAAAAAGTATCAAATTATACCATTGTAGAGAAATTTCTTATTTGATTTTTCTAGCTAACCTAATAAGTTTAATTTTTACATTTTAATTACTTTTATAACAACAAAACAGCCTATTAATAAAAAACAAGACATTCAGTATTGGCATCTGGAATCTTGTCTCTTTTCAAGTTTTTTGTACCCTTAACAACTAAGTCCCAGAAGCTCACTAAGCTTTCTTAAAAATTCAGATACACAATTTAAATACAAACTATTGTCAAGCACAAAAAAAGATGCTTTCAAACTAATATAATGTAACTGCCTTTCTTATAACTAAGCTGTAAATAGGTTAAAAATTACATTACTCATTGACTGAATTTAGACAATAGAAAACAAAAATTAAGGTCAAATATTTCAAAATGCATTGGATGAGAGAACTAGCCTTATTGAAAAATCAGAAAATAGAATTTTCTCTTTTTATTGGTTACAAATAACTTGGACCTGAAATCTTAAAGTTAATAAAAGTTGTTTATGATTTTAGTAATGGATTTTGCATTATTCAGCTATGCATATTTCAAATATATATGTTTTCCATCACAGAAGGATTTTTTACAAATAAGGAAGAAAAAAAAAGCTCTTAGTTAGATTAAATTATTCTTTTGTTTACCATAATGAACATATTTTATTATATTTGGGTTCTAAAACTATTGATAAGATTCTCCTGTTGTGACTGGTCTAGAAAAATATACAGCCAGTTATCAACACTTTAAGCACAATAAAATGGTTTTCTTATGTAAAATTATAGAAGAATATATCTTGATTAGTTACATAATCTTTTGTTGCCATAGCAATGATTAAATAATATTGAAAAGAAAATATAATCTCAAAGTGCATGCGCAAACAAATACCATCAAGAAATAACATGCGATGTGGCCTGTTAACCATTTACATACTAGCAATGTCTTTCTTGTGGGTTCTAGAACAATTGATAAGACTCACATATTGAGATTGGTCTAAAGAAATCTTTAGCCAGGTTTCAACATTTTAAGCACAACAGACTGTGACCCAATTTCAATGAAAATGATTCACTTACCTAAAAGTACATATGACATTTTGTGAAAAATCTGTGTATAGTGGAGAATAAAAGATATCACTTTTGGATTCAATGTACAGGTATTACCCTAGAACATGTAAAAATGTCAAGAATATAAAACCACTGTGCAGGCCTGTGTAATCAAAATGCAAAAGTAACAGAGAATTACTGACAGCAAGAAACCTGTAGGATAAAAGTTTATATTTAGTTTGATTTGTGTGTAATTCTTAGGAAATCTAGAAATAATATAGTAATATATGGAAAATCTACAATTGGCAATTCCAAGTAAAGAAGTATCATGTGATACAGAAAAGTTAATATTAAGAATTTATTTGAATATTTCTTTTTGAAACTGTAAAATAAAAACTTATATAATGTTAAAGTTTGAATTGTAAACTTCATTATGATGCCATGTTTATTGACATACATTGATAATAAAGTTGTTTAATTAAATTTTGGATGTAAATCTGTAAAAGGTCATTATATATGAACTTCAATCCACACCCATTCACACAGGGCTAAGAGGTGAGTGTTCCATAAAACAAGGACAGTGATAGAAGGTGCATGCTTTTCTAGTAAAGGGATAGTGGTGCTCAAGACTTTTTACATGAGTCATGATTCTCACATCTATTTTAATGATTAAAACTCTGACGTTTATCATTCCATTATTGTGTAATCTTAGATCCTTAAATATGGGTTACACTACTTTACTTGATAATGTTTTGCTAAATTATTTTATTGACCAACTTAGCTTTATTGAAGTTCTTCATTCTCTTTTATAACCATCACTATATGAAAAACTGACTATTATATCCATTATATTATACAGATTTTCAACAAGATTATAATTAAAAATGATTTGTGCTTCTAAATATGGAAAACAGTGTATGCTTTATTTCCCATTACAGCACAAGAATATCACTAAATTATCCTAAGTGTTATGTATTATAACATATTTGGGATGAGTCTCCTATTTATTATGTTATGTATATTGCATATTACTATTTCAAATAACTGAAAGTTTGAATTTGAATTTAGAAGTTAATGAAATGCTAATATGTATTAAATTTATAATGTTTGCCAAAAAGATTGATACAAAGAATTTTCTTTCTTAACACAAATATATTTTAATATATAAATAATAATATAGTTTATAATAATATTTATCATTTTATTACAAATGATGGTTTAAACAGAAGTGTTTTACAATCTTGTAAACAATAATGAGGTTTATATTTGGTTTGGAATATAACATTTTATCAATGATCCAGATTCACAGGGTACAAATTACTTATATGTTGATACACAGGTATACTACACTTGTTGGGAATGCTAGCTAGCTAGCTCTATTCTTGTTTGGCCTCACACCATTACAAACTGATTTTTCCCAGCAAAGATATTTAAGGTCTTGATAAAAATAATATCTGAAGTAATTCAGTGAAGTTCAATGGTTTGTAATGTTCAATTTATTTATTTATGTTTCTTATAGCAAAGCCACACAAAGCACAGCCCACCGAGGGGACACCCTGAATTTAGCGTTGTAAATCCGGAGACATACCACTGTACTAGCGGGGGGTTGTAATGTTCAAAGACTGTAAATGCTCCTGATCAAATTCTATAATTTTCCAACATTATAATAGGTATTAATCGGAATTATAGTTTCTGAGGCCTATAGCACACTTACTGTAGTCGACTAATAAGAACCTTCTATCACTATTTCTTGACCAGCTGCTTTTATATGTGTCATACAAGTTTCTCAAAGTTTCAACAATATTCATTATAAATCAAATATTATTGATTCTTACTTTCAAGAATATTCTACAAATTTAGAGAACAGGCAGAACTTGTGCAACACACAATCAACAATATACTTCATATGCAAAAAAGAAAACTATACTGAAACAAGTGTAGGTATCAAGATAAACATATAAAAGAAAATTTGTTACATAAATTTAAAATAATTATCTTATGATGCCAATTAAAATGCTTTCATACTGTATTTGGTGGCTTCTCCATCACAAACACTTTTCGCACAATACTCAGTCAATCACAAAACTATAAGCTCATACTTCAGATTTTGTAAATATAATTTATAATTATATTTCTGTTTAAATATAGCAAATGGCAGATTCAATAAACAGTAATGGTAATTTGGTACCAGGAGTTCATGTTTCTTTAATTTTAAAAAATGTCATTCTTTCTAGAGTATATGCTTATTTACTAATTAGTAGGCAACGTAATAATCAATGTGATTTACTGGCAGTCATATATAAGAAGCATAAAAAATCTAACTTTAATTAGCAGCAAAATTAAGTATTTTGTGTGTTTAAACCTATATGTTTTTGCTATACTTATTTATAATCTAAAAACATTTGCTAAAATTCATTATACCTTTTCTATCTGCCATACTGTCAAAAAAACACCAAGGTGAATCAGGACCACTGCCACACTTGACAAAACACACATAGTGGCTCGTTTCAATACACACAACTGCAAATAATTCCATGAATATCTTTGGAATGAGAGTGTGGTCCTTAATCATATTGAATTCTTGAGGTACACATAGTTGGTTTGTGGTGTGGTTAGCTCTTTTCTGGTGGCCATGACTCTGCATTTAAAAAAACAAGACAAAAAAAAAACACCTTGATAGGTTTTGGGTTTGTAATATAATACAAATGTCACAATTTTTCTAAGAAAGCTTTAAGGTAATTAAATCATTATAATACTATGATTTTGTTGGATGTATAAGGATGTTCAGTTTAAGAGTTATTATTTAGTTTTCATACCAAGTGTTAAAAATTAATTATATTGAAAGTGATAGTTATGACAAGTTTTGTTATGTAACTCTGTGTGAACTGTATGTTATGTATGAAGTTTAATTTAGGGTTTTCTATTTTAATTGTTGTACTGGGGTTTTGTAATTCTGTTAATGTCATCTTATTCAAAAGTTTTCAAATTTTTATTGCTATATTTAATCCTGCTGCTACTAGAGGGCTAGACATTTCTGGATTTTTCTGTTATGTGTCATAAATATGCACATACACAGAGATGAAGTAAGTTAATTAGTGAAAGTAAAAGTTGACATAACAGGTGATTTTTGACAGTAAGTTTCACAGCTTGTTTTGTAATAGTACAAAGAGAAAAATAATTCGTTTTGTCAAGGGTGTCATAAAGTAAATAAGCTTGTCTGTATGGACTTTGCCAAGAAATAAGACAGTTAACTAAAGCTATGGAGAATCAGTGATGTTGAGAAAACCCACTTGTAGAGAAATGTATATGTAAAAACGGCTTGTTTGGGTTGAGAAAATTTTTTTTACATAGATGAGTGAACAACATTTTGACCTTCTCCAGCTATCGTCAGGTTCACAAAGAAAGAGAGAGGTAACTGACCGGAAGCTGACCACATGTTTGAAAGGGGTTGTGTAATGAGTGTAGGAATGTAAAGTGTGTGCTTAGATGTTGAATATATTTATCAATATAGGTATAAAGGTGTTCCTTTGTATTGGTTTATTTTGGGTTTAAGTTTTTGTATAAGTAAGGCTTCTTTAATTTTGCATTTGTTTATGTTTATTACTTTATTTAGTATTTGGGTGTTTTATATGGTTATGTTGTGTTCATTTGATTTACAGTGTTCGAAAACGTGTGAAGGTGACTCTTGTGTTCTGTGAATCTGGTTTCCATTTTTCTACTTGTTTCTCCAATGTAGATGTCATGGCAGTTATCACATTGTATTTTATAAATAATGTTGGTATGATGTTTGTCAGTGTAGTTTTTACATAGTATAGACCTCAGTTTTGTGCCTGGTTTTTGAATAAATTTGGTATTAACTGGAATGTCATATTTTGTTACTAGTTTTTGCCAAATGTTGGTTATTTTTCTGCTAATGTTGGGAATATATGGTATGCAGCAGTATATGGTTTCGTGATTTTTTGATTCGTGAGATATATTTACTTTTGTTGGTTAATTTTGCTTTATGTCTAGGTTTGTGCGTATAATGTTTTCTACGGTTTGTGGAGAAAGCTTATTGATGTTGATGAAGTATTGTTTTATTTTGTCTAATTCATCGTTAATTTTATCTGGTGAGCATATTTTTATGGCTATGTTTATTTGGTTTCATAGTATGTTGAGTTTCTGTTTTGTTTCATGTGCTGAGTCCCAAGGAATGTATAGTCCAGTATGGGTGATTTTTCGGTGGATTTCTGTTTTAAATTGTGTATCGGTTCTTGTAATTTTGAGGTTAAGAAATGATATTTGATTGCTTTCTTCCTGTTCACATGTGAAGTTAATGTTGGTATGTATAGCATTAATGTGATTGAAAAAATTAAGTGTGTGTTCTGTGGATGTGAATCCTGCAACCGTGTCATCTACACATCTGTACCAGTATAGTGGTGGATGTAATGCTGTGTTAATTGCTTGTGTTTCAACTTGTGTCATAAAAATATTGGCTAGAACTGGTGATACTGGGTTGCCCATGCTTAGGCCATTTATTTGTATATAGTTGTGGTTGTTGAACATGAAGTTTGTCCTCATCGTGGTGAATTCTATGAATTGTATGGATTTTTTGTTTACATCCAGGTAAAGTAGTACTGGCTTTACCAGAGTTTAAGATATTGTCATTTTTTGTTTATTCAATTTACAAACTTCTTGAAGAGTCAATAGCTAAATCAACTGTTAAAAAAGCACAACTTGTTCCAAGGAGATTTTAGAAAGAAACTGAAATTCTATGTGGACAATGTCATTACTATAAACATTCATTTTTTTGTTACACATTTCAAGAAGTGTTCATTACTGGGGACCACTGTGGTCAACTTCTACTTTTACATATGAAGATTACAGTAGAGTTTTGAAAATAATTTTAAATGAACACAATACATCTCCAAGCAGACCTATGAAGCTTACTGTATTCTCTAAGGAATTCAGAAACAGAGAAGAATTTTGCAAACACAAAATGAACATGTAAGCTGTTTGCTGAACAAATTACTAGGTCCTGCGGGAATTCAGTTTTTACATTCTAGAAAACTTTATAGTGAATTTATCACCCTTGGTCTTCAAGAAGAGCATAAAATTTCAGTTACTTGAACACATTACTATTTGTAGATTACTTGATAAAACATGTAATTTGAGGAGAAAATGTATTTTTAAACATGTTTTATACTACATTTAGAGCTATAGAAGAAATATAAAACTATCAGAGTTTGAAAATGGTAGAATTGTGGACATTGTTGCTGTTATTGTAATTAACTGTCACAATGAAATGTGTGGAATTCTTGAAGACATTGCTATTGTCCCAGTAGAACCATTAATAAAAGTTTTATTCATATAGAACCTATAAATATCTCCACAAGTGTTTTCAAGGAAATGAAAGAAGTTCAATAAGTTGATGCATTTTTTGTAAAAGATGCTTCACAGAAATGCATCAAAATGAAAACTGATAACAAACTTTATGCATGTTTAACACCTATCATAAAAGTAGATATTAAATAAAAAAGACTACATTGAATATTGTTACATTTTTCTTTAGTTACACACAAATTTACCTATAGAATTATGTATTAAGCTAATTAGAAATGCTAGTGTAATGTATATGGTCATACTTTCCTGTTTATATTTAAAATAAAATTGTTTAATACCATGTCTTTAACTTTATACATGCAGAGGCATGTGTGTTATCATGTTATCATATTGATATTTTTGAAAATAAAATATTCCTTTGACATTTTTTTCATGTTTCTTTAATTTATAAAATATTGAATTGCCAAGTAAAACTAATACTGGTTAATTCTATATTATTAAATCCTTATGAAATATCACCTTAAGTGACTTACGTATTAAACAATACGTGATAACTATTCTTTAAAGTTATAATGGCCTATTCAAAATCCTCTCCAAGATTGGTTGGAATCAGCACAATTTCTACATAGCACTGATTATGCATATTTTATTTTCTCTTATCAGTGGAAACTGGTGATCCAATGACTCAAAAAAACCACTAAGGTGAACAGAAATACATTTCTATATCCCATTTATGAAAACACAAAGTTAAAAATCTCAAACTTGCAAGTGAGATTTTACTAAAAGTGTTTCAAGTCTTGTGAATCTGTCCTCTGTATTTTGTAGAATTTTTCAGTTTGTGCTATAAAATTGAGTTTAAACCTATTTTGTTTCCTATTGGATTTCAGTTTGTTCTCTAGGACTGGGCTTAACCTTGTCTATATAACATATGATTTCAGTTTTCCCTATAAGAATGTTTGTAAACCTGCTTTGGATCCCATGCCAATTTGTCCTATAAGACTGTCTACAAACCTGTTTTGTATCCTACAGAATGTTAGTTTGTCCTAGAGGACTAATGGTCATACACCTAAAATAAAAAGTGATGTCTTTTAATGTTCTATACGTTCCTATTGAATCCTTTAGGATGCCTTAAACAATTTTATAGGACATTTCTGAAGCATCACCAATTTTCTTTTTTATATTTACATTCAAAATAAGAAATTAACTAGTATATAGTACTAAAATTTGAATTATAATCAACACTTTGATGCCATTTATTGACGTAATTTCATAGAGTAGTAGTTCAGTAAAATTTTGAATTTAAGGCTACAAATGTAATGACACACCCTCTGACCCTTACCCATCTCAGTAGGGTTAATAATACTTATAAAAGAGGATACTCTGTTTGAAACTATGTCACCTCAGTAAAAATTGTTTGACACTATTACAAGAAATCTGAACTTTTTGCTATGATATTTACAGGTATTCTTAAAACTTGTGACTCAATTATTACATTGATATAGCTATAAAAGGAAACACAATATAGAATTGTAAAGTTCTGATGACCTATTGAGAAGACATTTAAAATACTATTTCCATGAACAATTCAAGCCATCTCCACATAGGCAGTGCTACAGCCTGCATGATATATAATATAGTATTAAAAGTCAGAGAAAACTACTGGCAATTTATGAAACAGAGGATGGCAAGAGGAATCTGATTTTCTAATTTCTGGCTCTGTTCCCAAATAATATTGAAAGCAATAGAATTTATGCATTGTCTGAGTAATAATAATATTATAAAAGTAATTTATGTTAAATTCTATACTTCTTGGAAGAGTGGTACAAAAGTTAGAGAAGAAGAAAGATCTAGAGAGTAAATGTCACAATTTACATACTAGAGGAGACTGTGAAATAAAGAACTTAAAATGTGATTTATTAGCTATGCTTTGTTGCCAAGTGTATTCAAAGAAACTTATAATAAAGTACTTGAATTACATTTCAAATATAACTCTGCAAAAGGTAGTGACATGCACACTTTGACTTCCCCAATACAAAAATGTTAAAGGTGAATTTTACAGAAAAAAGAAAACTTTGCAGTCAAAAGAACTACTCATACTGATTAATTTTGCAGGTTCACATGTTTTATAAAAAATATGTGCTAATAAATGAAACATAGAACTTGGTGCAGAAAGAGCCCTTTCCCAGCGGCAATCCGAACATTTTAGTTTTTACGTTTGCCACTAGGAAAAGTACTGTACTCTGAATGAACCTAGAACAGTTACTTTTGACACAGATCTGACAAGTTCTAGTGATGAGGACAGTTCTACGAGCTAGAGAAAAAGTACTGTGACGTAATAGTTGCCAAACAAACTGCCAACGCCAGCTCATTGAATGTAAATAAACATGGCCAGTGCATACGGAGAAACAGAGGCGGAGTCTGTTTTGACTTTGTGTTCTGAACAGTGTCGAGTAGCACCATATCAATTCAAACCTACTCTGAATGAACCTAGAACAGTTACTTTTGACACAGATCTGACAAGTTCTAGTGATGATGACAGTTCCACGAGCTAGAGGAGTGTAACTGTGAGTGATACTGATAGCACCCAGGCCGGTTGCAAGTCGGTCATACCTCCAGTGGAAAAAT
This sequence comes from Tachypleus tridentatus, assembly GCF_004210375.1. Lineage (NCBI taxonomy): Eukaryota > Metazoa > Arthropoda > Merostomata > Xiphosura > Limulidae > Tachypleus > Tachypleus tridentatus. Next base: position 223,625,088 of record NC_134837.1, on the reverse strand, counting down.
GGTAAGTCTAAGTCATGACAACAAATATGGTCTGTATTATTTCATGTGCAATTTTAAGCATCTCGAAACCTGTTTGGTGTTTATAACTTATTGGTATCACAGATTGGGTTTTATTTGTTTATATTATGCCGACTATGGCAATTAATACTCGGCCCTTCCACAATCATTGTACCAGGTATTTATGACTCGTAACAAAATGAATTTCAATTATACATCATAATTCTGTCTATAAAATCAAACTAGATGTAGCAGTCTGAATAGTTAATTATCTTAAAATGTCAAATTTGAAAACTGGAATTCTTCAAACTTTTCCACATTTAAAATGATACAAAAACATTTACAGAATGATCTACCAGCTTTTAAACATGGAATATACTCTATTTGGGATAGATTTGTCCACTGTCTAGACTAGGAAATCAAGGTTTCACTGACTTTCAGGTGCCACAAATGCAAAACACGCTCATGAATGTGAAATGTCTAGTTACATTCTTCAAGAACTTGTACTTTTAAATTTTTATATTATACTAGTTATTGCTTATCGCTTTATACTGCACACATACCTTTAAGTTTGTTCTTTTCATGATGGCAAGGGATAGCTTTAGAGGGGTGGAACCTGTATGCTGCAAGCTGAGATCAATCCTCAGCTCTACACAAGGAAAGATGGTGGGGACGATTCTGTCTACTGCTGATGGTTTTTTTCAGTCTCAACCTGCCTGGCTTGAAACCCACGGAATCCAAAACAGTGGGAACCGACACAAAACATGAGCATTCAAAGTGATCTTGACAAAGCTTTGCATGGTGTGAAGGAGTCCAGTTTTTCCTATTGACCATCTGCACCCACTGTTGCCACCTTGCAGGTTCCTTCTCCTTGCACAGAAATGAAAAGAAGCTTTTGCCCGATGCCAAACCGTTTTTACAACCACAAGCAACACATTAAACCATGTTCTCATCATAAAACAAACATAAAGTAGCAATATCAAGACAAAAAGTAGTCTCACAAAGTATGTAATCCAAAAAAAGCACCAAGAGATTTACATAAAACACCAGCACTGAAAAGAACACAACGGTCAGCGTGCAATGAAGCGTGTTTGACAACTATTACATCACAGTTGTAAAACGTCACGGAAACAGCCAAATAACCGAGAGGAACTTGAGTTCGAGGACCTGCATATTTTGTTTCAGTTTTTACTCAAAAACTAAAGTGTTAAAAAATATGGCAACCACACAGGAATTATACCTAACAAAAGTACAGTTTCTAAGGCAATTATTAAATTTGTTGAAAATTCACCTTTAATAATGTTGACTCTTTTTTAATGTTATGCTGTGAGGTAAAATAATAAAAAAACAACAACACATGAACAACCACCTACTTTCTATGTAACCTGATTAAAACTTTGCATCAGATCTAACTTATTGTCATAGTTAATGTTACAGTAAGTTCTACAAGCAAGCAACAAACTTGAGAGGTTTATAGTGTGAGAAACACAATAAACTTGTTCAAGTATTTTAATAATATTAATGTGTTTAGATGTATATTGTTTATTTACACTTACTTTTTCTAAACACCTCAAACAAAATGCAGTACTCTCAAGTCCATCTCCAAACTGACCAAAGCATTCTTTACATTCATATTCAGCAACTTGGCCACAAATAATACACTGTCGAGGAACTGAAAAAAAAAAACTAACTTTGTATCTATTATTTAAAAATTTCAATTTGCATAAAGAGAAATAACTCCAGACTTACAATCTGCTAGCACATCAGAGATGTTCAGATACTGACTGGGGATAATCCGTGGGTACATCTTGAACTGCTTCCCAAATCTTGGCATCTGTATTAACAGACTTGGGGGAACCTGAATAAAAAACGTTTTTGTTACTTTCTTAAAATTAAATATTACTTTTTGTGAGTAAAAAACCCATATAATAATTTGATAAAATAAATTGGATGCTAGAAACTTTCTGCAGTTAAAAAAATAATAAAATTTTGTATTTTACACTTTCTAGAGCTCTAATAAATGTTTACATTATTCTCCTCTTTGATAACTAACATTGAGAATCTCCAAATTATTCTCATAATTAAGCAACATGAATTATTCTTGTAATCTCCTTATTCTTGCTACTTTAAGCTCTTGACTTTTGATTAGTTAATTCATGCATCAAAATGTGAATTTAGGTTAATATTTTCATTTTGTCTAGATTCTTTTTTGGCAAGATATGTTGCTTCAGTTCATTGCTCATAGGACAATTTAGCTATCAATATAATTTAAAGGTGTGGGCTTAAGGTTGAGGAAAAATAATTTTCAGTCTAAGCATTATTTAAAAAGTCATGAGGTAGCATTTCATGTCTTTTTAATTATTTTTATGTGATCAATGAGTGTTATTCACACACACACACACACAAATTATAAATAACTAACCACATGGGTGGCACAGGCAAAGAAATAAAATTACAAATAATCAAAAATATTTAAAAATACAAATCAATGATATACAAGATTGAAAACAAGTGAAATTCTGTAAAAGAAAAACAAGCACTTTAGTTTTAAGTTTTATACTTTTTACTACCTTGAAACATTTTCTTCTAAAAATATGTATATAATTGTTTTCCTGATTAGAAACCTCTTCATTTCTGTTAGTTATGTATGTTAGCCCAAACTTTTGCATATCAAATCACTGATGAAAGTTATAATTTTCTTAATTGAAAATGTATTTCCAATAGGTACTTCCCTCCTCTCACAAGACTAGCTTTTCTTGTTTTGTGTTACTTTCTGTATGCAAACGTTTCAGAAACACATGTCACAAGCCTTCATCATTCTTTTGTTGAAATTCAAAGTTCCAACATGTCTCTCTTGAAAATCATCATGCATAATCTCTCCACCAATGGGAAAGCACTACTATAATGTTATTTCCTTTACAAGTCTCTACCAAACTATCACTTCAAAGTTTGGCAGAAGATGTGAGCACTGAAATATTGTGAGGAGGACGAGTGGGAAATATAAGCAGTGGGAAGTACCTATCAGAAATACATTTTCTTCTAAACAAATTATAACTTCTGATAATTTACTCTCTTTGCATTCACAAAATTAACTTGAATCCTATACTGCAATGGAGTAGAGAATGGTGCAACAAAAGCCCAGGTGTCTGAAGAACATCCCCAAAATGATAGTAATAGATCAGGTGATCCAAGGAGTACTACAACACATCTAAGCCAGGTATCTCTTTGCTAAGAACACTGACATGATCAGGAGGACCAGACATGGTGGAACAAGAAATTGCACACCTGTGTGAGAGAGGAAGATAGTTGGGCAATAAAATGTTAAACAGAATCCATAGTGTAGAGTAGCTACAGTGCAACAGAGTGTATTTGGTAAGTCAGTTGCATCCAGAAGTGCATCCCTCACTTGCTGAGAACCAACTTCCTTTTGAAGGTAGGATAAGGGGCATACCATCATCACTACAAGTCCCAGAGTCAAGAGGGAACATAACATTTGACTCCTGGTACTTATAGGGTATTCTAATGCCAGGGATCGAGGAATGTGTTATCTTGAATCTGAGGGAAGTCCATCTCATGCACTAAACCTCTGCTACCATGAAATCAGCCCAAAATAACCCCAGGTAACAAACATGTTACCAAATTAGGTAAAATTCAAGACAGAAGTGGAAACAGGCCATGCAAATTTTCTGTGGCCCAAAATACAGAATACAGGTTGAGAGGACAAGATGAACAACCCAAAACCTGTGTGATGACTTATGTGATTGGTTCACCTGATTTCCAAAACATCACTCACAAGGTACTAAACATCTACACACAGGTAGGAGGAGAGCTGTAAGTGAAGGAACAGACAGTACTTTCTAAATAGCCTGTTCCATAGAATGGAGTTGGAGAGGAGAAGGTTGGGCTTGACTGAGGTGGATGTTGAAGAAAATAACCAAAGGGATAAGGTTTTAGATAGGACAAAGGAAAGACTTTTCCAAATTGACCAATCAGTCCATCTTCACAATTTAAGCCAGGAGCTGTTAAGAATGAGCAATTGTTTATATAAATGTGGAAGTGCAACTCCATGGCATGAATATGCTGGGCCAAGGAGTAAATCACACAACAAGGAGCAAGCATTGGAAATGTTCATCTTGGTCATCCATAGACCTGAACAAAATGTTCACCAAAGAGAAAGGTATGTCCCCATGGTAAAGTAATAAGTGTGAATATACTGATTGAGACAGAATAAATCGATGACAGGATGTCAGTCTATGGTCTATGATAAAAATTGTCATCAGTCTGGCCCTACCTAAGAGACTTAGAAGGAAGTGGGGCAAAAGGAAACAAGATTGACAGCTCATACGCAGCTCATTATCTTGACAAAAAATTGACAACACATCCCAATAAGTTGCTTACGACTGTAACTGAAAATACGATATCAAACGCTGGTGAAGTATCAGAACTGGTGACTGTAACTCTAGAATCCATAAGCAGGAAAAGCAGCAAACATAAGGAAGTAATGCATTAATAAGAATATTGACTCCACAACTGTGAAATGTTGTAAATAAAGTTAAGAAAAGTAGAAAAAATAAGAAAACAAAACAACTAACACTTCAAGGCAACTGAACGAAGTAAAGAAGAAGGTTTGAACTCGACAGCTGACAAAAGAGAAGAGAAAGTTATGTGTGTGTCATGTGACAGTAATGCTCTTCTATTGGTGGAGAAGTGACTTATGATAGTTTGCATGATAGATGTGCTGGAACTTTGGATTCCAACAGTGGGATGATGAAGGATTGTGGCATGTTTCTGAGAATGTTCACATACAGAGGGCAACACAAAATGAGAAAAGCTACTCTTGTGAGTGGAGGGAGTGTACATTATTGGAAACATATATTTATTTCAGGACTATTTTTATATTAGGCCTTATTAACTCAATTGCTTGCTTGAATGAGCAAAGAAAATCATAAAAACAAAATGTAAAAGAAAATTTAAGCATGAAAATCAACAGGTTTAAAATTTATTTTATATATTAAAAAAAAAAACCTTTGATTAAAAAAGTTGGCTTGCTTATAATTTTGGTTTGGTAAAATTTATTTTTATTTGACACCAGTGATTATAAACATAGTGAAACTACATGTTTATGGAAAAAAAAGGAGGAAATTTATAATTTTGTAGAATAACAACTTTATTAGAAAGAATGTAGGAAAACATAAAAATTGGTAAATGAAATTACAAAAGTGAATAATTTTTAACTGCTTTTTAAAAACAATAAAACCTTTGAGTTCTAAGAGCTTCAAATTTAAACAAGTACTGCACATAACAATGACACACTTTATTTTGAATATGCTATATGCTCTTTAGAGAGTTAATCTCAAATTTCAAACAATTTTCTTCAATAAATTTGTTTTGCTATCCAACAAGCCATACAACAGATACTTTGAATCAATGCATTTAGGGATTCATGAGTCATGAATCCAAACATGAATGTATGATCTTCAAACCACAGTATATAAGAATACCATACATCAGTGGTGAAGAAGCAATAGTTTTTATATTACTTTTTTTATGGTTAAAGAGAAGTCCTAATGAAAAGAAAGAATGAGCTAGAGTAAATTATTTCCTTTTTATAAAATTGTTCATTATGTAACAAAACTTACTGTTTTTAGTAAAAAAATAACTACAATTTACTTGGAAAAGGTCCTCAGCTCAAACAGGCAACAAGAGTTTAAAATTTACTAAATGTATAAAACTATCACTGAAAATTTCCAATAAAAAGTATTGGAGAAGCAAAACACACAATATATGATCTTTACTAGTGTTTGATAAATTAAAATTTTATCACAAAGATGGTATCGGATTATATTTTAAGCAATTTTAAATTTGGTTTTACATATGTACTAGTCATCAATTAGCATGTTTATTGTATATAAAAACTCAAGGCATAGAATTTTATTTTTTAAATAAAGATATTAATGCTACTTGAACATCTATATATGAACCTCTTGTAGCTTGATGTCAGATGCCAAGAATGACTGGTCAAATAATTGCTGGACAGTTGGTAGTCTCAATCTATCATCTTTCTCCACAAACAGCTGGTACAAGTATGTATCTTGACCTGAACTAATAAATTCATCATCATAAATATCACAATTCACTGTATGTAAACAAAATAAATAGCTAAACCAGGCAATAACTCAAGTACCAAATTACGTAAAAAACAAAAAATAATGTTGATTACAACGTCATAACACTGTTCAACTAATAAAAAACCAGTTGGTTAATAAGTTGCAAAATTATTAACATAGAGAACTACTAAACTAGCAAAACCAGAATATTACACAATCTCAATGTTGACTTTAAAGTTAAACAATCTGGCTTAACCTAAACCCTGTTGCATATATAGGATAAATAGTGCAAATTACAGTTTTAGAATAATAAAATTTATCTTGGTAAAAGAAGTATATTTATTTGCTGAACTAAGAAACACACAGTAATGAAGACATATCATATATCAAATTTAACCCTTAATACTAAGTGTTTTAACGTTTTCTTAATTTACGTTTATCCAGACATTTAATACTGCCACTTTGCTTGACAGTAATGATGAATAGTTTATGTGAAATTCATGCAGTTATGTGGTGGTTTCTTCTGGCACACAAAATGCTAAGTTCTTCTTCTTACTAAAAACCAACACATGGCCAGTAGTACAAAATTTGTTTAAATTATTAGCAGTCTTATTGTGATAAGTGTAATGTCAAATCACACAATGACCCATAGAACATGCTTCATTGGTATAAAATGCTATACCAAAATAATTGAAATGTTATAAATGGCTGAAATAAATAGTATTTTAATCTAAGCTTTGGGTATTGCATGCCAAGTCAACTTGATGAATACTAGTATTGAGAAAAAGGCCTCTTCAGCAACAACATGTGGCACAGAAAGTGTGTCGTGAAGATGATACCATTGGTTCAGTAAATAAAATGTATTTCAAAATTATGATGTCTGATTGTGATTTAATGTCACATAAAACACTATTATAAATAACAATAATATTTGAGCTTTACTTTAATAGGAGAATAAAAGTAATTAACAGAAAAGTATTTTATTCCATTATGGATTTTATATTCCTATTATCAACATTCCTTGGAAGAAGAAGGAAGAAATAATGTTTCCCTTGTCCTACTATATCAAATGCATAGCTCCTGAGTCCAAATGAGAAGAGGGAATAATACTAAATAAAAGGGAGTATTTGTGACAGTGTAGAATACAGTGGATGTTGGCTCTCTTCCGGACTTTTAAAAAAGGCTCTAAATTTTGTTAAGAGTAAGAATGAGTGTAATTCCTATATTCCTGAGTTTACTCCATTTAAAAAACTCTGTATTGATTTTTTTAAAAATGTATGGCCTTTTGTTTTAATTTGTTTTTGATATTGTTTAAAATGAAATTGACTTATCTGTTTTGGAGATTTTGATTTATTTTTTTTTGTGGATAGAAAGTATTTGCACGTATCTCAAAGCTACTTAAGCTATTTGTTGCCTTTTTTAATTTTAATCTACTAACCAGAGGGAAATCAGCAATTCAACAACACCCTGCCATCAATCAGTCATGTTAACCTTGACTGTGACTCTTGTAATGTGAGTAAGGAGTAAACTGTACAACTTTTATTCCTCTAAGCATTTTGCAGTTATACAAATTATTCTTAATCATTTCTTCGTTTTAATTGTAAACAATATTCTCTACTTTTAATTATCCAAGAATTTGTTTTTACTTACTTGATACAGACATTTCTTAAGCACATTTTAAGCATAAACATATTCATATGATTTACTTATATGATCACCTATATAAAAACATCAGACAATATGTAAAATAGGTCATAGTAATTTTTTATTTGAAAATGTTTTTAAATAATTGAATTTAAAACAAAGTTGATGACATATGCAATGTGTTAAAATAGTATTTACATAAAAAGTTGTTAAAGTTGAACAATCAACTCATTCTCACATTTTGTTTCATACTTCTTGCAGTTAAAATGTACTACTACAGTATACTGTGGAAGCTGTCTGAAATATATTGACTTTCAACTTCCTAAATTAACTATTCCATGATACACAAATCTCCTTCTACAACAGCATAATAACTTATCAATAACAAAAAAAAACGTCTGTGTTACATTGAGAATGCTAAATTAGATAAATGTTTTCTTTTCTTGGCCTTTTACCCATTATTCTGAAATAATAGCTGACTATTTTTCTTGTAACACACTTGGGAGGTTGTGGGTTTGTTTTCACAAATATTTCTCAAATGCAAATTACAACTATTGCTATATCCAGTCCTCAATAATGATTGTTCCATAGCTGCTGGTGTAAAATGTACAATTATTCTTTTAAAAACTAAAATACTGAAATGTATTACCTGAGTTTGAGGAAAGGTTCTGCTTTTAATATCTGGTTGAGAAGGGAGTTCAAAAACTCTTCAGGATCTGAACAGAAGTAAACATTATAGTATTTACAAATGAAAAATAAACAATAACCAAACACATCTTTTATGGAATACAAACACTAAGTGATCCAAAATTACCAAGTATGCTCTGGAAGGTACCCCCTTTTTTTTTTCAGAATTGTTCAATGATCTTAGCAGATAAGGCTTGTGGACTGCATATATGTTACTCAAGAAGAAAATAGGTGAATATTAAGGTAGCAATGGGACTAAGAATGCTACAACAGGATATTTTTCTGTCATGTCACTAGGCTTACTGCTGTTTCTGCCCACTTATAGTCTCCTACTATGGTGTTTATATTCTTTTTTAATAAGATGTAAACAGCTTCTAAGGTTTTCCATCCCTTTGCTGAAAACTTTAGTTTCCTTCCATTTAAACAGGTGCCCTACTTCCACTGCATGTGTTGCTATTGTACTAGTTGCATTGTGTCTTCTGACATCTGCTTTATGATAATTTACTTTAGTTGTCAGTCCTCTGCCAGTTTTGCCTCTATAACTTTTACTTCACCCACAACATGGAATACAGTATACTATGCTGCTGTCTGTTGTGTGTTTCTTTTTTCTATCTTTTACCATCTCTCCTATTCATATTCTTGTTTTCATTACCACCTCTGTGGTTGTGTGTCTCATTATTCTGTTCATGGGACTTGCATCCCTGTCATTAAAGAGACTAAGAACTTCTCGTTTCTCTCATCATGTCTGCTGTCATTGCTTCTTTCCACAATGTTCCTCACCTTCTCCTTTCACCTTATAACATGCTTGTAAGATATTGCAGCTTCATTTAAGCTTCCATTATCTGTTCATTTTCATGATCTAATAATTCTGGACTGCATATCCATAATGCCCTCAGAAAGAAGCCTAATGCCATACCTGTCTTTACTTTTTGTTATGTGCTGAAAAGAAGTGTATGAAATCATATCTGTTCAGAGAATAATGAACCTGTTATAGAATTTTTAGTCTCATTGCTACCTTGGTATCTACTTTTCAATATGAATAATATCCAAAAGAATAAGTGTTATCCAGTTGGTTCACACAATTGTATCACAAATCTGTTAACAGTAGAAGGAACCAACACCAAGTCCTGAGCCAACTAATGCTACCAAATCCAAATTTGAAAAAAAATTAGTTCTAGAACACAAGCACCAAGAACAGGTACACAAATGACAGTGATGACATAATATAATAAGCAACTTGTTGCTATGGTAATAACACAAAGCCTGGAAAAATCAGTCTGTCAATTATCTACAGAACATAACTTGATATATTCATCACAAGGGCTCATTCTAAAGAGTTTCAGGTGAAAACCATTAAATGCACTGAGGTTATTGCTTGGGTTGGAATATTATTCAATGGTTGGTTTTTTCCTTCTTTTTTAATGAAAGAATGCTAACTGGGAAATTATATCTGGAAATTTTATGAATACACAATTTTACCTAGATTCTTTGATGTTGGCACCATGCTACAGCAATGAGATCTGCACCTCTATATGTTCAAGAATTCATACGTAAAATATTTACAGAATGATTTATTGGTTGTCATAGGGAAACTGTAGCCACCAAGGTCACAAGACCTTAATCCAGTGAATGTCTTTTGCTGGGATTTCATTCATGGTTGAGTGTTCAAAACTAAATCATACAACGTACTAGAACTTTTAGAATAAAATTACATGGAATTTCATTCACTCTCCAAATATTACACAACAAAAATGTGTCACTCTATGATTAAAAAGAGTGGAAAATATTTTGAATATTTATACCTTTCTAGTTTAAATCTAGTTATAATATTATTTTATAATTCAGTGACATAATACTATGTAATAATAAAATAAATAATTTAAGGAAGTACCCAGTTATTTAAAACTTCTTTATTGTTGGATATACAGAATATAATATTTGTGGTTGCAATGTTTCACCTGATTAATTTGGCATCATCCAGTAGAACAACTATAAGGACTGAACTCCAATTTTTTACATTAACTAGATCAGGAGTTTACTCTGCATGTCCAACAATAACAAAATCTTAAGTTATTTATTAATATATATTAAAGGTTCATTGGATAATTTTGAATTACACTGTATATACAGTATTAATGTAACATTTTCTATACAGTGGTCCTTTACCCACCTACACTTTTTCAATGTAACAAAAGATATTTATCATTATAAGTATTGAACTTCTTGTTTCTACTAGCACACAATCTAGAAGTTGGGATTACATTTATTATAGCACCTTTTCTGGGCTCCCAGTGGCACAGCAGATTTACAATGCCAGAAACTGGGTTTTGATACCTGTGGTGGGCAGAGCACAAACAGCCCATTATGTAGATTTGTCCTCAATTTCAAATAAACAAAACATTTTCTGGACCAATGCTGCAATGAATATCATGTGTGATGAACTCAGTTTTTAAAAATAAATTTATTACAACTTTAAAATAAAAACAATAAATAAACATAACTTCATTAACCATAAGGTTGAATAATTTTACCAGAAAGCAGGATAATAAGATTCTGTAAAGCAAACTGTTAGAAATTTCATGTAAAACTAAATAACGTCAGTTGTAAACAGCTTCTATAAAAGACCAAATAAGTAATACTCTCTTTAAAATACAAAACAAATTAAAACATAATCAATATTGAGCAGATAAAAATAATTCTTGAACATCCAGTGAAATTTTAATCTGGCAGAATGCTGAGTCTGTGATTTAAAAGTTACATTTAAAGACATTTCAATCTTACAGAAAATACAGCTAGAGATCGCTCAAGACTGTTAAAGAACCATACAAACTCCAGTTCATATCTTTATAATAGAAAAGTGATGACAATCAAGGTTACTAAGTTAACTTAATGTTGTTGACTGAAAAATGCTAATTTTTTCAATATATTTTTTTCTTAAACTTGGAATAATAATTTACATGTATACAGTCAAAATGATTTCAGAAAGATTACTATACTTTACCATATGTTTGGAAGTTAAGACTTGTTTATAAGATCATTGTACAGAGTCAATCTCAAGCAGAGTACATAGGGTGTACTTTAAATTATTTTAATAAAAAACAGAACTCATGAGTATAGTTAGATAAAGTGATTATTGCTGAAGTACTTAAAATGGTTGAAATCCAACCTTTCTCTTCACTTGTCAGTCCCCTAATTGACCCCAGTTCATCAAGTAAAGTTCTAAGCTGCATTACTCTGTCTGCTCTAACATACATATTCCTGAAATGAATGTGGACAATATGCTTTAAGAAACAATCTGTTTATGACAACTGAATTAAAGTAGAAAAAATAAAAAAGTCTTTACAGTCATTAACTCTTTCAATACAGGGTCAGTCTATATGACTGACCATGTGATCTCAATGTACTTGTTTAAAGTCTTTGTAGATTTAATACTTCTGACTTTCAATACAGTGTCTATATCTTCACAAAATTTGGCAATATTTCACTTAATATTAGTATTAAAATAGAAGTATTTAATACTTCTTACTTTCAATATAGTGTCTATATCTTCACAAAATTTGGCAATATTTCACTTAATATTATAAGTCTTTAACATACAAAAAAAAATCATATTTTTAGTAGAGAATATCTAATAAAATAAAATAAAGATTTGTCCATAAATATATTTAGCATTTGGTTTGAATAATCCATGTGCAGAGTAATTTTCATGTTAAAATTAGAAATACTTATCCTCATCTCAAATATCTTAAATTTCATTGTGTAATCCCTAAGACCTCCTAAGTGCACTTCAAACTTTTTTTAAGTAAAACTTGATAGTTTATAAGTTATTTTCTCTAACCAAACTCAAAATGGAAGTGGTAATTCTGACCAACCTTATAACCACCAAAAGGAAATTCAAAGTGAATATAAATTATCCCTTTTTCTTTCTATAATAACTAATCTATAATAAATTACTTAATCATTCCACAAACTATTTGATAAACTTACTTTCTTAATGGATTAACAATTGATTCTTTCAGAACCTTTTGAACATGAGAATATTCAACAATATCATTAAGTCTTGCAGGTCGATGAAGTAAGGAGTCAAAGACACTGGTAAAAGCAAACATGGCAAAGAGAGTGGCATCTAAGTAACATGAATTGTGGTGTCCTTGAATTCCTTTAAACTTTCCACACATCATCTGAAGCTCATCAAGGTTTGAAAGAGGGGGAATATCACCCATCACAGAAGGAGAGTCAATACTTCCAAAAACTAAGTAAAATGTAAATAATCTTAATGGTGACTTGTAGAATTCATATTTTCAATGAGCTAAGTAATCACATAAAATAAATAACATAACATCACAGGCATAAACACTTTCATAGAATAATCCAGGAACACAAGATTGTTGTAACTATATAATACAAAGATGGTAAAAGATGTAGGAAGAGAATTTAGGAAGAATAAAAATAATCAAATTACATCAATGTTGTCTTTACTTACCCCAATTAATAATTGCTAGTATGTTAACTTTTATTAAACAAATTACATCAAAGTTGTATATACTTACCCAAATTAGAAATTACTAGTAGATTAACTTTTTAGCTAAGTTTTAAACATTAATCAGGTGTGAGAGAAGTTTCAAAATAAAGCAGAGGAAATAAAAATAAGCAAATGAACCTGGATTATCATATCTTTAGAGAAGATATATGTTAGATATACATGACTGTTAAAGTTAATGAGAGTGTTATGATTAAGATGGTTTAAATTATTGTTTCATATGACTAGAAGCTTCCAAGCTTTTCTCTTTGTTTCAATTGTGTCTTATTGCATTATAATATCATGTAGTGTGTAGAATGTTCTAGGCTTCTGTTAGTGTATAAATATGCATACATAATATAGTTCAAGTTAAGTTAAACAAAGTTAGTTAGATAGATAGCTAGGTCTAGACTGCATGATTGAGAGTTCAGCCACAAAGGCAACAATGTGGAAATTTCTGAAGAGAAATTATCACAGACTGTATTGTAATAAGATAGTTAAAAAAAAATAATGTGATTTGTCAACTATATTCTAAAATAACTGAACCAATCTGTGTGGACTATAATGAAAAGAGAATTAAGGCTCTTTGTGGGAACAAACAGTGTAATGTAAATGAAATAATTGCCAATTATTATAATAACAGAGCTGGGAAGAATAATTCATATTGTCAATTGTGTTCTAAAGTAGTTGAACCAGACTGTGTAGATTTTGATGAAAAGAGACAATAATCTAAAGCTCTAGATACAGCTGTGATAATTAACTGTGTAATGAATATTTATATATGCATTTGACTTGTTTTAATATATATTATTTTAAAACAAGTGAACTGTGCTATTTGTTTATTGTTGAAATTTATTGCAAACAAGTCACATACACCTGCTGTAAAGAATCCAGCCCACCCATCCATCCATACATACATAGGAAACCTGATAATATATCTGAGCCTCATGTATCCAGAACATCACAATAGAAGTAATAATTTGACTTTTCAAATTTCCTGATATTTTTTGTTTCATTTTATTGCACAAGGGTGTAATAAGTATATTATATTATAATCTCTCTAAAACAAAATGCAAGACATAACAAAGATATTCTTAAAAAATTTAAGAAACTTACACAAATACAATCTAAGATTTGGAGTTTAAAGAAAGGTAAAATATTGTAACCAGAAGTAATCATTGTTTTCAGGATTGTCTTACTTTTTATTTTTTACCTTATCCCCACAAAAGAGAAAGAATGACATTAAAATTAAAAAGAACAGAAATGACGGAAAAATCTGTTTGAGGATAGTTTGAAGTTTAAAAATCTCCAAGTTGATTTTTAGTACAGAGAAATTCCTTAATGTTATTGGATCCACAGACATAACATCATTTACAGTAGCATAAGATAAGATCACAAGAAATTTTACATTTTTAGAATTAAAATAGGTTCCAAACATATATATGTGTATGTATGTGAAAACAGTGATTGGGTTGTTCAGTAATAATAAACTTGTGGAGCAGTGCACATTCTGAGATGTGGTTAGAGAATGCCATAATGGATAAAGCAAGGTTAGAGTTCTATGTATTGTCCTGTATCTACAGTGAAGGCCTATCAATGGAGAGAATTAGTAATAACCAAATACTAGACATAGTTCTTGGACTACTCTGAAAATGCAAGATATGTCATGATACTGGTGTAGTTAAAGAAACCCAATGAGGATTAAAAAAAAAAAAAAAAAGACTTAGTTCAACCAAAGAATGGCTTCAACAACGCTGAAACAGTGAACTGGAAACACAAATTAAGGTTAAGAGGTTAACTCTTTCCACACAGAGTCGGTCTATATGATCGACCACAAGACCTTTTTGTGGATTTAATACTTATAACTTTCAATATAGTGTATATCTTCACCGAATTTGGCAGTATTTCACTTAATATTATGAGTCTTTAATGTATAAAAAATCACATTTCTTAGTAAAGTATTTCTAATAAAATAAAATAAAGATTTGATTTGTCCATAAATATATCTAGCACTTGGTTTGAATAGTCCTTGTGAAAAGTAATATTCGTGTTAAAATTAAAAATACTTTTCTTTATCTGAAAAATCTTGAAGTTTCTTTGTGTGATTCCTAAGACCCTTCTAAATACATTTGAATCTTTTTTTTAAGTAAACTTAATAGTTCATATGTTATTTTCTCCAAACTAACTCAAAATGGGAATGGTAAATCTGACCAACCTCATAACCACCAAAAGCAAAATTAAAATAAATCTAAATTACCCCTTTTTCTGTATACAATAACTTCATATTATAATATAAAATCACATTAATTTATCCTAATTATCTCTAAGTTCATTACAGAATACATCTATTCATGATTACATTTTATCATTTTATTACCCTTTGAACTACGACTAACTACAATCCATACATTAATACATTTTAAATCCCTTGAAGAACATGCATTTCACGTTATGCTGTTGAATTACATTATCCATGAGCTACTACAACTAGTACAAGCAGCTTGTGTGTGGCTCATGAAACATTTTTATTTTATTATTATTTATTTTACTTACTCTAATCTTAACTAATCTAAAATATCCTTGTTTTCATATTTTAGTTACTTTTGCAATTATATGTAAAGAATAAACATGAAAAACAAGAAATAAAATACTTATCAAATCTTTTTTCTTGCTGTTGGTTGTCAAAGAGAATTTTTTTATACTACTTATAGTATTGCAATTAATAATTTTCATTTAATTAAATAATGCTCCAAACAATATAAACTAATAACATGCAAAAAGTAGACAAATTCCCTTACTTCTTAAAATGTTCCTGGCTTCCTAACTTCACGACAACAATTGTTACAAATTCGTCCAAGCTAGCCATGAACATTCTCATGGAACCATTGTTTATACTCTGAGTGAAACTGACATTTAACCATTCAGAACATAATGTTATACTACATGTCATTTGATATATAGAAACCTTGAGTTTCTATTGGTTATAGGTAATATATAATTAAACATAAGAATGAACTAGTAACAAATTATAAAAGGGAGGATGTGACACGGGAGGTCTTATTTTCTATTCAAAAGCTATGTAACTAAACAAAATTGAAGACTCTAATAAATGGGGTTTATCAGAGCAGTGATGGTTTTATAGAGTAATTTATGTTTAATTTTAATTTCATACTTTTTAAGGTGTGGTGGATAAAATAGGGTGATGACATGCTAAGAGAAAATGTGTCATGTGTATTACTCTGGGGGAAATTCAGGATTTCCTAAAATGTTGCCTTGCAGAATTAAGAACTTAAAACTTATATGCTATCAAACTATGGATTATTGGTTAATATTTTAGGCTATTCTAATGGAAATAACATAAACTAAATGCAGTTAAATATAAGTTTGAATGTAAGGCACTAAAACTTTGTGTCATGTGCAGTAACAAAACCTGGGTTGATAGAGTTAATGAAAAATACATAAGTTGGTTCCCATCCTTATATTTGGAGCTATGAGACAATATATGGAGAAAAGGCATCATGTCTTCAATGTCTTGAATGCTATGCAAAGATATGCACACATCATAAACCATAAGATAACGTCTTCTGTCCACTTCCAGATGGCAGAATTCTATTCAGGGCAAGAACAGATTTATATGTAACATATAAGCATCAAAATAGGATTAATCCATTCTCACATTATGAGAGAAAGTTGAAATATTTTGTTGTTATTGCTCTTTTTGTTTTCTAATCAAGTAACTACTTCACCTCAGGAGAGGTGTAGGGTGGTACAGAAATACTTCAATTGTCATACAAAACATAGGGGTGAACCTAAGTGGTAAACAAGCACATAATAGAAAATAACTCAAATGCTATGTAGTTCATCTAGCTTGAAGAATCAAAACCAAATGTAAACAGAATTCTGAAGCTAAAGATACAGAAATATAATGTAACTAAAATTTCAAGAATATACACAGATTTGTCAACACAACAGCATGAAAGACATCCTCTAAAAATACTGCAACTGGCATACCAAAAATATCATCAGTTTGTTGTATAGTATAAATAACCTCTTTCATGACTTCCTGGAAGATTCAGCATCTGACAGTTAACAACAAACAGTCCTAACTGGATATAATAAATATTATTCAGCTACATGATCACCTTGCATGATAAAGACAGACTACATGAGTAAGATCTTCAAAGAAGTTGTAAAATTCACAATATTTGGTAGAAACATTAGCATCAGTAGTTAAAATTGACTTCAGAATTCATAATGAGCTAAGGAGACAGCAAGAACATAAACAAAATAATCTTGCTTCGGGGTGGTAAAGTGGGACTTGCGTACATTCTTCTTATATATACGAAATAAGTCACATTGGAAGTAGGAGGGTGGAGAATTCTGGGTAGGTTGATGTATGCTTTGCACTGCATCAAAGACATTCAAAATTGAAAATTATATGGTTACTGAGAGCATCAAGCAACTCCACAAGAAAAAGCTTTTAGCATTTTAGAACTACGTTTAATAGGTTTGAAATCATTTTCACTCATTACCCATCCCAAGGTCCACTTGTAAGAAAAATGAACTTCAGATGATACATTTCATTAGATAGGAAACTGACAGATACAAATATCAAAAATTAATTCCTCTAAGTCAGATAAATGACTATAAATTTCAGTATTAAGTAATGCACACAAGTTAAAACATTTTAAGCATATAATCTGGGTTATACTAATCATTCCAATAACCCTTGTCACCCAAATATATAACCTAATTCTGTTGCATATTATTTCACAGGTGATGAACTAGCCTCCAGATGCGATATTTTTAACACTACTAATTACACAAAACATATCACCTGTTTTCTCCTGTGATTAGATACAGAACCAATTATCATCAGTTTCTTCATTATCAAATTATTTAACTCTCTATCTATATTGATTTTCAACCCAATCTCTGCATGAATAGATACAAGTGAAATTCTTACAAGTTTTTCTTATTCACACCACAGACAAACAGTTTGATAAAAAAGGGCTTTTCCTCTAAAAAAAAATTAATTATGTATGTTTAAAACTTAACATTGTAACAGAGAACATTCCTGCTTACATATACCATTATCTAAGGTGTAAGTCAAATACTTTGTCTGTAAATAACTACTAAGTTTAAAAAATAAAGAACAATTTTGAATACTAGAAAGACAAAAGATATGAAAATAATACATGATAGATGTGAATAAGAGATAAATAAGTTGATAGAAATGAGATTTTACAGAATGTATGTTAAAAAGGTTACAGAGGACAGATAAGTCATATATATAAATAATTGATTTCAGGATAACTGCTGTAAGAAAAGTATAAAAACTTGAAGTCAAATAATTTTGGAGCAGAAACAGAAACACTCCAAGACCTAAATAAGTTATAATTTTCCTACACTGAAAATATATTTCCAATAGGCACATACTTTCACTTACATATGTAGCTATTTACATTCAATGCTGCCCTCTGTTTGTATACATTTTTGGATGCTACAAGCCTATGTAGCCCTTGGTTCACCTAGTTTAACTGATTCATACATGCATATTATTATGAGACAAACCTCCACCAATAGATGTGACCCACACATCCATGACCCATGTGACTCTCTCTATGCTGTTCTTACTAACTATCACTTTGCATTTTGGCAGAAAACTAAGCACCAGAAGACACTGGGAAGTGTAAATGGAAGTAAGTACCTGTTGAAAAGATATTTAAAATGTAAGAAAATTATAGCTTCTAACAAGGTATCTTACTTTCACTCACATACATAGCTAGAATCCCACACTGAATAGGAGGAGGGACTAGTGAAAGAGAGAAAAAAGAAGCATCCTACAAAACCATCCAAAGCACACCCCCAAAGAAGAGGATGACATATCAAAAACTGCAACACCTGTGTACTGGGTATAATCTTCACTCAAACATGGAAAAGTTGAGACAAGTTTGAATGGACAAATTTGTGGAGCATATCCCATTGCAGGTAAAAGAATGGATGTGCTTCAAGATGTAGAATGGCTAGAGTACTTCCACAGAAGTACATACACAGGAAGTTAACTGCATCCAAACCTTGACCACTAAGAACTAACATCAAAATGAGGGTAGGGAGAGGATCATACCTTTGGTAAGCCAATGACAATCTAGAGCTTAACTGCTGGGGACTGACATCCAAGCAAGGTTGGAAAGATGATCATACCATCTTCACCTCAAGTTCAACCAAGCAGAAGGAGAATTCTCACCACCAATTGGTGAACAAGACACATATGAGCAGAATGAAATATGGATATAACCCTCCTTAACTCAAACAGGTTGAAAACACTCCAAAAGCTGCAACATTATCAGCATAAAGACATTGAGGGGTAGTATAAGAGGAAGAAGTGGTGCAACAACCAAGTGCACCTACTGTCTACCAATGCAGGAATTCACATCTGAAATGAACTGAATGAGGAAGCAGGGACACCCTGAACATGTGTAAGAAGTTATGTTGAATGATTCAGCTCTAAATCATAAACTCATTTGCTGGGAACCCACATCCATGTGGAATGTAGGATAAGGGACCACAATCATATTGCATGTGAAGACATATGGTGATTGGTTCAGTTCTAAATCCAAAACTAAACTGCCAGGAACAGATTTTCATGCACGAGTAGGATGAGGGATCTTGATCACTTCTACATCAGGAGAACACCAACACCTTAATCTCAAGTGAATGAAGGCATTATTATTTATACTGCATATCTCTAATTCAGATACTTCATGGTCCATCACCCCAGAGGCTTAGAATTGGAAAAAGAGAAGGGTTTTCTTATTCAAAAATGAGGTTGAGTAGCTGGAGGAATGTACACGCCAGAGACAGTGCAGTGGGTGAGCATGAAACCAGATATTGGAAAGCAGACCAAACCCAATTTACTCCACCTAAGGAATGGCAGGGATGGTCAGGGGATACCCTTCTGATTTACCCATGAAATCCAAGGGTGAGTATGGTCTGGAACGGGCATACTTATGAAGCAAATATATTGCATGGAATAACACACAAGTGATCTTGCAGAACACTCAACTCTAGTATATGGAACAGTGAAGAACAATGTACATTTAAGAGACATGGAAATATGAAAAAGAAAATTAACATGGCATTACAGTGTGGATTTGAGTACAAATCTAAGTAAATGAGGTATACCTGGTCAGGCACCATTCACCAAAGAGCAGGTTCAGAACAAAACATAGGACAGGGACCTGAAAAAGATAAAAGAATGAAAAAAAAATTATCCTGTTATACTCACATTAAAGCCTGAAGAATGACAAAAGGTGGAAGATGATAACTTAATGAGGGAGAAAAATAATATGATGCAGATAATGAGAGATAAAAGTGTACAGAGTGATCCATATGCCTGCTTTAAGAATTTCTTCCAATGATCAAAAAACGTATTGAAGGGATTTCATGTGAACACAACTTACGGGAATAAGTGCCACAATAGAAGCCTACATCCCCAAAAGAAGTAGGACTTTGTGAGCAGTAGGGGCAATGATGAGTGCCAGCTCCATCAAAAAGAGTCAAAGAGGAGAAGGTTTGACCTGCCTGAGAAGAGTGTTGAATAAAACACTCAAATATATAAAATACTGGGTAGGTGAAAGAAAGGATTTCTCCAACTTGATCAATCAACTGACTTGAGCTGTATCCAAAGAAAGCAGGTGAGTGTGTTGGCAAACTCCAGTTTGTAATTATCCAACTAAAACAAGTCATCAACATAATGGTGAAAATGCAACCCTCAAGTATGTGTAAGTCCAGCAAAAGCCTTGACCATCTAACAAAAGAAACATAGTAATGTTGCAAACTCAAAAAAAAAAAAAAAAGAGAATGAAATTGATAAACTACCCTGTGATGAACAAACCAAAGATAGTGTATCAACTGTTTTGATATGGGAATAAGGAAATAAGCATATGAGACATTGACCTTGGTTATTCATAAACATGGAGGAAAATCCTATCTGAAAGTGAGAAATATCTTTATGGTAAAACAAATAGCACTAAGAAGTGATTGAGGCATGACAGATCTATCACAGGCCATCAGTGTCCAAAAACAAACAAACAAAAAAACATATCATGGGTGATGGAATACACAGCAGAAACTGGGGAAGCTGTAGCAAATTCAGGTAGAAGAAAAAGTCTTTCAGATCTGTCATGATCCCTAAGAGGTTTTGGCTTGTTCAAAAAGAAGTTATGCAACAGGAAAAGGTTGGTTCAAATAATGATTAATCTCTAGATGAATAATTACTGATAATTCCAAAGATGAGTCACCTCCACCTGAAACCTGAGCAAATGTGCTGATAGGAGGTGCAATTTCTAACATGGTAATATGCACTTCAGAATTCATAATGTAAATCAAATACAACTATGTTTGTAAAGAATGAAATAAATGGAAAATGAACTAAATTCTGTAACTGGGTTTTTCAAACAAAATAATACCACAACTAAATAATATAATGGAAAATTACAGGCATTAAACTAGAATGCTACAAAAATTCAAATTTGATTTTAAGAGATCATTAAATAAAACATCAAAACATGAGCACTGCTAAAAGAGATGTTACACTTAGGTCAAATAGCATACAGAGAATCACATGATTCATGTATGTGTGGGGCACGTTTATTAGTGGGGATTTGTTATATAACAATTTGCATTCATAAACCAGTTAAACCAAGTGAACCACAGGGTACATAGGAGTGAAAGGATTATGGTATGTGAAACACTTTTGCAAATAGAGGGCCACACTGAAAGAGAATAGCTACATATCTCTGTCAAAAGTTAACATTTTGAACACTGAAAATATATTTCTGATGGATTGATACTTCCATTTACATAATAACTTTCCTCAATTTGTTGTGCCGTCTAAGTGTACATATTTTTTATCACTAGTAATCTTGAGGTTTCATCTAACTTCATATGATTACACATGGTACAGCTATATTGCTGCATGCAACTGAGAATATGTCAATCCTCTATCAATAGAAGAATAACATACCCTCCTACCACAGCTGATTCCCTCTGTACTTTGAGATTAGGCAAAAAAAATGCACACCAAAACTGGAGTGGACAAGTGAGAAGTGCAATAAGAAGTACATTTTCAGTGTAAGAAAATGTTGACTTCTGACATACTTAACTCTGTTCACATAACAGCTGGAATCCTACAATGGAATTGTGGAAGAACTGGTGCAAAGGTTACCTAGATAAGTACTCTTCAGAGAGTGTATGAAGAGAAAATATAGAGTGTGGTTCCCTAATATGTACATTAACACTTGTGGGAGAACACACTATATCTGTACCAAGGTATACTCTTTGTCCACTGTAAAGATACATGTGGCTAATCTGAGAAAAAAAAAAAAGACAAGTGTAATCTATAAATGAATGTGCCAAGATGGTATGAAGGGGCTAGAGCACATCAGATCATTATCAATGAATCAACTCCAGTACAAACCTAGGTGGCATCAGATGTATCTTCTGGTCTGTGACAGGAGGAAGGCCACAACGTTTCTTTACCTCAAGCAACTTACATTCTGACAACCAAGGTAGACACAGTAAACAAGTAACACAAAACCGCCTGGTAACCTGAGATCCTTGCAATTGTAGAAAAGAGGAATACAAAACTAGTGGATGAGCACCAGTCCAAAACCATGCAACATTAGGAATTTTTATCTGGTCCATGGTAGGAACAAGGTAAGGACTTATGTTGGTTTGTCTTACAGTGATTCAACACCAGAACACCTTGGAAATAATCTCCAGGCTGCAGTAGGATGGGGAATGCCAGCCAAATAGAGGACTGCATGTGGTGGGATCATTCATTACAAAAACCAGGTGGCATCAGGTATTTGTCTTCTGGTCCGAAGTAGAAAAGTACTCACTATCTACACCAACAGAACACCCCTGTAATGCTCTTGACTGAGAAGAAATGGTCACACTTAAGACGAATGCTTCCACAGTCAATAATTACAGTGACTAGGAATTGGTAAGTGGCAAGGACTTCTACACTCCACTGGAAAAGATGAGCAAAACATGCAGTAGGGAGTCCAGAAGAATGCAATACCTGAATACTGAAAAATGGGTGATCACAAAAACCCTATTTTAAAAAGAACACCTGTCCCACTTTATTTAACTAGAACCAGAAAGATGGGCAGTAATCTCAGACAATATATATAAAGCATGTTACTGTATGAAAACTCCAAATAGTCTTGTGGAACACTTTATCTCATCAGTGAGTGTTATAGACTCTAGAAATCTCATCGTACAAATTTAAAGTTAAGTATGCCTACACACATTATGCTCACCACAGAGTGGGATCCAAGGATTTAGAAAGGGCAACTGTAAAAGATAAAAAATTAGAACTTACCTGTTCAGAGCCCGTATGGGGTTGTGTGAAGAATGGCAACAGACAGCAAATAGTATACAGATGATGAAGAGACAGCCACATGATGCAGGCAATTAATGACAAATGTGTGAGGTGTAGCCCACATGCCAGCCTGCATGGCTTCCTCTAATGGATGGTGGAAATGAGCAGCTAGTGAGAGGAAATTTGGAAGATGTACTGAAGCAAAAGCCAGATAAATGAGATGATAGAGCCAACAAGTAAGGGTAACAGGAAAGAAAATTTGGGTAGAGGAGGAGATGCAAGGGATAAAAATTTGGGAATGAGAACAATAAAATGGAACCATGCAGGTGACATTGCAATAAAGAAACTGAACAGGACAAAGAGGGTTTTGATCTGAAAAAGAATAAAGATAAGCAATAAATGAAAGAGAAAATAGGTGTGAATGTGATTTCTCTCTCCTACTCCAGATGTTTTTGGAGAAGAAAGCACAATCAGAATACAGGATAACATAAATAAATCTTGAGAGAAATGGTACAAAGAACAAGAAGCTAAAGACTCAAAGAGATGAAGGATAAGGGCATGAAGGGCAAAACTTAGATTCAAACACAATAAGACAACTGGTTGAGGAGGACATAAAAGGTGAAAGGACAAAACAGGAGAGGAAAAGAGATGGCAAAAATTATAAAAACAAAAACGATTAGACAATGCTGCCTCATAGCCTGCAATGTAGAAATGGATGAAACAATGTCAAAGAATTATGTGAAAAAGGTGAAAAGAGAGATAACAGTTGACTGGAAAAGTTAAAACCAATGACAGAAAATGTTGGGAAACAAGCAAAGAAAAGAACAAAGAAAGAAAAAAGGGTATTTGCAAAGACAGTCTGGAAAAGGCCCTCATGTGAAGATATAAATTTAATATTGCTAGGTAAGTGAGGGAGGAATGAGACTGCCAGAGAAGGGACTGGGAAAGAAAATTTGACAGGAGAGGAGATCATTGAAGAAAACTGAGTGGGAACCATGGCTGTGCTGTCTCAAACAAAATGAGAAGGATCCAACATATCATGGTTTGAGTAAGTGGAGAAGAATACGAATATAAAGGTAGGAATACAGATTGGACAAATCCTCAATAAATGCATCCACTGCAAGAGCTGAAGAATGCACAACAGGTGATCAGATGAGAAGAAGTTTGACACTGAGGTGAATAGCAAGTGCACTTCAGTGGTAGAATCTTGTTGGGATAAGAAAGCTAATCTGCAACAACATTTAGAGCACCTAAGATGTAACAAGCAATAAGCCAAATGCATTGAGACTGGCTGAACCCAAAAAATAAAATTAAGCATTCAAACACAAAGCAAATGAAATTGGGTGCCTTCCTGACAGTTGATATAATAGAGCAATGGTAGAAATGTTGAAATGGATCATGACAAGATGCACCTATACAACAGAAAGAAACTGATAAATGACCAGCCAGAAGCTCCAAACAAGTGTGGTCTAAAGTCAATTCAACCACAGACAAACAATTTTCTGTGAATCCAAATATGCCCCCCCCTCCTGTCACAGATTGATCATGAGGCACCCATTGACCCTAAGTGAGATGGGAATTCCATGAAAGCCCAAATCCCCAAAAGAGAGAGAACCTTGCATTCAGGGAAAAAATTCCTGGTTTTGCATAAAAAGTGCTCCATATCACTCAAACTGAGAAGAAGACTAGGTCCTCCTGAGGTAGGGGTCAAAAACACCTCCAAAGGAATAAGTTATTAAATGGTAATTAGATGTAGCTTCTCCAGTTTGACAAGGCCACACCAAATAAATCATTTCCTGAAAAAATAGATGGATATGTATACAAGAATCTTGCTGGGAAGGAGCCAAAAGAAATCAGACATCCAGATAGTGAAAATGAAGGGCAAAGGCTCTGACTACAGGACAGAAGACTTATGGAGCTAATGCCAAACAAATTGGTAGGGCACAAAATTGAAATTTCCAACTCCATGAATAAACCAAATGTAACTTCCAAATGCAGAAGAAATATAAATATGAGCGTAAGCATTCGAGAGGTTGACCTTGGTCACCCAGAAACATGTAGCAAACAATCACCTGAGGTTAAGAAAAGACTACTTGGTGAAATGAGGAAGGTTGATGAAGCTGTTTAGATTCTACATATCAATAACTGGACATCTATCTTGTCTTTGGGGACAACAAGTAGATCTGAATAAATCCCTGGAGAAGGGTTAAACAATTATTTGATAACATCCTTCTGCAAAATATCCAAAACTACGTCAGAAAGCCATTGGCAAGAAAAGTGGATCTCAAGGAGAAGGGAAAGAGATAATAAAAAGTGGAGATATTAGAGTGGAGGAAAAATGAAGAATCGGACTGCTTGTCAACATCTGAAGAACCAAAAATCTGCAGTGAAAGGACATCATAGATGAGTAAATTGGGCCAATCATATATCATTAAACCAGAACCTATGGAGTAGTTCCCAATGATACTGACATCTTAAAAAGTAACAACTGGAGATTTGATGACTAGGTGCTGAAACCCAGGATTGTGATACAGGAATAGTAAAGGAAGCTAGAGGTCGAGAAACAAGAATAAGAAATGATTAAGAAATTTGGGAAGAAAGAAAATAAACATGTTAATGTTGGTGTACCACCTCCACACAAGTCTCTAAAGAATCAGGAACATTTCCAAAAACAGACAGGCACAGCAAAGGAACCAGTCAATGATCATGCAAACAAGATAATGAAAACCCAAATACAAAGCCATCACATATGGAGTGACAGAGCTGAAAAAGATAAACATACCAATGTGGAGAAAGGAAAAGGATGTAAAGTTAGTGGGACTCTCACAACTATTGGTGAGCAAAGATTTACACGTAAAGTGCAGCATAAATCAAGGAAAGCTATTATTTGAAAGGAGGTGAGGTACTATATCAGAATTTCACGAACACTTGCAGTCAAATACATAACAAGGAAATAAAAGGTAGTAGAATGGTAACTCTCTCTAAAATACTTGTTAAAACGTTTCCATAGCTTAGAAAAGTAGAGGAAAAGGAAAACCTGAATAGATAGAGCAAAATGTTTCCCATGAAGCAAACGTGACTTAATGAACAAAGATGTGTACTAAAACAAGTAAGATACTAACAGAAAGCAAAAACAAAACAAAAAAACATCCTCACCTGAAGTTTCTGACATATTCTGAGAGTAAGAAGATTTTGCCTCCTGAAAAGTACTGGTCTTTTAAATAATAAAAAAAAAGAGAGGTTAAAGTGGGGTTGGAAATGTGTGCAGTGTCTATCAGAAAAAAAGACATTAGCCCCAAACCCTTATAATGATAAGAATTAAGCAAAAAAATACTGGGAATAACAGAATATATCATTTGTTTTCTCACAACACTTATAAAACTCTCAACTATTAATCACAAGCTGAGAAATAAGGAAAGTAGAAATATCATTAAGAGTTGAAGATGACAATAAAATATGCAAGATGTAAAAATCAAATGTCAGTGTGCATGTATATGGCAATTTCTGATGAAGGCAAAGGAAAGTTGTCAGTCAAAAGAAAAAATTAAGTGCAATTTGAAAAAAATATTAAAAAGTCAAAACTTATAAAACAGCATATTTTCATACATTAAAAACCTCTGTGTGGAAATATCTACACCTCTAACTGAATCATCAGCAGCTGCAGTTTAATCCACTACAATGAACATTGGAAACAAAGCAGCTAACCTGCACTTTTTCTTTTGTCCATATCCAGAAATCGGCTGTCTCTTTTACATTGACTCAGTCGAACAAATACAGCTTTTCGTGGTGGGCAATGAAAGTATCGAAGTCCATTACACATACCATCCGTACCAATATGAGTTTCTTCTTCCTAGAATGATAATTTTGGGAAAATATTATTCATTTAGATAAAATATGAAAAATTATGAATGAGCAAATATCAGGAGATTCATCTTTATTATAGCTTTCAAATATACTCAGCCTCTACAATATTTTAAGAAGATGTAAAACAAAGTTTAATATTTAACCTGAAATTCATGACTTAACCAAGTCTAGATTGTCAATACGTATACAACATTCTCAAAATTTTAAAATTTATTAAAACTGTGCTAAAATAATAGCTGTGTGTTAAGGCTTCCATGCTATGAAGTCAAAGTATCAGTAACATTCTTAAATTGGGTAGTTATTCAACACTGTTTGACCAATAGCTTCCACTTTTGTGACCAAAATTTGATTGCTCTTTTTCTCTGCAATTTCTTGTTTAAAATGTAGGAACATTCTGCTGAACCTATGATTCCTATTATTTGGAACAGCAAAGTGAAAAGAGATTTTAAGATCTAAGAACAGTTGATTCAGATATAAATATGATGAGAAAAATAGTACAAGACTCATGAAAACACAAAATTCAGCCATTGCAGAGCACTAAGTCAACTGGACACAGAATAATTTTATATTAACACTATTAAACCTTCACTAAACAAAGATTCTGGATTAGAGGTGTATAGCATGTGGCTGCCATTGGTTGAATCTACAGGAAATCTCTCCTCTGATTAGAAACAGTGATGATCCAACCAATTATAACACACTCTCCACAATCTACCAGGACACTATAAAAGACTAACAACACCTACACACACAATGACCTGGAGACAAAAGGTGGAAGACTTTCGAAATATCGTCCTCCACACTTGTGTCTCCACAACAGTCAGTTGCTGTCCATTCTGCAAAGTTTCATCATGAATACTCTGCCTAAACAATCTATCAAAGATTGCTGTTTTCTTTCACTTGAGTAGTCTTTAAGATTGCTATATCCTACTAAAGTGGACCACCTGCACATTATAATTATGCTATTTCATTATTTTTTGGTAATTTTCTCTTATCTTTGTAACATTTTTTTTACTTTGTTCAGAAAAAGTATTCTTATTCTCCATTCTTATACAAAGCTTAAATCATTTCCACCCCCATGATGAGATACAGAAAACACTAAACTGTCTTTGCTTTCTTCTCTGTTTGAGGACAAACTTTCAGATACATTGATAAGTTTATAGCTCCTGTAAATACACATGCTTCCCATTAGGCACTTGATAGCATTTCCTTTGCCAAAGATTCTCAAAGTTCTTTTATGGGTAACATTTTGAGCAATGGTGTGCCATCATGATTGCAACCACATCTGCTATACTTTTAACACCTTGGACATTTTGCTACATTACTTTTGCATGAATCCTATTTCGTTTCTATTATGATAAGAACAAATATTTAAAGATTCTGGCTTATTGTCTCAACAGGTCCTCACAGGTTTCACAAAAAAGTTCAGGAATTGTGAGTGTTCCACAGATAAAGTGCTACAGCAATGTCATGAACAATTAGTGCAAACATTTAAATATAAACCAACCTACTCTGTTGACAAAAACTCATTCATAACTTCTGATTTTATCCATTTATAGATCAGCTCACATCTCTGGATTCCTCATAAAATAATGCATATTCCTATATATTTACAGAAAAAAAAAGACTAAATGCCAGATATGGTTCCTATAGTGTCCTACCATTTCTGCTGCCACTAAATCAGAGATTGCTTGCTAAATTTTGCTTTGTAGATTGTTAGTTAATTTTGCTATATCTGAAAGTTCTAAATCATACATGCTAAAGTGGATTGCTTTTTTTCTCTGCAACTTCTTGTTTAAAATGTAGAAAACTACTGCTGAGCCTATGCTTCTTATTACTTGTCTAATGAATTCTGGTCATCTTTGGTGGCACTATGCTTTTGGTCAGCCACCCCTGGTTTCAACTCTGAGTGGTTATTCATTGACTTGCCCATTAAGTTATCTCTATGTACTTCCATATACTGTTTTGACAGCTTCATAATCTTGTTCACATCTTTAAATGCTCTCTCCTTTAAGAACAGTGATATGTCAGTTCACCACCTGATGATTAACTGTTAAAATATCAGTATGTACATCAGTTCTTCAAAACTATCTTCACACTTGGACATCTTATGAAGTGTCACTTTAGAAATGCCACAAACTGAAAATTCAATTTCTCCAGTGTCAGGTTTGGCATTTTTACTTGTCATTGTCCATTGCATCTCATGATGTCAAACCCACATGCACTTGTAGGCCTTTTACCTTAAAAAGTGGATTGAGACAGACTGCCCAGTAACCTATGTTCCAATTTTGACTTATGGTAAATCTATTCTATCCAGGAAAGCATCCATGCCTTGTTTCTGTTCATCAAACTTGAGCAGCTTGAGTCAGCTGACCCTCATCCAGTATCATTCTCGATTCCTCCATTTTTCTGTTGGGTGAATTTGGCAAACCCAATTTGTGCTCTTATTTTCTTTATTTCCAGTCTCTCTTCTCTCTCTTTCTTTCTCTTTTTAGGCTTATATTTATTGCACAAATTTTTCTTTCAGTTTTCTTTCTTTATTCTATTGCTCTCTCTTCTTTTGATACTCTTCGCTCTCTCTATGTCTTGTGGTTTAACAAACTCTCATAGATTGTCAGCTTTGAGCTTAAATCACTTGCCTCTCTTTATACATTTACCAAAGTCAGTTGACATAGTTATATAAGTTTGGTTATGACTTCCAGAATATCTGTGCTACCACTACAGTTGTGTGTGTGTAGGCCTCTTTGCCAATACATTTTATGTCTTTTTTTCTGCCACTGTTACCATTGAAGGTCCTGGCTGGCTTACCGTTGTTGTGCTTTGTAAGTCTGGGTTCTTTACATTTGGTGTCTGTGACTTAATGATAATAAATTTTGTTTATAAACAAACAGCAACACAGTTTGTTTTAAAATAATATATTAAAAACAAATCAAACATATATACAGATGTTTATTACATTGTTGATTACCATAGTTTTGTCCAACTTTGAATAACTGTCTCTATTTTGCTAAAGTCAACACTAGCTAGTTCAGGTAATTTAAAATACAGCTGAAAAGACAAGCTATCATTACCAATTCTGTTATTATAATATATGTGATAATTTCACTTTAAAAAATCACCATCACATACTCTTAATTGTGAAACTCATAATCAAGCAGTATAAATCTTGAAGAAAAAATCTTTTTTAATTAGTTATACCACATTAGAAGTCTAGAACATTCCATGAAATACTAAGTATTTTCATTCAATAATAATTAAATTATCTAGATACTCAGAAAGTTCTAGCAGCATGATACAACAATCTCACTTATTTAAACAAACACTAATTAATAACAATTAAACTACACAACACATGATGAATAAATTGTTACATAAACAAACTTCTAAAATATCAGTTCTAAAAATATCTAAATATGACACCTGTGCTAAATAAACTATCTATATCATAAAGCTCACATTGAACTTAAAACTGTTAAATATACACTAGTGCTTCAATTTGAATTTAATATGAAAGTTATGATTTAGATAGTTATAAAGCACAAGCATTAAATTTAGCATGTTTAAAGTAATAATTTGTCATAAGTTTGCTTACAGAAGTAACTGTTTACAAATCAGCTATTGCAAACTGACGTCATATTACTTGGATCTTCTGAATTTTTCTCTTTGCTTTAAGTAAGGATCATTAGATCATAAAGTCTCATAATTTGTAGAAAGTTCTAGGTTTCAGTCAGGTAAACTATATATATACACACATACACATACATAGACAATCAAGCAAGGAAGTTAAGTAAGTTAGTAAAAGTGAAATTAGACTGTGTATCAATTTATCATAACAAGCAATTTGTCTTTTCAAAAAGTGTTCTAAAGAAATTAAATCAGACTGTGTGGACTTTGACAAAAAAAAAGATACAATTATTTAAGCTCTGGATACAACTCTGATAACAAAGAGTGTAATAAAGTTTTGTACACATGTTTGCTTTTCTTGAATACATTATTCTAATACAAGCAAAATGTGTGCTGTCTATTTAATGTTGAAATTTAGTGCCAACAAGTCACAGACACATACTGTAAAGAATTTGATCCCAATAAAACTGAGAGAAACAGTTGTGTATAACTAGCACTGCAAACTTAACCAAGTACTGGAGAAATTCACATAATACTGTCCCACTATTAATCATGATGGCAAATATTCAGATATCGTGAAAAATTATGTTTTTTTTACAAAGTTACATGAAGACTATCTGCACAAACCATTCCTGATTTAGCAGTGAAAGACTTGAGGAAAGACAACTAGTCATCAACACCCGCTGCCAAATTTTGAGCTACTCTTTTACGAACAAATAGTGGGATTGACTTTCACTTTATAATGCCCCCATTGCTGAAAGGGTAAGCATGTTTGGTGGGATGAGAATTCAAACTCACAACCCACAGATTATGAATTAAGTACCTGAACCACCTGGCCTGAAACTTATGATGCAACACATTATAAGTGATCTATTATATTAGTCATATGATATGGGAATTATGATCACATAAAGACAGAACATATTATGAGTAATCTATTAAAGCTGTCACACCATTTTGAGAACTACAACCTGGTAAAAATCTGACATGTTGTAAGTGATACCTATTATACTTGTCACACCATCTTTGGAATTATAACCTGTCAATGATCTGACACATTGTAAGTGATCCATTACCTTGGTCACTTTAATATGCAAATTTTCTTTCAAGGCACTTCATGCATTTAGTGACAGGAAATCCTATCATATCATACAACTGTTAAGAATAAGTTGACTAAAGCTTAAGTAATATATACAAAAATCAAAAAAGCTGCAAACAAAGTTTTCTTAGGTAAAAATTCATAATAATAGCAAACTGATTGAGATTGTAAATAAGATTCATAAAATTTAACTTCATTAGATTGTTTATTTACAAATTTTTGTTATTTATTCTAATAACATATATTCTATAAACTTCTTTCATGAGTTATTTTAAAGTTATTCTGAAAAAAACAATGGGATTAAGAAAGTTTAAATATATATTAACAGAAAACAGTCAAAGGCCAAACTGCACTCAAATCTGCACTCATTGTACCCAACTTTGGACTGATATTTTAAATCTAATTACTGTGGCAAACACTTGTTCTTATCCAAGAAAGAGTGAAATGTTATTATTTAAAAACTGGCTTTAAACATGATAATTTCCATATATGTAATCCTAATTTTTCTGCTTGATGATATAACTGAAACTGGCTTTAAACTTAATTTTCATGTATAATAAAAAAAATTATTGTTCAGAGATATCATTGAAAAGTGGTTTTAAATAGGATGATTTCCATATATAATGCTAATATTCTGCTGTTAAGAGGTATCATTGAAAATTGGCTGTAGGCATGATAATTTTCACATATAATACTAAAGTTTAATACGAAGTTGGTAAAATTCAAGAACAAAATAATGCTGAGTAAAAAAAAACAAAAAACAAGTAAAATACATGCATGGCATATTGATATTTCTCAATGTTTCATGTATAAAATATTTATGCACCTCAGTGTACTGTTACATATACGTGAATGAGCATATCTGATTGCACTTTGTGTTTTCTAAAGTCAAGAAGTATTTTTTTTGGACAACTATAATAATCCCACCATCTCAACACCAGCAGTCACATTCATGTCTTCTGGTAGCTGACCAATCCATCTGATGACACCATAGTGAGAAAACCCATCAACAAATACCTCCACAACAGAACCAACTTCCAGGTTATCTACATATGACTGTTTTCTTGTTTCTGTTGGTTGTTTCTTCCTACCAGATGTATTTGTCAAAAGATTATAACTTTCTTTAGAAGTTTCTGTCCTTTGCCCTTGACATGGTATCCCTGTCAATATAAGACATCAGCTGTTATGGTAAAAGTATAAAAATGTTAATGCCATTTTTAGTTAAAATTCCAAGAATAATGGTGTTTCAAAGTATTTTTTTTTGTTTATTGATGGTCTTTTATACATAATCAAGATTATTACTTTTGTTTCTTTCCCTTTTATCACTTCTATCCATCCTAATGATTATGAGATTGGTTACGCTGTATACTGCTATTAGCCAATGTTATAATTTTTGAAGCTTGAATGCCTATATAACTGTTTTAGTTAATATGGTGATCTTCAGATCAGGTCACCTGGGTAACCCATTCATTCCACCTAATGAGATCTTTATAGCATTATCTGAATAGTTTGTGTGTTTTTTAATAGACATTATTATCTTACAGGTATGTTAGTTGACAAGACAAGAATGCTAAGAATAAAAAAAATTACAACAATGAGCTAAAATCCTTGGAAAATCACTATTCTGAAACTAAGTTTGTTTATTCAAATGATTAAATTAAAAAAAATTACTAAAAATTTGAAACTTTAAAGTTATTTTTTAAGATAACCAATATAATTAAAGCTTTAATATTGATTTCATTACTAAATGAAAATGATCTATTTCTTACCATGATACCTTTGAATTTACTTAGTCTCCATCACAAAATCCTAATAGAAAATAGTTCCAAATAGCACATATACTTTATAACATCATTTAACTTTATTTTTTACCAACCAATAACAACATAGGCCTGCAAATTTATACTTCATAAGATTTATTTTGGTTTTAATAATGGATTTTCCATAATTTATCTACGTAGCTTTAGAAAATAATATCAATTTTTTTCTATCACATAAGGATTTTTTTTACAAATCAGGATAAAAAAACAGTTACTTAGATCAAACTTACAACAAATAGAACATGTTTGGACCATTTATACAACCTCTAGTTGCCATAGTGATGAACAAATAATATTAAAAAGAAAAAATAATGTCAAAGTGCAAGCACAAACAAAATACTATCCAAATATTACACATCATATAGCCTATTAAACATTTATATGCTTGCAATGTGTTTCCTGTGGGTTCTAGAATGATCAATAAGACTCATGTCATGATTGCTCTAGAGAAATCTATAATAATTGTTGTCAACATTTTAAACATAAAAAATGTTACCTGATTTCAATAGAAATAATTCCCTTATGTAAAGGTACATTTGATATTTTGATAAAAATATGTACATGATGGACAAAAATGGATATCTTTCTCAGATTTAGCATACAAGAATTACTGTAGAACGTGTAAAAATTTCAAAACAATAACACCATTGCAAGCCTGCACTGTCAACACAGTCACTACTATAAAGTACCATTTGTACTAAGAACATATATTTTCTAACTCTTAAAAATTTCTGAACTAGAAATATCATAAAGTATCACCTCATTAAAAAAATACTTTTACTAACAATAAAGACTAATGACCTTTACAACATAATCATAGGCTTATATCTGACTAGGCAAATAAAATGCACTGCAAATGGAGAGGAAGTATAAGAAGATGGTACAGAAAGGTAGGAATCTAACTGAAATGCATTTTCAAATAAGGAAAATGTCAACTTCAGAAATGCTACTTACCTATCTGCACCACTAATAGCTAGAATCCCACACTGAAAGTTGTGAAGGGGTTGATGTAGACCAATTAAGATGAACTCTTTTCTGAAAAAACAATTTTTGTTAAACTAGGGATTACCTAGAAGAGCAGCATCAGTTGGGAGACTGCATTTTTATGAAGCAGGGAATATTCTTTCTCAAATTTGTTTTTATTTATTCATTGATACATTCCATGCACATTACAGAAATATTTGCAGTCAAGGTTACTGGGTAAATTCAGTGCCTGCAGTAATATGTTGCAAAGGTGGGAATAACATTAGAGCATATAGCATGGCTGGGGTTCTAGGTATTTCCATCTTGGTGAAATATGTTGTAATGACAGGTGGAAAGAGAAGGAGCTCTCACCTGCATCCTGAAGCAAGTTTATATTAGACCAAAACTGCTAAGGTCATAACGAAATGTCAGAGAGAAGGTGAAAGACAGAAATAAAAAGTAGTGTAAAAACAGGGAAAAACGAATATATAACAGAAAAGAAAAGACAACAAACAAGAAGAAGAAAAAACGTACTTCATATAAAAAGAAAGGACAGAAGAGACTGGAGATCAAGAAATGTAAAATTCTGTTGTCAAAGAATGTTAATCCTAATTTTTTATAGCAATCATAGCATTGCACTTAATAATTTTTATTTAATTAAATAATACACCAAACAACCTAGACTAATAATAAGCAAAAATAAGACAAATTCCCTTAGCTCTCAAATATTTTCTGGCTTTCTAACTATGTGATAAGAATCATTACAAATTCATCCAAGCTAGCTGTTAGCTTTCATGTTAGAATTTTGTTAGTACTCTGAGTGAAACTGACCTTTAACCATTCATAACATAACATTACATAATATGTCATTTGACAAATCAAAACAATGACTTTCTACTGGTTATAGATTATATATAATTAAATGCAAGGAAGAACCATGAATGAATTATGAAAGAAAGGATGTGACAGGTAGGTGTGGCACAACAGGTCTGATTTTCTATTAAAAAAAATTGAAGACTATAATAAATGTGATTTATCTGAGAATTAATGATTTTACAGAGAAACTTATGTTTAATTTTGTAAATTATTTGGTGGATAAAATAGGGAAGATGATATGTTAAGAGAAAATGAGTTACATGTGTCATGCTTGGGAAAATTTAAGATTTTTTTTAATACTGCCTTGTAGAATTAAGAACATAAAACTTGTATACTATTGAAATATGGATTATAAGCTGAGATTTTATACTATATTAATTATAACATACAAAAAGTAGTTTAATATATTTTCGTATGTAAGACACTAAAACCTTGTGTTATGTGCAGTAAAGAATAACCATGGCAATATGGTTAACAACCTCATCAATGAACCTGCTTCCCTGGTTGCTCTGAAAGACAGTTTTTCTGGCATTATGAAGCAATAAAGTAACTCCTTGAAAACTTCTAGCTACTGATCAAATATGTTGTGTACCATTGATTGTTTTGCCTGGAACAGGTACAAACACTTCTTTGAAAACTAATCCAAATGAACAGAAATAAAGAATAAATTTGGTCTCCCTGCTTTTGAAAGTTATCGTACTGTGTAAGAGTGTTAGGATCAGAGAATATCTTGTCTTTCTTTCCATTTTATATGGGTCTAATTTTCAATTATTAATATGCACTGCTGGGAATGGAATAGAGCTCTTAAGATCTAAAACTGTTCTAAATTTTCATACTTAACTGTAATATATACATATATACACAAACATTTTATCTGTCCATTTACAGCTTGTCTTAATAACTAGCTAATAACTTAGTAAACAAATTATTATATTACATTATAATTTTAGTAATAATCATCTTTGTAACATGACTTTCAGATTTTGTTGAAGATGGAGCAAGTTATTCCAAAACATTTTAACCTTGTAAATAAAGTGTTGACAAAAGTACTGAGTATCATCCTCAATAAGTGCATTGATCAATCACTATAATAACCATTAATGTTTTCCATCACCAGATTACCACTCTCATTAATTTAATAATTTCTACCATGAAAAAAAAACTCAGTTTTTTATTTTCCAACTTAATCATCGTGCACACTAGACATAAAACATCCCATAATATAAAAAAGCAATCTACATCCAAGAAAACTGTCTGTCAACTTTCTTACCAAATATTTCTTGAGATAGTTTATATGGTGAACAAACTTTCTGTTGTGAGACTGGAATCTCAAATACAACTGGTTGTGACACAGAAATGACCTGATATGTACTTGTTTCAATATTGTTTTGTAGTTCGCAACTTCTAAGTGGCAATAAAAACTCTTTATTTTCCTCGAGTTTGATTTTACGTTTAATCTTATGACCAGATTTCCCACTTGAAACTAAAGCAGACGAAATGTTAGTTTGTTCTTTATTGTGAATTTTAGAAGTGGAATCTTTTACTTGGCAGGCTAAGTTTTTTATCTTTAACAATGAATCAAAGGGTTTGTTTTTTTCAACTGCTTGGGGTACACTTTTCTTCCTGGGCTTTTCAGCAAGAGAGTAAACACGTGCATCAGGGTTTTCTGTTGATGACATCATTTTAGAGTGAAATACATAGCTGGATGGCTGTGAAGAATATCTAGTTGTTGCCACTACACTATCATCTGACAATAAATCTTCTGAGAATCCTTCAATTGATGGACCTAGGTGTACATAAGAAAAAGACAAGTCAAAAACATCACAATTAAAAAACTTATTATTTGTTCTAAAAACTTAAATTTGTAATAACTTGGAAATGAAAAGTAAACTACTTCACAAAATATAATAAAAAATTAATTGCCATTCCAGTACTTTACTGAACCATCCAAAACAGAACAAATTAAGTAAAGATGAATAGTTAGAAATAATGTCAACAACTAATTAAAACTGGGAAAACATTTATAAAAATCTCAATTGTTAAACCTTTTGAATTTTTTCAATACAAAAAAATTTAATAATTCATCATAGTAACTAAAATTTTGAAAATGCATCAAACTTTAGTCAACTGTTGAATCAAGCTTCACAAAAATTCTTGTGTATGATACTACACAGATATCAATTCAATACATAAACATTCTTCTAAGTTCTTTATCCCAAGTTGTACAGTAATAATAACTATTGGTAAATAATTAAGCACTATAACACAAACATCAGTGTATTTATATTCCAAGAACTAACTGAAATGATTTCATGATTTTACTCATTAATTGTTAATATATATATATATATATATATATATAAAGCTCCAGACTACTAATGCAAACTCATCTCAACACACTCAAAAAAACTTTCATTGAAATGAAAACAAAATAGACCTACTAATGCAGTAAAAGTTTCTGTCTATCATTAACATTTTACATTAAATAATAGTTCAGTAAATTATATGTAGTATTTTTAGGTAAAGTTGCTGATCTCCCAACAAGTATCAAATAGACAGGCCTCTATTTAATATTATTAATAACAATAAATTAATTCAAAAACTAAAAAGAGTGGATTGATTCTGACAAGATAACTGAGTCCTTTTAGCATGTGTATGTGAAATAATGAGGTTAAATAATGAAGTTATCAAAAATTAAAATAATATTCTCCAACAAATGAAAAAAAAAGCATAATACACATTTCCACACAAATGAAAAGACAACTGTTTCTACTAGACTGCACTTAGTTCCACATATTTCTTTTACCCAGATTGATCTCTCTAGAATTAAGCACAATGATCTTGCTGTTAGATTTTTCTCCAACATCCCCTTGTAGAATTGTATCAAGAAAGCATACCTGAAATCAACAGGTAAACTCATTTATTTTTTCAATCAATAGTGCCACTTCAACTTTTTTTCTCATGGCAGTGATTGGTTGTTACATCTAGCTAATGTGAACTCAGGCTACAATGGATATTAAAGTTATAATCCTTTAAAACATCAATATTCTCTAGGGTAGAACAGACATTATGTACTATAGAGAACAAAAAGAAAACAACCAGAGCAAGGCAATTTCAATGGTGTTTTGAACCACACATTAATGTTAAAATTACATACAAGCTAAACAAAGAAAAATCTAAAAACTTCTTATATATATATATATACAGCAGGTATAAAATGTGCCTACGTGTCACAAGTTCTTTACTTGTTTTTCAACTACAAACAATGACTGCTTTTTAGCAATACAAAACCATATTGACTCCACAAAGATTTATGAACTACAAATGCCAAGAAATCTTCTACAGTCAATTACTACCATATTCTGTAACCAAATTACAAAATAACACATAATCTTCTGTACACATTTTCTATCACCAACTACTTCCGCATCTTGTAGCATTATATAAAATATATGAAAAACCAAATATACCCACAAAATCAAGTACAAATAAGTTAACATACGTTTGTAAAACATAAAATGCATATATCTGTCTATTTTAAAGACATATCACTAGATACTTTGGCCCAGAACTCACAGAAATTTTGAGCATGATACTGATAATGGTTTTCTATTCTGATTTTTCAAGAGCACTTCAAATCTACCACAGTGGATTTGGGCCACTGTCAAATAGAATCATTGAACAGACTCCATTTGCCAGTATCTAGCAATGTCTATGAATTATTATCTTGTTGTAATAAAATTTTACAATAAATACAAAATTCAAGAAAGTATAGAAATTCTGAAATCTTGAAATAATGTTATTAAAATCACATGAAACCAGTTAACTTGTACTATTACTGGTGCTCTTTTAATAACAGTAAAAACTGAATCACCCAAAGTTAACAAAGTGAGCATGGATCATTTAAATTTGAAAATATTTTAAACTTTAGTTAACATGTTGTATAATCAATTCATTTCAAATCAGAAAAAAATCCTGCCAATGATCTGCTTGATGTACTATGAGCCTAACTATGAAGTCTTTATATAAATGGGTATGATAAAAATATGAAATTAAAGAACTAGAAGAAATTCTTGTTTGCTCTTTATTGTAACAAACAATAAATGAAATGAAAACAATTAACTGCTTACATGGATTATAAACAACAATCAAACCACTGAACAATAAAGTGTTGTCAACAATACTGAGTATTATCCTCAACAAGTATGTTGATTAATTACTATAATAACTATTAATGTTCTACTACTCTCACTAATCTAACACTTTCTACCAAGAAAACAACACATTACCCTCTGTTCAGCAATACATATATTTTGTCTTTACACACAAAAAGTAGTTTAATAAAATTTTGAATGTAAGACACTAAAACCTTGTGTCATGCACAAAATTAGTTGTTTTGCTGAACCAATTTACTCCATGATTTCCTTGTAGAACTTAACCAAGAAAGCAAGCCTAAAAACAGGTAAACTCAGTTTCTTTGTTCAGTCAACAATACCACCCCATCAACTTTTTTTCTCATGGCAGTGACTGGTTGTTACATTTAGTTAATGCCAACTCATCATAGTACTAGACAGACATCGAAACTGTTACAAACAACAAATGTTAGTGTAGCTATGATTTAATAATTATCCCAACAACAAAAAATCTCCAGGCCACAGAAAACATAACAGGTATAAATGAAACTACCAATGGTACCATACAATCAACAACCATATTAATGGTTATTTGGAAAAGATTAATGTGCAATAAAAGTAAATAGAACTGTAACTAATAATAAGTAGATGTTAAACAATATAACATTGAAATATTTACAAAAACACACACAAAATAGATATTTTATCTGTTATACACTCTTTATATGAAGCTGGATAAACATTAATTAATATAATTAAAGTTAAATTATGGCATCTAAGTTACCAAATAATTAGCACATTTCTTTATTATCAAATAGCAACATTATTTTTCAATAAATTGAAATAAAAATATTATAAATTATGTTTGTTTTGCAACTTTTCCTATCTATATGTATTTCACTGTCCAGAAAAGAATTTGTATCACTTGTTATACATTTTAGATTAGAAATTTACACCATTAATAACTGACCATACTTTATTATTGTTCTCTTTCAGTGGTTAAATTAATTCACTAAAGTTAAACTTCAGAATATTTTATATGTCTTAACATATATTTCTACTAAGCCACAAATACACAATTAAAAGTCTGATAATTAAAAGGAACATAAAGAGAAAAACAGACTTAGAAAAGGAAGATAAGCTTGCTGGTTGTTTGTTTGGTGTTTTATGACACAAAGCAACTAGGCAATCTGCACCAAACAACTGGTAAAAAAAACCTTAATTATTGAGATTTGTAAAAAGTATACAAGGTAAAACTACATAAAATTTAATTTTTTAATTAAAAACTTAAACAGTGTTAAATCCAATTTTTATATCAAGCTCACAGCAGTAAGAGAGAAAGTAAAGTAATACAAGTTTTAAAAGACTATCTGTAGCATAATTTTAATTATTATAACTCACCAGGATGACTAACAGGTAAGTTCAAGCATCAGCATTAGTCACCTTAAGTTGGCCTTTCCAGTCCTGGTTTGAAGTTATTTGACATCACAGCAATTTTCTAATTTCGTAACAAACTAATTTTAGTTGAATTCATAAAAAGAAATAATGTTAAAAAAACAGTCTTATTTATGAAATAAAAACTTAAATAGCATTAAAAAGGCCAATGACCTTTGAAAAACTAAAAACATTTGTAAGGTGGACAGTGTCACCATTGCCAATGACACTGTCCAAAGGTAGGGATAACCCTTGGGAGAAAATGGTGCTGTCAGTGAGAGTCATAATGATGGCATGACAGCAAAATGTGAGCTATCAGTGTTACACACACCACACACTGGTGCATCAGTCCCTGTTAGAAAAAATGATGAGTGATCAATGCAAAGTATAGTTACAACAATTTCCTCTTTTCGATCCTTACAGAAACAAGAAAGCCAAAGTCCAATAGAAGGTTTCATTTGGAAAAGCCCATTTTCACGTTGCTCACTCCATCTTGACTGCCAAGTGGCATGGAGCCGAGCCATGAATACAGGACAATAGTCCATGTATGGAACAGGCAGAGCAGTGATAGCATCAGAGCAGACAGACTTAGGTGCGGTGTTGGCAAGCTCCTTCCCTCGATTACCAATGTGGCCTGGCATCCAAAAGAGTTGGACAGAAGTAGATGTTAAAGATAAATGGTTCAACCGGTTTTGAATATCAATGAAAATAGGATGAGAACTAACGTGAAGTGATTCCAGAGCCAGCAGAGAACTAAGTGAGTCAGTATAAATAGTGCAATTTGAGTACTGCTTAGTTTCTATGTGATCTAGGGCAAGAGAAATGGCATACAATTTGGCAGTGAGCACAGAAATTGCAGAGGAGGCTCTGTGAGCAGCCACCGAACCACAACAAACCATGTCAGAGCCCACAGAGTAACCTCATTTCGAACCATTCGTACAAATGGGAATGAAGGAATGGTTCAAAAGATGTTCAGGTAAATAAAAGAGGTACTTCCAATTGGAAGTATCGGCTTTTCTCAGAAGAGTTAAAGAAAGGTCACATATGGGGACTGTAAGAAGCCATGGTGGGATGGGCTGACCAGTGGATACAGCAATGTTATCCAAGTATAGACCCAATTCATCCAACTGCACCTGTATGCGAAGGCCAAAAGGAACAATGGCAGATCATCTGTTTTGAAAAAGCATCGCCCAATGAGGAAAGAAAATCCATACCCAGATCAGATGCTGTGGTAAGAATTGAGGTTTCAAAGCATACACTAAAGACAGTTGTAAATGGCAGAGGTCCATAAGACTATGTGTACAAGTTCTGAACTGAGGAAGTGCGGAAAGCCCCAGTGCAGAGCCGAAATTCTTAATGATGAATGGGGTCCAGCATCTCCAAGGCCGAAGTCCTAGAAGAGATATAGATCAGAGACACATAATATAGTGTTGATCGAATAACAGCAAGATATATCTTTAGCATAAAACATCGATCTGCTGCCCAAGTGATAGAAGAGAGGACATGGAGGATGTTCGGTGCTCTTGTACATTTGACTTGTAGCTGCTTAATGTGTGGTACAAAGGTCGGTTTATGGTAAGAAATAAGACCCACAAACTTTGTCTCAGAGACCACAGTGTTCAGAATTGGGGGGAATACCCCATTGGTAGAAAAATGCATGCAAATGGTTTTAGAGAGAGAGAAGTTTAAACCTTTTTTTGTGATCCACTTCAGTAACAGATGGAGGGCAGTCTGTAGCTGCCGCTGAATAAACCTCATGTTCAACAACTGACATGAGATATGGAAATCATCGACATAGAGCCTGTTTGCAACAGTAAGAGGAAGTTATTCATTGATGACATTAATCTTTATACTGAAAACTCAAAACACAGCCCTGAGGGACTTCAAGTTCCTGTAGGAAAGAACGGGAAAGTGTCGAACCCACATGAACTTAGAATGCCAGCCCATTAAAAAATTGTTTATAAAAATGGGCAGATTCCATACTTCCACATGGTATCATAAACCTTCTAAAGGCCAAAGAATATTGGTACAAGATGTTGTCATTTGAGAAAGGCTTCTCTGATTGATATTTCAAGTCAAATCAGGTAATGTTGTAAGATCACACACTGTGGGGGCGAGAGAAGGTCTTTTGATTCGAGGAACCAAACAAGATGAGCATTAACCATCCTCTCTAAGGTTTTACAGAAACAGCTTGTCAAAGCAATTAGATGGTAGTTTGCAGGAATCTTGGGATTCTTCCCAGGCTTAGAGAAAGGTAGGACAATATCCTGGTGCCATGCATTATGAAAAACATTTTCCTGCCAGATCCAATTAAAAACAACCACAAGAACAGCATGAGAAGTAGGAGTTAGATAGCACAGCATCTCGTAGTGCATACCATCAGGTCAAACCAATGTACTGCCAGGCAGATGAATGGCCAGTTTGAGTTCCACCAGTGTAAAGGGGTGATTATATTCATTGAGACGATCGGCCCAAAGGGAAAGAGGTGATTGCTCTATCCAAGTCTTAATGGCTAAGAAAGAGGAAGATGAAGCAGAAGTGTTAGATACTCATCAAAAACTTTTACGAAGAGTATCATCTACTTCCTGGCCATTGGAGAGCAAGAATGAGATGGGGACAGAATTATACTGCCCACTGACCTTTAGAATTTTGTTCCATAAGACTTTGGAACTTGTGGTAAAAGAGATCCATATTTCATGAGCACTATACATCAGCACAATATACAATGTCCACAACACCTACTGAGAAAATCTAACACTGATACTTGGTTGACCCTAGCCCAAGTAAACCAGTCGACTGACCACCTGTCTACAGGAACTCAAAGCTAAAGTGGTGTGTTATGGTTGGACCCCTTAACCATCAGGATCTTCTCCTCCTCTTCATGGGTTGCCACACATGGCAAACATGTGGGTGGATATTTAGATACCAAAGTAGGTGAACTGAAAGAACAGAACCTTTTCTGGGATGTCCCCTCACCACGTTCAGAAATCCACACTGATGGAATAAGCTTATTCAGTTAAAAGTTTACTGATGCTCTGATGACTGGATGGCTCAGTTAAAACATGTAAAAATTATTCAAATCTGATTCTTTTATTTAATGTTTCATTAAATCATTATGGTAAATCACATACTCTTGCACTAAATAGGTTACCAACTTTAACATAAATGTTTCTTTCAGTACAAAATTGTCAGCAAATGCAT
This sequence comes from Tachypleus tridentatus, assembly GCF_004210375.1. NCBI lineage: Eukaryota > Metazoa > Arthropoda > Merostomata > Xiphosura > Limulidae > Tachypleus > Tachypleus tridentatus. The sequence continues at coordinate 223,580,730 of NC_134837.1, read as the reverse complement.
TTTAATAGTAATTAGACACTTCCATAAAGAACATAAAATTTAAAATAACTAAATCACACCATGAAACCTTGCATTAGTGCACTGTTTCTAATTATTACAAATACAAATTCATAAAATGCAACATACAAATCAACCAAATTTCAAAGACAATTTTTGAAATGTGTAAACACAATATACTATTATGTATACACTATGTTCCAATGGATGCAAATACGCTATAATAAAACTGTTACAATAATTATAAAGTAATAAATTTTTCTTTACCAAATTCAGAATTAGCTTCCACAAAATTTTTATTGGCTAAGGTACTATGTACATTTATATCTATTTTAAAATTAACTTAATTCACTGACTAAGAAGAATAAGATGAAGTGAATTGAGAATAAAATTATTAACTAGTATTGGGAATTGGTTGAAATATAATTATCAAGTAGAAATATTATTTTTCAATACATAAAAATAAAAATATTGCAAATTCTGTTCATTTTTATTTTTTTTTTCTGTTTCTATATATTTCACTGTCCAGAATAAATCTGTAAAAAAGAAAAACACAAAAACATAAGAGCTTAAAACTTTGTTATTTTACTATCACTGAGTTTTATTTTGAACAACATAATTTTCAACCAAAAAGCTTATCCTAGTTTTGTTTCAGATAGAATGAATTCTGAGAACTGTCTCAGGCCTTTAATATGTAACAAAAACTTAGGTTTGGTGACTCTTAAACAATGAGAATTCCTAGCTTAGTTATGTTAAATTTACTACATAAACACGTGTAATAACATTAATAAACAAGGTTAAAACATAAATATACAAATGACATATCCTTGAAAAATAATACTGCAATTAGTTATAATTGTGGAAAATTAAATGCTTGGTCATTTGACTCCATTGGCCAATCATAGACTTTAGAATTTCTGATTAAACATTAACACTTTCAGTATTAAAAGTGTTACAAACAATATATATACGAAATAATAAACTAAAAATTGAAGTATTATCAGTGACATGATGTAACATATTCAAAGTTCCAATTATTAGTAATGTGGATATAAATTGACAAATAAATATACAAGTAAACAGATTAATAAATAAAGTTGTTTATAAAGATATAATTAACAGGTAAGTTAATAAAATTGACAGTAATATTTTCCATTTGATATTTCAGTGTTTTGACAAAATGATTTAACCTCGTAAAGTTAAATTACTGCATCTATTTGTATGCTATGTAAACTACACAAACTAGTAAACTACCAAGCTGTTTCTATTCTATCTCAGTTGTTCTATTTACAAAAATACACACAAAAGGGAGTGGTTCACCAAGGTCACATAATGACCTCAAATAATGCTTGATAGATAAACACATAAGAAAAAACGTTGGTAGAAAAAATAATAATGTTAAAGGTCAGGCATAATCAATACATAGTAAAATGATATGAAAAATTTGCTTTTCCTTTATCATTTATGGTAAGCTATTCTATACTTTAAAAAGGTTTTAAGTTTATTTATGGTCATTGTTATATATTACTAATAGAAATTTAAGTTTAACATAACCTTAAATTCTCAGTAATTAGATACTAACTCCTATATAAAAAAAATACAAAATAAATAACACAAGCAGCTTACTAAATTCATTATTATGCATTACATATATCAATCCCAAAAGTTCTATAAATTTATTACCAAATGTTGATAACAAGTTTCTTAAAAGCTTCAGTAGTGTATAAACACAAAACCATAGAGTTTTCACTAATAATCATCAACAACTTAATTTTCTTTTTATTTTTAGTGACCTATATTATATTTTAACTTTAAAACTTCATATTTTATCTGTTATACAGGGTGTTCGGAAAGTCACTGTGTACTTATATATTTATTAACAGACATGTTTCAATATAGAATACAGAAGGTAAATATGAATGACAATTATAAACAATGTTGAAAGTGATCCTCGTTGGCATAAATACAGGCTTGGATCCTTCTTATTTTGTTTCTAAACACTGCTATCAGTTGCTGGCTTGAAATAGACTGAATAGACATATGATTACAAAACTGCACAGTGACTTTCTGAACACCCTGTACAATCTTAATTAGAAATTTACACTATTTAAAACTGATCATACTTTACTACTATTCACTTTTAATTATAATCTTCATAATTAAATAATAAACAAATACATGTTTTTTCTTTCTTTTTTCTTCTTTATCTCTCAATGCTAAAATGAACCGTAAAGTGTTTGTGATAAAGCAGTATTTCCTAAGTAGAATCAATAATTCTGAAAAGTACTATTGGTCTAATTTCTTCCCATCTATTAAACAGCCAGAAATTTGTAAGTAATTATAAACACTGAACAAAATTAACAAATTTTGCTCCACCATACTAGTCCTGTATACAATCTAAATTTATACTCACTACTAAGTATCATTCACAAGAAACTTTTATTTTTATTTTCAGTAGGTTATTATTTAACCTAAATATATAATTTTCACTATAAGTAACATTACTGTAAAAACTGATAATATCTGACTGTTATTACTAATCTTTTAATAAATACTGTAAAATTAAGTTAAACTTCAGTTACCTGTTATACAATCTAATTTTACAAAATTTGTTAGTGACTACTGATATAACTTAATTACTTCTTCTGAGTATAAATAACTACTGTACAACAGTTTTACAGAATTTACTACTAAAAAAAATTCAAAACATGACTACTTAGCCTCAAATATTGTATAATGCAATTTCTACTAAGCCATAAGTATTTATTGCACAGCAAAGTTTAACAAATTTACTTATTTACTATTTTTAAAATTTTAATTTTGATGGTATCTTCACCTGTTATATAACTTAATTTTACAAAATTAACTATAGCAAATTTGTAAAACTAAACTATTAGTAATAAAAAATTAAGCCTCAGTTATTGAGTAATTTACTTTTACAAAATTGATAGTAGAACACTGTTAAAACCAAAGTGTTAGTGCTAAATCTTAGCTGCTAAATAAGTAAATTTTACACACTGCATTGTTGAACAACTATAAACCTGACTATTTGTAGCTGGAGAAACAGAATCCTTTACAGTCACAATTATTCAAGATATCTATCATAGCAGTTAAAGCAATGAAACACACAAAAATAATTAACACACAGATTCAGCAAAGACACTTCCCTTCCTCATCTAGATGAGACACAGGCTGGCTGCCAAGTGGGCCAACTGCCAACACTGTATGAGAGTGTGAGTCATGTACACAAAGATAAACACCACAGAATAAACATACAATCATAAAAATTAAGCTATGTTATCAGCAATATGCAAGATGAATGTAATAAGCTAAAAAATGTTTTTTAAATATTCAAATATAACATATATTAATTTAATGATGCATAAAGAATTCAACACACACTTCCATTGTTTTTTATAATTCAGTATCAAGCATGTTGTTTATGTCTTTACATTTATGTAAGGAATTACTCCAACAGAGGTTGCTTTCAAAAATGAAACAACAATGATGGACAATGTATGTATTATTTCATATTTAGTAAAACCCAAAATAACTAATGTTTTTTGTGGCAATGACAAATGTACCAGAATTAATTTGTAAAAAATTACAAATGAAAAAATACTCTAAAACAAAATAATTAAAAGCACATACAAATCTAATATAAGTGATGACTTGCAAAACCATGTTACAACAAAGGAACACAAATAATAATGTATTTGAAATTCATGTAGAAGTAGGCTATCACAGATATACACTAAATTCTAAAGTTAAGATAAAAACTTAGTTTAAAATAAATATTAAACATCTCAAAATTATGACAGATAAAAACTGTTAAATACCCCCAGTAATGGAATCAAAAGCCAAGGTTGAAGCACATCTTACTCACAATCACAAATACTTTTAAAGAAAAAAATAAAGATAACAAAGAATGCCAATATATAATTGTTCCATGTTTCAAACAATAATAAAGAGAAATGTTATGAAAAATAAAATTTATGATAATTGACAAATGTCTGAAATGGTAAAACAACAATAATATGACTTGAAAACTAAAATTAAATGTTTATAGCAATGGTATATCCATGTCAAAAGTAATTTACTAATTGAACATTACAAGGTTCATCAAATTACAGTCTAAAGTTCAGTAAAGGAAGAGGGTATAAATTAAATGATATATGTCTTAACAATTTGAAAGTATGGTGAAATGAGAAAATTAAAAATAAAAGTGCTTCATTCTATACCATTCATTAAACAGTAAAAGGAAACATTAAAAACAAAAGATAAGGGCTTCAAACCATATCATTCTTTATTTATGATGAAAAGAGGAAATTAAAAATAAAAGATAAATACAACAAGCCATTGAGCCCAGCAAAAATGGTAGCAATATATAAAACAAATGAGACATAATCCAAGCTATGGCATTCAAAACAGTGCTGAAAGTAAATTCTTACAATGCTTAAAACAACCAAAAATCTAAGACACCAAGAGAGAGGGTGTGTGTGTGTGTTAAAATGATAAAAGTTCAAAAATAGCAATGAAAACCTGGAATAAAACAATTTGAAAATAAAATAGCAAATATAAAATACAAAACAAAAATAAATAATGACAATGAAAAGTTCTATATACTAGAAAGGGAAACCTATCAGGCAACATTTAAGCTAATGACACTAATGCTGAATTCATACAGAAAATAAAAAAAAACATAATACCTGCTCTGTTTTCCTCAAAATCCTCTACTTTTATAAGTCCTATGACTGGCACTAATGAAGCATGGTTAAGCTTAGTTACAAACAACTGATGATTGTTATATCTTCCATTTCCAGTGCCAATTGGATTGTCCTAATTTGAGAAAGACAAAAGATTTCCAGCTGAGAGAGAGAGAGAGACAAACACTATATAAAAAGAACACAGTCATGTGTCAACTTTATAACAGAAAAAACTTAAAAGTAAAAATTATGTTTAGTACCACCTTGAAAAAATAGTACATTTTAATACTATTACCATAAACAAAAATATAATGTACAGACACAAGTTATTGGCATATTCTTTCAGAGAAACTCTCTCTCTTGCAATTCTAATGGAAAAATGTTCAAAAGCATTGAGATAGTCACAATCAGACAAAATAAATATATTTCTTTTAAACACAATTTTTTATTTTACTTTCTATTCATTTAATGCAAAAAATTAAAATAAGCAATATGAGATTTTTAAAGAACTGTATAAACTTTTATTGCAGGCCTGGTATGGCAAGGTGGTTAGGGTGTTCAACTCACAATGTGAGGGTTGCAAGTTTGAATCCCCATCACACACCAAACGCGCTCACCCTTTCAACCATAGGGGCATTGTAATGTGACAGTCAATCCCACTATTTGTTGGCAAAAGAGTAGTCCAAAATATGGCAGTGGGTGTTGAAGACTAGCTGCCTTCACTCTAGTCTTACACTGTTAACTTAGGGATGGCTAGCTCAGACAGCTCTTGTGTAGCTTTGTGCAAAGTTAAAAAAAACAACATTTTTTTGATACCTGAAGATGATAAATAAAGAAATTTCTTCCATCACGATTAATCATGGAATACTGTCACGTGAATTTCTCCAGTACTTGGTTAAGTCTGCAGTGTTAGTTACACACAACTGTTTCAGTCAGTTTTATAGGGACTAAATTCTTCACAATAGGTGTCACTTTGCATCAAATTCAAAACAAAATCTTGATGTTATATACTGTTTTACATATCAGGCATTTCACCATATCCCTCCTTTGAAATATATTTTTTATTAAGTTTGCTTGTTTTGAACTTGGCGCAAAGCTACATGAGGGCTATCTGCACTAGCTGCCCCTAATTTAGCAGTGTAAGACTAGAGGGAAGGCAGCTAGTCTTCACCACCCACTGCCAACTCTTGGGCTACTCTTTTACCAACAAATGGTAGGATTGACAGTTACATTATAATGCCCCCACGGCTGAAAGGGTGAACATGGTGTGATGGAGATTCGGACCTACAACCCTCAGATTATGAGTCGAGCACCTTAACCACCTGGCCATGCCGGGGCATTTTTTTGTAATGAATAATACAAATGTGTAAATGTCATCAGAGGGTAGAATCAAACATAACTGACTATGTCCTTGATTTAGAAATTCCAAAAAGAATACACGATTAAGTTCTTGAAAAAATTGTATATACTTAAACATTTTACTTACTCAGTTTTTGAAAAATTTTATGGCTTACTATATATCCTTTTATTGTTAAAAATAACATTAGTTTTTTACCATTCTTTGGAAGAATTATATAGAGTTGCTATTTTTTAATAAAAATATAAAAGAAAAGCCTGAATTATGCATTCTGAGACCATCTTTTTGGCAAATTTCAGAATGGTACACTGAGGTTTTTATTCATAAATAAATATACAGGCTTATATATATAATATATAACTTAAAGTTATCAGGCCCAGCAAAGTAGGCCTACAGTCCTGTCATCAACATATAAAATATAGTCACTCAGGAGAGTGCAAAATATATGTATAGTGTCTATAACCTGTATTCAAATATCATGGACAGTGTATGTTCAGATTCCTTGGATTTCAAGAATTAACTTCACAAATAAACAGTGGGTGGCACAGTGGCAGGCTGGCAGCACCAAGGCACTAACCTAGTACTATTCACTATAGATGGCGAAAATGGTACTGTGAACGTGACGTTGACAAACAGAAGTTGCGATAAACAATTATTCACTATGTCAAGCCTGAAAAATCAAAAGACACTGCACAGGTTCTTTAAACCCATTCATGAGGCTGAACCTGATCAATCTGCTGCAGCCAATCAAGTTGAATCAGAATTGTCAACTGAATTGTCAGAGTCATCACTGTGGCCTTCTGTCAGTGCTGCCACTACCACCTTACGTCCAGTCTAGGACATTGGAAATTACATTTCTCATGATGTTAGGCCTGCTCTGTGAAGTACAGCTCTAAACCTTTCTCTTAGAGGTTATTATACTCTCATAACAAACTTTACTATGTGCAAAATAACTTAATTAGAACTATGTCTTTCTGTCTCTTTTAAATAAATGCTGAAACCAAAAAATTCCTCCTTGAGAATGCCTGGAAGCCAGGGAGTGATTATGTTTTCCCCCAGTGTGATCCAAGAAAGCTGCATTTTCAGCATCATTGGCTTTGACAGTAGAGATGACTACTCTACAGTCAGCATGCAAAGGGTGTTTTCTGCAAGCACTACTTTCTTTTTGCTCCTGATGGTGCTGGTGTTGGAAGCTCGAAATTGAGACAACTAGTGAAATTTCCATACACAAACTGGAAGAAAGCTGTTGAAGACTTCAAGGTACATGAATTGAAACAGTACCACCAAGAGAGCAAAGAAAAAGCTAACAATTTTCTACAGGTCGTAAACACAAGTTTATCTGTGCACTTGCAGCTTGATGCAACTTACAAGCAAGAACTGGCAATATTTAATGCCTATTATTGATACTGTATTGCTGTGTGGGAGACAGGGTTTAGCTTCCAGGGGAAAATATGATTCTGGTCCAATGTTTGTTGGTGAAACTGATGAGGAGCCCATTAGTAATGATGGGAATTTTCAGGCAATTTTGCGCTACAGGGCAAAGGGTGATGTCAAGCTTTCAGCAAGCCTTAAGAGTACAAAAAGGAATGCTACATATCTGAGTCCTCAAATTCAAAATGAAATCATCAATGCCTGTAATACTCATGTTCTTGATGCTTTGGTCAACAGGGTTAATGCTGCAAAGTGTTTCTCAATATAAACTGATGAAACAACAGATATTTCAGGCATTAAACAGTTTTCGCTGTGTGTTAGATATTTGCATGCCAATGACAACTCTGTCACAATGAGAGAAGATTTTTTACAATTTATACCTGTTTATGATGTGACAGGCAGAAAGTTGGCTGATGTTATCATAACCAATCTGACAAAATATGGTATTAACATGGCTTACCTGTCATACTCTAGGAAATTCAATGGTGTCCAGAGACACATAATAGATAAATTCTCACTTGCACCCTACGTACACTACAGTGCCCATTCCTTAAACTTGGCAATTTCAGATGCTTGTAAAGAAGTTCCTGTGTGAAATTGCATGGGAGTAATTTCTAACATTGAAAACTTTCTCAATACACCCAAACAAAAGCACATTTTGGCCCTTTGAGGGCTCTTTCGGTGGAGAATAAAAAAAAAGTTTGAAAGGTCTCTGTCCCACCTGGTGGGTTGAGAGGCATGACTCAGTCATTGTCTTTCTAGAATTAATCTATGCAGTTGCAGATGCCCTTGAGACCATATCAGGTTGGCAAGACAGAGATTCTTCCATGCAAGCCAATCAATTGTGTTCTATAACACAGCCAGAATTCATCATCACTCTACTTACCATTGCTAAATTGTTTTCCTTTAGTTTACCTCTGTGCAACTTACTGCAGCAACAGAACATTGATTTAGGTGCTGCGATGCATCACGCAGAAATAGTGGAATATTTAATCCGTTCACTCAGATATAATACTGTGAATGAATTTCACAACATTTTCTGTAAGGCCAAATGACAGATGTGCCGTGCTAACCCACAAACCACTAGCCCTGAGCAGTACTTTCATATTGTTGTATTTGTACCATTTGTTGATCAGTTTCTTTCACAAATATGTGCCCATCTGTCCAGTCACAAAACTCTCCTTACAAACTTCATGTGTCTACTACCATCAGGATCTACCACATAAAGGTCAGAACCTACAGTACAACAACATGACTAACTTAAAGAGTTGGTCAATATATATAAGGCTGACATTGATAGCACTTCACTAGCTGCAGTAGGTGAGCTTAGGGTTTGGTACAAATCACTTGCAAACAACAGACCAAAAAATGTCATAGATGCATATGCAATGTGTAATGCAAAAATGTTCCCAGTTATTTCTAGACTGTTGAAAGTATTTGCTACGCTGCCTGTGGAGTGTTCATTTTCAACTCTCAGAAGACTCAAAACGTATTTGAGAAATACCACCACTGAAGATTGATTGAATGGCCTGGCCTCATTATACATTTACCGTGATATTAAAGTTGAACCAAACTGTGTTGTAGATGTTCTGGCAAGAACGAACAGGCGTTTGAGTTTTTTCATAGAGATTCGATTGTATTTCTCTAGTTCTTACAAAACTTGCTGTATTAAAAGAGTGTTCAATCAGAAATTTGCATTTGAGCATTTGTTGTGTGTGAAATTATCTGCCATGCAATCACGGATATTTATGAATCTTCACAGGTGGCAACTGAATGTGTATAAAAAGTTTGGGTCCATGGGGGGTTAACCCCCCTGGCCACGCCCCTGAAATAACTGCACTATTGTAGACAACTGATAATTCACAACAACTGAGGTACATGATGTATGACTTGTAAACAGTTACACAAACAATTTAATCATAAAATGTCACTTCTAAAAACAACTAAATATAACACCCACACTATATAGATTACCTAAATCATAATGCTCACAGTAAATGTAAACAATCACATATATTTAACAATAAGCCACTCTTTAAGAAAGTTATTTACAGTATTTTTTTTTCTACTTTATACAAAGACTGTCCTCAGTTCATTCACAAAGTCTATACATACAATCTGCAATAACATATATCGTTCTTTTAATGGCCTAAATCTAAAACCAGTAGCCTTGGAGATGCAAATGGATGTATGCATGGGACTGATGGTCTCTCTCGATGATGAATTTCTTCCTGTAGAGGAAATCATGGAATTTCCAGATGGTAAATGTGATGGCAAGACACTATTATTCAATCCTAGAGTACTTCCTCTCACTACTGAACAGCTTTTTACTTATGTACAACATGGGTTACAGTCTTCATGTTGTTGCTGAAATCCTGCTCCAAATCCAGTGTCAGATGCATCAGCCTAAATCATGATTGTTCCCACTATATCTTGTTAAGTTGGCCTATCTTGGTCAGGACCATCAACAGTGCAGCAACTTCAATGTAGTTCGAGATAAACTTCTTGTAGTGTCCTACTAATCTCAGGAAGGTCCTGACCTGCTGCTTAGTCATCAAAGCTAGTGCATTTTTTATGCTTATTAACTTCTCTTCATCTATGGCAATCTGTCAGTTGCTTACCTTGTGTCCAACAAAATCCAGCACTTTAATGTTCTGGTAGTCAGACCTACTGCCCTTACCTTAGATTTTGTATCCATCAAGACTGCCAATAACCTTTACTTTGGTCAATATTGATAAAGAAATTGGCCTGATTTATTTTTGCTCTGATAACCTATGGTTTGCTCATAGGTTCAGAGTTAGTAACAAGGTTACTAGAAATCTCTGCAGAAGTATATTAAGTCAAACCTCTTCATGATCACAACTTGTGAACAGTAGACTGAATTCAAAGGCTTAATGATTACAGCTTTTAATATAGCCTTGACTTCTTGCTTGATTAGGTGTCTCATCATATAGGGCATCTGGTAGGACTTTACCTTAACTAGATCCTTGGTCATCATCTGAAACATGAGATGTACATGGTACAATGTCTGTAATGCCTGGTCAACCTGTTTAGACATATGCATACTAGCACAATATATCTTATAGCTCCTTCTTCTGCTTGCAAGTCATTTCTTCACTGATGTTAAGATCTTTATACTTCTCATTTTCATTCAGTGGACATACATCTAGTACATCTTCATTTTCTATGACAAAGCCACTGTCTTCTAGTTCTGTATTTGTGAAAGCCACGTTTGCAATTCCTATCTGTACCTCAACTGCTACACACCTTTTAGGTCTTCTTCCCTCTGGAAATACTACTTCAACAGATTGGCATAGTAGATGTTCTGAATCTTCTTCTCCTGTCCACAGTTCTTTTAATATCTGCATTGAACCTTGTACGGTTCTTCTATACAGCAACTCAAAGGGTAAAAACCCTGTACTTGCTTTTGGGACTTTCTGGTAAATAAGAATGCTGCTATCAGTCACAGGAAAGATCCTGACACATCTTCTTCAGAGTGCTCTTTGAGATTCCTTTAACTCTCACAAAACAAATTCCATATGAAGTTGTATGGGGTGTTGCTCATGAGTCTGAACACTTTTTGCACTAGTTCTGAGGCAAACTGGGTCCCTTTCTGTCATTCCCATAATCGACTCATAAGCCGTCCTCATCACATAAATAGGTATTATGTTGTATTATGATCTGTTTAACTTCCCCAGTAGAACCATTTTGATAGATCCACTACAGCACTCCCTTTTGGTCCTCTATTCTATAGGTCTCTCTTCCCTTGGTTTTGTGTTTGACTTTCTCCTAGGCATAGTCTCAAAGTTTCTACAGTGAAAAGTTTTCTTATCTGCTTCCTTCAGTTTCTGAAGGACTACATTTGAAATGTCACACATGCAGGATTTGGATACTTTGTTGTGCTTCTTCTTTTCAGCTCATTAGTCTTCTTTCTGTATGGTTCTCTGAGCTTCTACTGCCTAGTATATTGCCAATCACCAAGTCATAGATAGTTGCCTTCATACATACTGCTTCAAGGCCTCCTGTGTTGCCCATCATCTGGTCAACAGATACTAGACTGGTTCTCACTGCTTCATCTAGCATCTCATAGGACTTTTACTTTCTTGTCCCCAACATAGCCTTCACTTAATGGTATGTTGTTGATAGTTGATACCTCTTGATGTTTGCCACATGCTCTTCTAACTTCAGCTGGCCATCAATCCACCAAAAAATCACCCATACTAAACTACATATTCCTTGGAACTCAGCACATGAAACAAAACATAAACTCGACATACTAAGAAACCAAATAAACACAGCAATAAAAATATGCTCACCAGATAAAATTAACAACAAATTAGACAAAATAAAATAATACTTCATTAGCATCAAGTTTCCTCAACAAACCGTAGAAAGCATTATACGCACACACCTAGACAGAAAGCAAAATCAACTAACAAAAGTAAATATATCCTACGAATTAAAAAAATCACAAAACCATATACTGCTGCATGCCATATATTCCCAACATCAGCAGAAAAATAATCAACATTTGGCAAAAACTAGTAACAAAATATGACATTCCAGTTAATACCAAATTTATTCAAAAACCAGGGACAAAACTAAGGTCTATACTATGCAAAAACTACACTGACAAACACAACACCAACATTATTTATAAAATACAATGTGATAACTGCCACAACTTCTATACTGGAAAAACAAGTAGAAAAATGGAAACCACATTCAAAGAACACAAAAAGTCACCTTCACACATTTTCAAACACTGCAAAGCAAATAAACACAATATAACCACAGAAAACACCCAAATACTAAATAAAAAAACAAACATAAACAAATGCAAAATTAAAGAAGCCTTACTTATACAACAACTCAAGCCCAAAATAAACCAATACAAAGGAACACCTTTATACCTACATTAAAAAATATATCCAATATCTAAGCATGCCCTCTACATTCCTACACTCAATTACACAACTGTCTTCAAACATATGGTCAGCTACCAATCAGTAACCCTTTCTTTCTTTATGAACCTGATGATGACCAAAGAAGGTTGAAATGTTCTTTCTCTACCCATACTAGCCATTTTTAAATATACAATCATGTACTGTTTTATTATGGTGATAGTACTTTCTCCTTGTGGTAAATCTTAAAAGTTGTCTTCATTTTGTTTCTTTCGTTAGCATTACCCATGGTGACATTCACTTTCTTCTTATTCCTTGCCTTTACTCTTTTTGTAGGAAGTTCCAATTGCTTTATGTTGAGATTTCTGTAGTTGCTTTTTAGTAACAGACTTGCATTCTCTTGCAACTTGCCCCATTTTATGACAAGCAAAGCATCTTTTATCTCTTTTGTCTGTTGATTTCTAGTCATCTTTGGTGGCACTGTGCTTCTGGTCAGCCAACCCTGGTTTTGATTTTGAGTGGTTATTTTTTGCTTGCCAACAAAACTTCCTCCATAAGATTCCATATACTGTTCTAACAGTTTGGTCATCTCACCTATGTCTTTAAATGCTCTCTAATTTAAGAGCAGTGACATGTCAGTGGAGCACATGCTCATGTACTGTTAACATATCAGTATGTCCATCAGTTTTTCCAAACTATCTTCACATTTGGCCACATCAGTCCATTTTGTGATATATCACTGTAGAAATGCCACAAACTGAAATTAAATTTCTAATGTGTCAGGTTTGACATGTCTGAACATTTGGCAGAAGCTTTACTTGGTAAGTTCATATTGCTACTTCTAACTTGTCATAGTCCATTGCTTCTTCTCACGTTATGCCCAGTCATTTTTGTCCTAATTCGGACTTTGGACAAATCTTTCATACCTGTCCAGGAAAGTAACTATGTCACTTTTCTATTAATCAAATTTGGGAAGCTTGGTTGACTGTCCCTGACCCCATTGTCATTCTTTTGTCCTTTTCTTCTTTCTCTTTTTGATCATAAGTTTCATGCTCATGTTCTTCTTCCAGTTTTTCACATTATTTCTATCTTCTGTTGATGCTCTTCTCTCTCTAGGTCTTTTTTGTTGTCTACCAAACTATCTTCAAATGTTATTTTGAGCCCAAGTTACTCTCATTTCTCTATCCATTTACCAAAGCCAATCAACATGATTATATATTGTGGATGAGAATCTTTACATTATTTTTGCCACCACTACAGCTATGTGTATATACAAGCCTCTTTGATACTGTTGTTTATGTCTTCTTCTATCACTGTTTACTACTCTAGATCCTGATTTGCTTGCTACTGTCAAATTTTGCAAGACCAGATTTTTTACAGCAGCTGTCAATGAATTGGCAATAAATTTCAATTATAAACAAACAGCATCACAGTCTGCTTATCCTAAAAATAATATATTAAGAAAAAATCAAATGTATATACAAATGTTCTCATCTAAAGTCACACAAGTTGGTTCAATTATTTTAAAACACAACTGATAAGGCAAAATATTTTTCTCTACTCTGTTATTACAATACAGTCTGATAATTTCACTTTAAAAATCACCAATACACACTTTTTATTGTTAAACTCATGATCATGCTTACTAATACTAGAACAAGAGAAAAATTGTTTGATGTGTGTTTGTACCTTGCCAAAAGTATAGAACATTCCATGCAATACTAGATATTACTTGGAAATAAAACTCATTTAAACAAATGAGAAAGCCAGAAATTATGATTTCCTATATATTACAAACATATTTCCTGTAGGTACTTCCCTCCACTCATAACATTAGCTATTCTCATTCAGTGCTGTTCCTTATATGAAAATGTTTTACATGTATCTCTTGTAAATCATCATGTACGACCTCTTCACTAATAGGAACTTAGTACAATCACATTACACATATTTAACAGATTTACTATTATGTATATTATTTTAATATTCATGTTTGTTTTAGTTAAATGTATATTTAGAAATGCATACAGCATACATTGCTAAATGTGTATTGCAAAATTCCTATATATTTTCAAAATTTGTAGATTTTCAAGCATAAAAAAATACCATGTGTGAATGTAAAATGTTAACAATTGTCAGTATTATTGCCAACTGAACTTTCCAAAACCTCACCACAAAGTTTATAAATCGTATTACGTGGAAAGACAGTTGTATATTGTTAGTATATTAAAAAGCTCAAAAGCTATAACAGGTATAAATGCTAATTAATTGGAAAACTACAGATATTTGATAAGGAATTTTTATAGATTTCAAACATTACAAACCATTTAAGTTTAGTGAATTAACTTTGGATGTGAGTATTTCTAAGAGAACATTAGATATTTTCCTCACGAAAAAAAACTCGTGTGAAGAAGCTAGTTGGTTTCCTTTGTATCAACATAGAATTAATCCACTCATCATGAACTGTCGATAAAATATTCAGTTCCAGACCAAAAGAAAACTTAGTATTGTCTGTAAGTTTGAAAAACTTTTGTTTATTAATCATTATTTGTGATAACTATTATTACAATATTTGTTGTTTGTATATTAAAACATATTTGTGTTAAAAAAAGAAAACTGTGCATATCAATCTTGTTGGGAAATATCATAAATTTTATATATATCTACATTCATTTAACTTTTATATTAAAATTAAAATTTCATACCATTTCATATTGTAATGTGTAACATAATAAATTGGAGAGTCATCCAAAATAAATTATAACACATAACATAATCAACTGGGAGCTCATCTGGTATCTGAATCAGAGACAAAACTCTAAATAAATTCAAATTCAAATCACAATTCGAATTATATTTGTCAGTGCCAACAAGATCTGATCATGGCTGAATAACAACATTTTCTTGAATCACCCTATGAGATGAGTTATAATATGTAACACCAATTATGCACCTCAACTGAACTATCATTTGAGGTTTAACAGAAAACAGAAGAACTAGAAGTGTGTGTGTGGGGATTGGGTGGAAAGTACCCATCCTAATTATATTTTAAATATATAGGTGGCCACAAAACCCTATTTTGAAATGAAGATCGTACCAATTTATTCAATCAAGGCATGGCAAGGATGGGCAACTATTCTACATGAAGTCCATGCATTAGTACAGTCCAAAATGGACATACGAATACAGCAAATATATCATAGATGAGAGAGTGAGACCAGAATATCTGAAGAGCAGATCCCTACCACTTCTGACCAGGTAAAATCTTCACCCAATCATAAGAGTACAGTGGAATAAAAAGTTGGAAAAAGGATAAAAGCACATCCATATGGAGAGAATTGGTGGAGGATATGTATCTGAACCCTACAAGTAACCCTACAAAGCAGAAAAGTAATTAAGCAAAAGATGAGACCTATGAGTAGAGTGTTTAGGGTGAGATGGACCTTATTAGGTAAGTTAACTATATCCAAAATCCATCCACATGGGAATAGGATAAGAATCATACCATCTTCACCTCAAGCCCCAGAGACTAGATGGAATATACAGGGTGTTCGGAAAGTCACTGTGCAGTTTTGAAAGCAGCGATAACAGCATTCATTCAGTCTATTTCAAGCCAGCAACTGATAGCAGTGTTTACAAACAAAATAAGAAGAATTCAAGCCTGTATTGATGCCAACAGGGGTCACTTTCAACATTGTTTACAATTGTCATTCATATTTACCTCCTATATTCTATATTGAAACATGCCTGTTAATAAATATATAAGTGACAGTGACTTTCTGAACACCCTGTAGAACTACTCTAACCCCAGGGCATTACACACATGTTATTTGATGAATATCTCAATCCAGGAACCCAACATCTGATATCAAAAGGATGTCTATATGAACTTACTTCTCTAACAGTGAAACTGACCAAAATCATCCAATAAGCAATAACAATCTCAGAAAAAGGTACACAAGGAACAGGAAAAGAATAGAACCAGGAAAATTCTCTTTACCCCTGTTGTGACCCACACCAAAGGGGAAGCACAACTGAGGGAGGAATATAGACAACTTTGAACATGCATGAGGACTAATGTTGATTGGTTCACTCTACACGAACAAAACAATCTCAACCTAACTGGTCAGGCACTGCTACCAGTGAAGCAGGATCTAAATAGTGAATAAAGAACCAAAGACTCCTAAAAGGAAAGAAACAACTAACAGAAAGTTGTCCAGTTAGATTGCACCAAAGTATGAAAAATGTTCACAGATGGTAGCTAAAAACCCAATGAGAAGAAAACTGCAATATAGTGAAGATAAAGGGAGACAAACATATTAGGTGTAGTCTTCATGCCCAAATGTAGAAGTTCCCCCAATGGCTGATGAAAACGAGATAATGGGAAAAGGTTAAGGATGTCAAGTTTGATGAGAAGACATCTAGAAGGAAGTCCAAGAAGAAAATGATACAGAAGAGTTAAGCTAAAGGGATCAAAAGCCAACCAAAACTGGTGAGGGCAGAAGGAGAAAGATCTTGACTCAAGGAAAATTACTTAGGAATAAAGAGGCAGGAACAGGCATTACAGAAAGAAGCCACATGGGCAATAGAATAACAAAGAGCACAAACCATTATGTGAATTATTCTAGATGGGGATGCAGATAAAGATGGGAAATGAAAAGAATGGAATTAGAAAAAAGGAGGAGTTAACTCCTATAGCCATCAATGTTTTGGGTAGGAAGGAAAGATCCATATAACGGAGAAGAGAGGGGGTGGGAAAAAACATACAATAAACATCATAGAAAACAAATCTTGTTTCCAATGTATACAAGCATAGATGACAAGGAATTAATTTTTAAAGGGAGGTGAAACATGGAATAAGAGAAAAGTGATGCAAATGAAGGTAAAGTGAGGAAATAAAAGATCACAAAATATCCTAAGTTGGAATGGTAGGCAGTGAGGAAGGAAAGTTAATCCAGAAAAAACACATAAAAATAGTAACAATAGTTGAAGTAAAAACTCCATGGTTTTGGGAGAAAAAGGCTGCCTGATAATCTAAAATTAGGGAACCACAGAGACACAGTTGAAAAACCAGGAGAGAAACTCTGCTACCTGAGATACAGGGGTTCAATATATGGGAAATCCTTGACATGTAGAGTAACTGTACAACACTTTCCATTTACACCAAAAAATGCCCACAAAAGAACACAGGATAGAAAACACTAAAAGAAAGCTACCTGCAGGTGTAAACCTAATCTCGCAGCTAAGGACTGAATAAGAGCCAAGCATGAAGATAAACAAAGTGAGTGTCTGGATGGAGTACCAGAAGATGACATGGTTGACGAAAGGCAGGAGGCAAAAGAAATAAAAGTTGGGGATGAAGAAGCCACAGAAACCATTGTTGAGCTGGGCATTAAGAAGCAATCAGAAGCCTCTAACAGAAAATGTCAGAGATGAGAAAAATCACCCATGGAAGTGAGAGAATAGGGAAATGAACTTACAGGAACCTTTAGGACCAATCCTGGTCAAAAGCATCAGCAATTCTAGCTAGAGGATGAGGAGGAAATGAAAGGCACCAAGTAAAAGTAATGGGAGGTTAAGAGGTGTAGTAAAGGGAGCTATGTGGGGAGAACCCTATGGAAGACAAAATCACCAGAAAACAAGAGATTTGAGGGACCATTCTAATGGACAGAAAATGTTGGGACAAGAAAAATAAACTGCAATTTGAGCAAGAGTATCTGCAATGTGACATGCAGGGATGCATAGTATTTGAGGGAGCCCAAAAGAGAAGATGTAATATGTGAAAAGAAAAGAAGTGCAAATAGATGCCACCTAAAGAAGCAATGTACAAAAAAACAGACCATAAAATCCTTATAATTGGAAAGAAAAACAAACAGCAATGTCACACTTGATACTAACCCCAAAGCCAAGAAGTCATGCATGAAGGGAGTGAACCAAAGATGGCAAAAACCCCAATATGGAGGGAAGAGGAGGTATTCCTCAACAAAAAACCTGAAGTGTAAACAGAACAGCAAATAAAGAGAAACATGAAACATCAAAGGTAGGAGCAAAATTGTAGGGGAAAAATTGACAAATGCTGAAATAATTCTGTCTGAAATTAAGCTATGGTAAAAATTGAAAGCTTGAAAACAGACAAAAGGAATAGCACAAGAGACAAGAAGATAATATTCTGCAAAATGTGTATTAAAACGTGTAAAGGAAGTCTAATAGATACTGTGATAGAAGTATGGAAGGTATACCATAATAAAGTCAGGATAAATTGACATTTTTAGGACTTCAGAAAATAGGTTCAGCCATTAGGTGGGGAAGATGAGCAATAGTGTAAACAGATATGGCAGACTTGGTCTCCCAGGGACAAACACATTAATTTAAATTGCTGGCATGAAAGATAAATTATAAACTAAACAAAACTAATGGTAATGAGAATAAAGTAGAGATTAAACAAAATTAACACTAAAAAAGTATAAACCACACAAAAAATGAAATAATTAACGTACTACAAAAGAGGAAGAAAAACATGTAGGGAATGCATACCTGATGATGTTAAGTTAAAGAAAATCAGAAACTGTGGTAGATATGAAACTATCCATAAAACTATGGGAAACAAATTAATTGATTAATGGTAAGAAGAATAAATTATAAACTAAATAAAATGAATGGTAATGATTATTAAGTGAAGATGAAATAAAAGTAACTGTAACAGGACAAGCTATAAAAAAAAACAAAATGAATTAGTTGACATATTAAAATGAGAAAAAACAGTGTAGTGAATGAATCCTGTATGATGTAGTGGTGAAGTAAAACTGGAACTAAAGTAGATATTAGCTTATCACTAAAACCAGAGGTAAACCAATAAATAACACAACACAGTAATGAAGCTGAATGAAACAAAGTACTGAATATAATTGACAAGGAAATTTAAACTAGAACTACAGTGAAATGGAAAATAAAAACTAGTTAAGCTAATCAAACAGTAACGAACAAAAAGGAAAATTAAACTGAACAACAGATATACACGATACTGTGAAAAGCCTGTGTGTGTCCCAATTGAAGGGTTCCATCTGAATGAAGTGAAGAAAATTATTATTAATGCCATAAAACAGATTATTACGATACAAAAGTAAGTAAATAACAGAGTTAAACTAATGAAGGACATACCATGTTAAGCTTAATTGAAGGGTATATAAGAAAAACAATAAACACTAATTAAGAATCATAATGTAAAATGGTATTAACTAATTTAAATAAGTGTATGTTACGAAGTACAAATAATTACAGATAATAATATTAACAATAAATTTGTAAAATGTCTTATCTCTCAAAAGCCAGTGGACTGTATGCAATTTGTGGACCACAAAGCATGAGGTGAGGTCTGACAAAAGTCTGGACAGTAGACAATGAAACTCCTGATGAAATATGGCAGAAACTGCTCATGGAGGAATGTGAATGAAAGCTATTATAAATGAGCAAAAAGAACACAGAACCTCCATATTGGGAATGGATACCATACAATGGAAATGAAGAATCAAACACTTGAAATCAAGTGGTAGATAAAGACTATCAAGATTTCCATCCACCCAAACATGGTTGGCATTTACAGGAAGAATTATGAGCAAAAACCAAAGAGACCACATTTTTTTTAACATTCAATCTTTCAAAAGATAAAGACCTAAAAAATATCATGCTAGGCTGCCCACATTTGATACCTGTGAGATAACACTAGTCATAAGGTAATCCCTTAAGCGGTAACATTAGATTCAGAATGTGACTAGAATAAGTTGGGATAAATGAAGGCAAATTTCAAACTCTAAAAAATCTGAAAGACCACTTCATGAGTACTAAGTATGAACATGAAACAGTAAAGAATGACAAGCACTGTTAAATTAGAAGTGATAATTCAAAAGCGATGCATAGTGGAAGTCACACACGTCACATAATGATATATATGACAGATATGTTGGATTCACTTAATTCCAACAGAGGGGAGCAGAATGCTTGGGGGATGCATAAGTTAAAAAGTTTGTATGTAAGGGAGAAGCAATGAATGAGATCAACTAATCTTATGAGTGAAGTAACATATCGAAAATTTCTAGCAACATGAAGCAAAAACCTTACCATTGTAAACAATCTATAATTCATAACAATTGAACTGCACAACATGATTCATAAACAGTTACACAAACAACTTACCATAAAATATTGCTCCTGAAAACAACTAAATATGACACTATATAAACTATCTAAATCATAATATTTGCATTAAACTGAAACAGTTGTGTATACCTAACAGTGATAAAATATCATTATATCACTACAGACAAGCAGAGGGTGTACTTTTGCGATTAAAAGTTTGTATACTTTTTTTTTTACTTCTATTAGGTTTTCTTGGTGCATGTGCAATACTTGAATGTCTACAAGCATGTTAGCATGCTGTATATGCAATGTTAAGAAATATGGGTTTCTGGAAGAGCAAACAAATAATATTTTATGATTGATTCCCTACTCCATTTTATTCTTAGTTTCATTAAATACCATGATTCTAATGTTTAATAATCACTGTTTTGGATTAACTTACTAAATGGTTTGATGATTAACTAAATCTCCTATGCTGGTCAAATTTTAGAAAAACTGGTTAGGATTAAGTCAAAAAGTACTGTTAGTAGCAAGGTGTCTCACTGACCATAGACAATAGAATCTTTACAGGTTTTAGTTTTCTTATGTGCATTGATTTATATTATGAAGCACTTCTGGCCAGTGGCCAGTTTGTGATACAGAATTGAAATCAATAAACCTACAAATTATTTTTGTTATAATTTTATGATAAGTTATTATCAGTTACATTATTCAGAAAGAAGCAAATTATAAAGTACTTGTAAGGATTCTCTACTTACAAATTCTACCCCTGCCATCCATTCACTTCCTGCATCAGGAAGTTTTCCTAACCATCTTACATAACCATATTCTGGTCCATCATCACTCATCCACACAACACGAATTCCTAATTTCAGTTGAGGAACTAAAGTGTCATTAATATAGGCAGATTCCAGAAGAATGGGTCTAGATCCAGACCTACTCAAGGGTTTTTGGCTCTCTAAAAAACCAACATGTACAAAGTTTTCATTGATAAATTTATTATTTGTAAAAACTTTTAACATTCTGATCTTGTGGAGTAATAATTCATATTTTAACTGAACAAGATTTTCTACATGCACCTGTGACAGTTCAATGAATTCTAAGCCCACCAATAAAATTAAACTATACAGAATATGAAATAAAAAAAAGCTTGAAAAAGTTTACTACAAGAAATTGAAAGAAGTTATATTTATGAACTTTAACAAGAAACAAGTTCTAAAATTTTATTATCTTGCCTAAAATAAATTAACTGAAACCAAAAAGCTCTGGAAAGTTGTGCTGTATTGAAATGGTATATTCTTATGTTAATTTTGGTGAGTTTAAGTATTTTTAACTATTTAAAGTTCAAAGCATTTTCAAACTGGCAAAACATATTACTAGTTATATATGAGACCATAAAAAAGTTCTTCAAATTTAATATGCAATATTCTGATAACTTTACAGCTTAGAATAAAGGTAACTGAATAAAGATACATTTCACATGTGACAACAATTTTCACATATTCAAACTCATAACTACAGAAGAGAAAGTAATGTGAGCAATAATATGTGCGATGTAGAAAGATACATTAATTTAAAATCACAAAGGAACTTACATTAGATATAGCATTCTAGAGTGTACCAAATAATTTAGTGGACATTCATGCAGACACACAAATACATGTAAATATGCAGAATTTTTCTCTCTGACTTCCATAAGAGTTTTCATCTTTGTAAAACACAACTTTAAACTCCTTAGTGAACAGGAATAAAAAATTATTTTTAATTTTGTGATGATTCATTCAAAGTAAAGTAATTACACAAAAGGATTTTATAATCAATGGTAATAATAGAAGGACAAGTGATTAGGAATAGTTTGCATTTCTTTTTCCACCACGTATGATATTCATGTAATGACCTTGATTATGATCCCATGACCTGCAGTGCAAGACATCAACAATGCTCTGACAATGACCACTGAGGGTCCATTTTAGAGACCCAAGGGCATAGAAGACTATGAGAGATGTGTGAGTTATATAGCATAAATTGTCACTTGAACTTCCATCTTTCAGAGCAAATGGCATCTTGACTTAGATGTGTGGCCAGAGGCTTTGTCATCATCAAGCATAATGATATTGGCACCCAGTTATATAAACATTGTAAAGTGGTGTTAGCATGTTAACCTGATTGTAGGAAAATTTCACCCTTAGCATTTTTATCAAATCTATGTATGTTTAACTTATCATTTAAAAAAAGGTTCTGAAACATACTCCATACTATTTCTGAAAAGTTGTATCACCAGCAAAGATGTTAATAAATAATACATGTTTTGTAGACATTGAAAAAAAAGCATATATCTTTTTATATATGATGACATAATGTTATCTGTCACATTCATCAGTTGACCTTCTATTTAGCTATGTACTTTCAAAGAAGATTGTTAGCATGGTTTTTATGTTTCATTTTGTACACCGATTTCTCTTACAATTCTAAGGGAGGTTTCCACTTTATTGGACCACTTTATCCATGGGTTGCTTCTGAAGACAAGTTGTTTTACTTTCTTCATTATCTCCAGTGAGGAATTACAGTAGTCTGTTTTTAGATCTGTTGGAATCATGCCTTCTCTTGTTTGAGAGATATGGTACATCATCACAGCAGTCACTTTCTTTGAAACATTAGAATTTTGTGCCTTGTATGCTTTTATAATTGCAAAATAGAAGAGCTTCACATTAGAAAGTTTTGTAAACTGTATTTGCATATGTATTTGCAAATCACTTCAGATGAAGCACAACATGAGCATCAGGGCTTTTACCTGTGTAGTTAAAGGGCAGGAGAGAAGTGAATATACATCTTAATCATTATCATTAATTCTGAAATATCCTCTATATATTTATATCAGTAGACTTATGAAAGAATTGCCACTTAAATAATTAAGTGAAGAAAACCTTCATGATGAAGCCCAAAGAAAACTGGAAGAAATTAAACATACACTCAAGGCATGGGAAATACACTCTTATTTTCTGTTATATAACCAGTAAACAAAGATTTTGGACTCTGAATACTATGCCTTGCAAATGAAGCACATCAAGTTTCCATCTTGAGACAAAGAACATCTTGATTTGATTAGTGTTAATAAAACACTTATCTGTTCAAAAGTATGATAACAATATTAATTACATGTATAGTATATGAATTTAAAGAAAATACTAACTCCCGATTTTAATATTTTTATTTCTAAATTTGGGTTGAAACAGGTTCTAAACAATATATTAAAGATTTGTAAATACTGTGAATGAAACTTAAATTGAAATGTATATCTGTAATATTACTAGGAATTTATTTTAAATTGAAAATTCATAGCCTATTTTCAACCAGAAATAACTTACCCAAAATGTTTAAAAATACTGTACAAAAACTTAATCAGCTGTCAAATATTTTAGTCATTCAACTAATACACAAAAATGAATATTACACAACAGTACAGCAGTATTACCTCTTAGCAATGTGAAGCATTCTATGATGATTTTGAATTTTACACATAAAATTTTGATTGTAAAACAATGCACTGATAATTTTATTTATTCTATTTAAGCATACCTTTATGTAGATAATTCTAGTTCTATTATCAAGACTTGTCATTTACTCAGAGTGCATTTGTTTTAGTTTGAAAATAAAACTAGGAGTAAATGAGTCTCTAAGTAATACAGTGCTGGAAGTAAAACTAATGTAAGCACAGCCAGGTCTAATAATGTAAGAATTCACAGTTCTGGAAAATAAATTTGAGTTTATGGATATAAAGAAAATAGTATGGTGAAAAAAATCACTGGATCAGTGGAAGCAGAGAAGGCCTCACACTGTTTTACAATTATAGATCCATCTTGCAATGGCTGCTGGCAATATTTGTAGAATTTGACTAACAGTAATGTTCAAGAAAATATCCCTTCATCATACAACACCAGGACTGTAACAAGAAGTGTCATGAAGCTACCTATGGTATTTTCACAACAAACCAATTTTTTTTATAGACAAGATAGATCTTCAGAATAACAGTGTATCTGATCATGATATTTATTATCAAGTAATTCTGTTTTGAGAATAAATAAGTTTGTGAGGAAAAAATACAATAAACAATCTTTATTCAATGTGCACAAACACAATGTGTGTATTTGTTTATGGATTGTAAATTATTTTATTTTTCCCTCTAAACTGCCTTGACTGAGATTCTATTCCAGAATGACTAATTCTTTCATTACTAAGTTAAAAGAGAATATCAGATTACTAAGAGTGAATAGTACTACTATTACAATCAGTCATTCACACATAAGGGAGGTTGTAACATCAGGATGCCATCTGAACTATCATTTGAAGACACTGCTGTTGACATTCCTGCACAATATACACAGAACCACATTCAAGCATCCACAGGATAACCTGGCATTATCTAAAGGGAATGAAAAAGGTAGCTATAAGAGAGCACTAATATTTTATTGACCATATGTAATATAGAAACTGCATATACCTAGGAGCAACTAATTTAAAAAATTGTATATAAAATAAAAAAGTAGAAAGGCATGGTGATGTATAAGTCACACCTACATCAACTAGTATGAGGCTACAAAATGATCTTCATTTCATAATAGTAAGAAGCCATCTCTGTAAAACCAGATGGAAACAATTGCTAGAAAGATAACAACCCAAAAATAATAAGATGTTTATCTCATTATTTAACTATTCAATAGATTATATAAAGCAACCACTGAATCATCTATACATAATGAAAACAAAAACTTGGAAGAAATTCACATAACTTTCAGAAATGTTTGAACAATTCAAATTAAAATAATAAAAAAAGAAGAAGAAACCAAGGTTTTATGTAAGTTTTTCAATGATCAACACTGTTATGCAATGGACAAATTTCCACTTTTCTAGATGAATGAGTGTTTAAATACCTTAGAAAATTGCAAATGGTTAATGTAACTTTGGTTACTAGTGAGTAGTACAAAAAGAAACTAATAATCCAAGTACTGTTTCTTTCATTGCTAATGGCTTATATAATTCAAGGTGATGTACTGTAGCCCTTCATCAGTCACATAATGTCTCATGTCTGGCTGAAAATTTTAAGTAACACTATCAATGGAGGTGCTTGTTGTTCCCAATACCTTCCTACAACTTCTGACACAGTACACACCCCAATTTCCTCATTGAGGTGCTACATGATTTTTATACCATTCATGGCTGAAAAACGATGTTATGCATTTCATTAAGCATCACATGAAAGGTGCCTAGTTGGCAGAAATTAGGCCATAGCTGATCTAAATACATTGTGCTGCTGTGTTAGAAGTTTCTCAATCAAATGTTATCAATATGCCAGATGTTGTGCCATAAGTTAAGCAAACAGGTTTCAGAATGAAAGTGGAAAGAAATTTTTCAGTATTCCCAAAAATATGGGAAAAAAACAAAGTGGATAAACACCACTGGGACCCCAATATAAACACAAGGATTTTTAGTGATCTCTTTATTCAAGGTAAGATTATTTATAGAAACAGGGAGGAAGACTTCAGAACACCTGTTGCCCATTTATAATTCATAGTAAATCGTCATATCTTGCTGGTAAAAACAGGAGAAGCTTGCAAGTTATTATTTTTTTTATTGGAGGACTAAACAATATCTGATATTAACAATGAGAAAAAACTGAGCCCCTTTCAAGGCCTAGTTATTGTAATTCCATGTACAAATATTCTAGATAATATTTAATAATCTTAAAAAAAAAGTTATATTATTTGTTGCTGAAGGGTTATGCTTTGCATATTATACACACACACACATATATATATACACCACCTCTTTAATTATTTTTATTTCACGATGACAGTTATATGACCAAATCAATCCATTCTATGTTTCAGCCATATTTATTCATTGTACCCCAAGTACTTCTGTAATGTCTGCAAAGAAAACTTATTATGCAAGGGCTATAAAAGAAAGGAAGGGGTTGAAACAGAGTACAAATTAAAAAAAGAAGAAACAACAACAAGAGTCTGAATGTGCTGAAGCATTGTTAGACATTATCCAGTCAGATATCATGATTCATAGATAAAGGTAAAAAAAATCAGGTTGTAATCATAGATTACAAAACAATAAATACATTTTCTTATATAACAAATTTATTTTAAAAATAATGCCTGTTCAATATACACACAATTTATACTTAAACAAAATATCAGTTCTTAATCTTTAGTTACACTGTGTGGCATCACTCAAGTTCATTAAATTTAGTGAAGCAACAATATTTTTTTCAGAAGCTAACCCAGACAAGAACCCATTACTGACAGCATATGAAGTCTTACACATTCAAAACCAGAGATTATACAATAAGTTACAAATGCTTCAACAAGAGAATGATAAGCCTAAAATGTAGCTCAGTAGATCTTTCTTCAATGTTGTGACTAAAATACTATGAAAAGTTTGATAAATTTCAACCCTTTTACTGAAGTTACTTAACATTTCATTTTTAACTGGATTAGAAGTTAGTATGTGATTACCTTATCCAAGTTATGTGGCCAGATGTAAAAACCCTAATGAAAAATCAGCCATCTGTATTTACAAATACCTACCAATAATACAGGGTCATTACTGATTGTTCAAAAATGTTTTTTATTGAAAGACTATCAAATTTAATAACAGGTACTTAAACATGGAGTAATTATAAGCACTACAACACAATTGTTGTACAACACAAGTCTCATCTGAGACTTGATCTCTAAATTCTAATTTATTGCAAAATCCACATAGCTGTGTCAGACAAAATGCTGATGACAGAGAACTTTTAATAGCAGAAGATCTTCTAATGCAGGTGCTAAACTTATTACTCCTTTAAAAGGAAAAAAACAAAGCCCACAAGGGGTTGAAATGTCTAGAAAAATTGCTAGAGTTTGAATATATGTTGAGAGATAAATTAAGAAGTTAAAGTTGTTTAATATTTTGAGTGATGTCTTTCCAAGAACTTTACAAAGGCACAGTGACAACACTGTTAAAATATGTGCAGCACTGACAAACTTGTATTAATCTCTAGTAAAGTAGTATTGAACTAATGTATAAAGTAGATAGACAGTAATAATTTGCTATATTATGACATTATTGGTTGTTTCTATTGTATGAGCCCATTATGATACCCATGTCTGAGAATTAGGTATTTGTGTGTTTTTTATGCTGAAGAATATTCAAAGTACAACATACAGTTTAAATATTAGAAAAATATGTCCATTATATGAAAACCCCTTCACTTATTATGTTTCTGTATTGTTGTATGCTAATATCTATAAAAATGTTAAATGTGTATACTGATGATAATTATACTGATATATGTTTAAACCTAAACAATATCAAACTACAAGTTATTTATGAAGTCTTGCAATACGTTAGAAATCAAAGTAATCGTGATTAATTGCAATGTAATTGTAACAGCAATTGATTAGATTGCTTTTTGTATATTCATAATAAGGGCTTTTTTTTTGAGATGGTACACACCAGTACAGTATACCAGCACCATTTTTCATATTGCAAAACAGAGGGAAGAGTGACAAAACTTGAAAGAGTAATGTAAAAAAATGTGTGAATTTTCCACTTTGAACAAATCTTTTGTTCACAATAAAACCAAAGAGACACCAAATTAGAAGTGTTATGCATGAAAAGTTTAAAGGATTGCTAAACCCTACTGTTCGTTTGATCATGTACATAAGATTGTGTGATCATCAGTACAGCATGAGGTGTGTAGCATCAGGTAGGATTAGCATGCCATTAACAGGGAACATCAAAGTGACGAAATTTAAAAAATACCAACTATTTACTAAATTGAAAAGTAGTATTTCTTTGATAATCAAAGAGTCAAATTCTTTCAGTAAAAAATCTATCGTAATAGTGTATGTTCAATTCTGTATCCCAGATAATGGAATGAACTTGCTAGTAAATTTATTTTTGGACTGGATAAAACTCAAAAACCTAACTGAAAAATAAGTTTTTTATCCTTTACTCCACTGTCCTCAGTCTTATGGAATGAATGAAGACTACCTAAAAAGCTATTTATTTTGTGTGGCATGTGATGGTGCAGCCATGATGTTGGGGCATAAAAGTGGAATTAAGAAACTGATGAAAGACAAATTTCCTTCTGTAACTGTACGTCACTGTAAAATCAGATTCAGGAATTGATAAACTTTATGTCTTATATTATGTGTTGCATAAAAATAGCAGAAAGCTGAAAGTATGTGTGAATTTCCTGGAGATTCACCTTTTAAAAATTGGCTGAATTTTAAGCATTCGATGGGTAGCATCTAAGTACTGATCAGTTTCTGCTGTTTGGGAAACTATGAAGCATTAGTGCAACATTTTAAAGAAGTGAAGTATGATGCAACAAAATATAAATAAGACCAATGTACACATGAAGATCTACAGCAAAAAATTACAAACACAGAATTTCTACTGGATTTGGGATTGATGTGTGATGCTCTCCAAGAATTATCCAAACTGAGTTTGGATTTACAAGAGCTTCATACAGACTTGTACAAGGCAGATCAAAAGATGAATGCTCTTGTTCAAATTTGTGAAAAAAGGCAAATGATTCCAGGCCAATATTTTAAAAATGACACCAAAGCTGCTGCACATCTTCACTTCCAGGGAGTTTTGCTTTACCAAAAGGTTGAAATAAAATTTTTCTAATTAATTTGGAAGCATTTTTACAGAACCTTGAAAAACTGGTCAAGAATACTTGGCTTGATAGTGAATATGGCACTATAGCATGGTTAACATAAGAAAACACTGATGCTCATTTTAACATTTGGTGAGATGGAGGTCAGAAAATTATTAATAAGACTTCAGCTACATTGAAGATATATAATTTGTGGATTTTGTCAGTATGTAATAAAAAAACTGCAGCACTTGAAACATGCTCTAACTGCCATTCCTATTTCTTCAAGAGAATTTGAATAGCTTTTTTTTTTGGCAATGGATTTCATTGTTACCCCTACCAGAGCTTCACTGATAACAAAAACTGTTTTGGCACTTTTGGTTATTTAACTTGTTGGGCCACCCTTTCCATGCTTTGATAAAAAAAAACGTAAAAAAAAACGTATTTATGGTTGTTCCAAAAATATCACCTAGTGGTAGACACCAAAAACCAGGAATGAAGTCATGATATTGCATCAGATGAGAATATAATGAAAATTAGGTATTTTCAATCAAAATGTAATCCAATATGTTTTAATTTCTTATATATACACTGCTGGCTAAACTCTTAAGGCCAATAAACATAAAGAAAAATATGCATTTTGCATCGTTAGACTCAACCATTTATCTGTGTAGAGCTTTGAAAGATGAAAATAAGAAAAGTGAAAATAAAAATAAAAAAACGTTTTTAGCATTTAATAGGAAAAATGTGAACACTATGAAATTAGTCTAAATACTAGCTGGTCAAATGTTTGAGACCATACCAAAAAGAAGTCCTAAACAGGGTAGGAAATGCTCAACTCAGTAGTGAGTTGCACGGCTGTCATTATGAATAACTGCAAACATTCACTTTGGCATGGACGATATAAGCGTTTACAGAAGGCTGGCTGGAATGTTATTCCAAGTGGTGAAGATGGCTTCACGAAGATCATGTACTGTTTGGAACTGATGTCCATTTCTATAGACTTCCCTTGCCATCCACCCCCAAACATTTTCAATTGGGTTCAGTTCGGGCGAACACGCTGGATGGTCCAAAAGAATCACATTATTTGCAATGAAAAAGTCCTTTGTCCTGCAGACATTGTGGATTGCAGCATTGTCCTGCTGAAAGATCCAGTCATTTCCACACATGTGAGGGCCTTCAGTCAATAAGGATGCTCTCTCTAATATGCCAATGTAGCCAGCTGCTCTTTGATGCCCCTGTATAACCTGAAGCTCCATTGTTCCATAGAAGGAGAAAGCATTCCATATCACGATGTGGAATCCACTGTGTTGTGTAGAAAATGTCTCCAGTGGGATATCCTTATCGTGCCAGTAACGTTGGAAGCCATCTTGACCATAAAGTTAATTTTTTCTCATCTGAGAACAAAACCTTCCTTCATTTTTCTACGTTCCATGTTTGGTGCTTCTCAGCAAAGATTAACCGAGTTGTTTCATGGTGTGGAATGAGGCATGGCCTTTGAAGACATTTACGGTTTTTAAAGCCTTTCTCTTGTAGATGCTGTCTTATTGTTCTTGATCTGCATTCTGTGTCTGTAAGGGCCTAAATCTGGTTTGATGATTGGTTGTTATCTTGCCGAACAACCCGTCAAATCCTCCTGCTCAACGTTGGCAAAATGTTCTTGGGCCAACCACTTGAAATTCTCATTCCACATCCCTCAGGGTCTTTTAAGAAATTTGCAACAGCAGTTTTACTACACCCAATCTCACCAGGGATGGCACATTGAGAGAGACCTTGCTTTTGCAACTCGACAATTCTGCCACATTCAAACTTTGTCAACTTTTTAGCCTTTGCCATGTTTTTATCCAATGTAATACAGAAGATGCTGACAATGCTAATGCTTGATCACAAATGACTAAATGTTGTTACATGTTTACCGATTAATGCATCGTTTCAGCATGGTCTTAAGCTTTTGACCACCTGGTATTTAGGCTAATTTCATAGTGTTTACATTTTCCCTATTAAATACCAAAAAAGTTTACTTTTATTTTCCCTTCTCTTATTTTCATCTTTTGAAGTTCTACTCAAATAAGTGGTTGAGTCCAAGAATGCAAAATGCATATTTTTTCTTTATGATCATTGACCAGCTGTGTATATGTGTACAGGTATTTTTTTCTCACAAAAAAAACTACTCATAATCATACATAACAAGTATTCATAATTGATTACATTACTGATGTAATTGCCCCATGTCTAATTGTTGTGTTTTAGTCATAACAGATACACATAGCTTTTGTTTATATTTATTCCAAGCAACACAATCCAAATGTTGGACTTGTTTAGCCCAGCTAGTACATAGAATGTTCACCTCTATCAATAGGAAAACAGAAAAATAAATATGAAGAAAACAGACAGTCAAAATCAAACCAAAGTAGACTTCTTCCAACAACAAAGAAATCCTGTGTGTAAGCCAACATCCTCCCAGCCATGTGGAGCCTTAGTGCAACCAAACAGATCCAGGTGCTTGATCTGATTGTCAAACACTGCAGCCATGAATAAGTCTGGCCCCATTGACCACAAGGTACTAGCTTAAGGTATATTTTCTGGAAAGCTTTATACTGTATGCCTTTTTTTATTTGTTTTGTGTAAGATATGTTTTATGTCAGATATCAAAGATACTTTGATTTTACATTTTCATAACCTAATCTAATCTACAATAATTTACATAATAGTTATCCATAATAGTTTACTTGTTGCTAAAGTAAAAAGATTACAGAACATGTTAGTAGTTTAATTTCACAAACCAAAGAGTATTTATTTTTGTAATGCATTAGGAGCAAAAGAGTTGCTTAAAAAGTACAAAAAACTAACTTGGAAATTTAGTGATAGAAATACACATGACCTCAGGATTGATAGAGGAATGAATTATTTTACATAACCCAGGGCATGGAAGATGATCAGAGATGTGCTAATAAAATAGGTGCAGTAGTTGAATCTGTGCTACAGTTTTCAAGGAAAATATGGATAACAAATTATAAATAGGTCCTACTTAAGCAAGGTAAGTGGGAAAGTAAGATGTTTAGGGAATCTCTAACTATTTCTATCACAGATAGTTTAAACTAAACTTACAAAGTGGTGAGGAGCCTTGGGAAAATAATCAATAAATAAATTGAGAGGGTAGCTATGACAAGTAGTTTGAAAATAGGATATTTAGAGCAAAACAAGTGAAATATTTTTAAAGATAAACCTATCAAATTAAAGGATAAACGTATTAAATCTAAGCATAAACACAAATGCTATTATTTTAAAGTTATAGTTTTTAGGTTTTAGAACAACATGAATGAGTTCGACGTTCTAGCTAACATGGAAACTATGATATCATGGGAGTTACTGAAATGAATTCTGAAAATGTTAGATTTAAGAATACTGATAATACGAATTATTATTAGGATTGAATATATACAAAATGGTAGTCAAGAAGATTGATTCTAATAGGGCTAAGTCAGAAATTTCAATCATAGAAAGATTTTAATTAGGAAATGTTATTGGCCATTTAACAAGATAGATGAGGCCAGAGAAAACATTTATAATGATATCAACGTTGTTAGCAATGAGAACACTACTGCAGTAAGGAATTTTAATTTCAACACTTTGTTGAAATATATGAAGTCAAACAGTGAGAAAGAGATACTGAATATAAATCTGTTCCAAATGGTCACCTAAATTTACTGTTAACCAAAGGTATGGTTGCAAGATATGAATTAGAGAAAACAAATGTAAGGAAAAGTGAATGCTTTATACTTAGATTTGATGTTTTAAATTTAGATAAAGCAAAAATGAAAATTTAGTTCCCAATTTTCATAATGCCAATTTTGAAGACATGAGACATAA
Source organism: Tachypleus tridentatus (assembly GCF_004210375.1). Taxonomy (NCBI): domain Eukaryota; kingdom Metazoa; phylum Arthropoda; class Merostomata; order Xiphosura; family Limulidae; genus Tachypleus; species Tachypleus tridentatus. The sequence continues at coordinate 223,547,673 of NC_134837.1, read as the reverse complement.
TTTATCATTAGTGAATTTAGACAATGACTTATTAAATGATGTTGGAACAGGGATCGGAATTTTTTAAATAAATTTCTTTTAAGGCAAGATATCCAAGGTTCTAAATAAGAAAATGATAACAGAGCTCATTAAAAAATAGTAAGGACTAAATAAGTAATAAATGCTATAAAACTTAAAAAGTTTAAACTGATAGACTGGAAGGCTTACAGGACTACAGAAAATCTAGGGATTAAATTAAAAATGAAATTATGAAATCCAAAACAGCTGGTTGATGATGTAAAAAATAACAGTAAGAATTAAAATGCTAAAGATGAGCAAATATGTCAGAAGGAGTATTTGACCTTTAAAGGCTGCTGATAACAAAGTTTTGTTGAAGACCATAAGATAGCTATGCTTTTAAATGTTTACTTCTGGTCTTCAACAAAACTTTGTTATCAGGAGCCTTTGAAGGTCAAATACCCCTTCTGACATTTTTGCTCAAATTGAAGGATAACAAATACTACTACTACCTTTTCTTGACAATCCTATGGTAATATTGAAATAGACTTGAATCACATACATATTAATCCCTTGGCAAAAAGTATCAGGACCAAATAATGTTTATCTTGGGTTTTAAAATATATCAAAGATTAAATAAGTAAGCCTTTCTCCCTTCATTTTGGTAGGTCAAGAAACAGAAGGAAAGAGCCTCAGAATTGGAGAATTGTTAAAGTTACTCTCTATTTTTAAAAATGAATTATAAAAGTTGCCCAGTTAGTTTTGCTTCTCTAGTACAAAAATTTCTAGAGATTTTTATAGAAAGATCTTTACAAAATCATTTAATGAAATAGGTATCATAAAATAAATTCAACACAGATTTATCTTTTTTTTTGTGGGATGTTAATGGTTATTTGGATGATAGAACGTGGTACGTTTAGATATTACAAAAGCTTTCATTATAGTATCACACTAAAGAATGTGGTAGTGATTGTACAAATGCTAGTTAATTCAATTGTACGTTGTTTAGATGAGAGAAAGCAAAAGCTGTTATTTACGTAGTTCAGTCAAATTGAATGTTTGTAACTAATGGAATGCTTCAGAAGCCAGTATTTAAGCCCAATGTTTTTTCTTACTTAAATTGACAATATTAATATGGATATAACAGTTTTAATTATTAAAGTAGAATGATGAAAATTTAAATCTTTAAGAGTATTTCTAGCTGCAGTGAGGAACCGTAGGGGTGTAGTGCTGTCAAAGTGTACCACAAAACATCACTTTGGTACTTGAAATTTAACTTAATCCAGACACTTAAAATATATATATATATATGGGAAAAAAGTTATTCAATTTACACCTTAAATTAGGTGCCTTTCAGTAACCAAAGACCGCTTTTCTCCTAGCTATTTGAGTTGGTAGGATAGGAGGTATGAAATACATTAGAAAAATCACATTTGTTGACTTTAATGTAATTAGTCCAATTAATTAGTATTGAATATACTTTCCTTATTTAGAACAGACTAAACAGAAATTAAAATTAACCTTTGAGAACCTTACATTTATGGTGACATCACACATCTGACAAATTTTGGCAGGGCTCCAGCACTGTAAAATTTACCACTAAACTAGTCAGGAAGTAATAATTGTTACAAATGTTTCTGGATTAATTGATAGACTGTAAAAGTACTTGGCAAATTATTTTTAATTACTGGTTTTTCAACTTATAGGACTTATAAGAAAGGGTTCAGAAAGGAATACATAAATAATTCTAGGGGCTGAAGAGTGATCTAATAGTATTGGGTTAAGAATTTTTAATGGATCAACAAGATAAAGGCTTCTGCTTTCTTTGTGTTTATTCTGAAGTCAATTAGAATAAGAAGAATAAGATTTACAAATGACAGGCTAAGCACCAGTTAATACAGTTTTACTTTTCAAACAAATGATGGCTTACATAATGAGCATTTTACTTGATCTTGAAAAACAGAATTAATAATTTCTTGTTTATAGTTTAAATTTTTACTTTTCTAAAGGATGGATGATCAAATGACAGCCTTAAAAGAGCATATAGTTTCTTGTTGTCTGTAGATTATGTTATGCTGTTGTGGTCTTTTAAAATGAAATGTTTTCCCTACAAATATAATATAGGTATGTTCTCTAATAACAGCACATTTGGCCAGGAAGTTTATCTAATACTCTACACCTGAAAATTTGACTGAGTTTTCTTGTGTTTTAGAAATAAGAGATGAGACAAGCTTATAAAAATAAACATAATATTATGAAACAATAACAAAGAAAATGCAGCATACATATTTGCACACATGAAAAGACTGTTACTTCCACTGGATGATGCTTAGAGTCTTGGCTTTCCCTAGGACAAAACAGATCTCTGCAGAACTGTGTTGATTTAAAAAACTCCTTGTGGAAATGAGCTAGAAAGAAAATGTGCACTTCAATGCTAGAGATTATCTCACTTTCTTTGTCTAGTCAAAAGTGCCACCTCATGTCCCTACTTTTCTGATACCATTGGTTGTCACAGATATGGTCAATTTGGCCAACAAAGCATATTACAGTTATTGATCCTTTCAATATTGATATTACACTTCTGCAATAGTAGGCAGAACAGACATTACCCACTAGAGAGAACAAAGAAAAAATCAACTAGAAAAAGACAACTTTAAAACTTTTTGTACCCTGTGCATATTCTAAAACTGCATAAAAGCTAAAAAAAATGATATTTTAGAAATATCTATATGACTAAAGGCAGGTAGAAAACACTGCATATCACACTTTTTCTTCCTGTATTATATCAGGCTTGACATCAAACCAGTGACTAAAATTAACTTTGAAGCCAATACCCTTTAAACTCATGCACTGATCAAATAGCATGTTAACCTCCCTTGTTCCTAAGAACATGTATCTGGCACATAGCTGAAAAAAAAAATCTATAACAATGAATCACAATCTGATACAACAGCAAAATCTTTTGTCAATTACTTAAAACACAAGATAATACACTGTGTTAATAAAAGACCTTTACCTTCAACTGAAAACTAGTGCACAATATTTTAAAAGAGAATCTATTAAACATATTCTAAAAAATTCAATGCCAATAAAATTATTGAAATTTATAAATTCAATAAATACCTAAATGAAATACATAAAAAACAAATATTTTTATTTTAATATATAATTACTGTAACAGAAACAGAGTGAAATAAATGGAAGTAAAAATATTTCAATTTTAATTTTTAATCAACCTAATACTTAATAAACACCTTATGACTACTTTAAAAGGAAAGAAAACATAGCATAATACAATAAAGGAACCCTTAAGAATGAAGTATATACAGTAATCCTTTAGCAATGAACATATAAATATGCCTTAACAAGGGTGCAAATACATACAAAAACAAAAATAAATAAAAGAAAGAACCAAAATCCAGAGATATTCTGCTTAAAAGTGGACAGTCTAATAACTAAAATCCCAACATTATGATAAAAATAAAATAAAAACAAAATAAACATTTCCTAATGACAAGTAAATACAGTCACATCTAGAAAAATAATTACTTTGCAAAATGTACAAAAAAATTCAACAAAGCTTAAATTTAAATTGTAAAAAATTCATTAATATTGTCATAATGATATTCACTGCTAAATTCTTGTGAAATGAAACAAACAATAAAATCAAAATGACAGAAAAACTTTCCATGTTGAAATATACAATACACATTCATGGTTAAGAGCTAGTAACAGCTGATCAAGTGCACAATAAAAAATAAAAGAAATGTACACAAGCAGAGAAGAACTTAAATTCCTAACCTTCTACATGTGCTTCCATACATGAGAGAGACAGAAGACATCATAACAAACAAAAATGAACTGTATACACACACACTAGCAAAAACATCTAATTCCTTCTCTCAGACAAATGGAAAAGCCATATATGCATAATATGCCCTATAAATAAACCATAAGATCCCTGTCTTCCACATACATTCATAAATGTGGCAAGAAAGAGAGCACCCTAAATTAAAATGAAACACAAAATATCCAAAATAAATTACATACAAAGCATACAATAATCCCTAAGAGCACCTGAGGCTTCACTCTAACCACCCTAACCCTTCCAGCAGTTTTTAATGCCACTACTTTCTTTCGATCAGTAGCTCTGTAAACCTGAAGAGCAGTTCAGAATCTCTATAGATTTCACTTGGCTTTGGCTAGTCTGACTCAGAAGTAACAGAGAAATGGCTCTTTGCCTCAACCAAAGTCCTTTAAAGCTAGTGCATGTTAATCTTTCCTTCACTCAGCTGAAATATCCTGACAGTGGTGCTGAAACCCTCTAAACTGCTCTAGTGTGGTTAATTTTATCATCACCTCTGGAATGTCTCTCATTATCTTTGGTTGCTACATTTTCTCATATTCTTGGGGATTGTTTAGGTCGACAACATTGAAGTGAGGTTCTCTTGACAGTACAGACTGTTGAATGGGCCATTTATTCATCTGCACCTCAATCTCTTTAGTATCTAGAGTTGAAATAAAACTCTTACTTAGGTCCATCCCATCACTACTTTCTCAAGACTTGGACACCCTCCAGGATAATCCTAGAATCAGAAAGTTCTGTTGTTGTTTTTTGCTTTTTTTGGCTTTGAGGTGTAATAGTCCTATAAAATATCCATGCATAATTATTGTCTTCTCCTTCTATTAGTGCCATATCTTATGACTGTACACATCATTGGGCTCCATCACTCCTCCATTTTAACCTCCTTAGAAGAATCAATATTGGTATTGACTCCAGCTGTTGAACCACTTGCAAAGTTGACTTCTTCAATTAGGATAGTATTAAATCTATTGATTCAATTCTGCAGAACTCCACTGATTTCCCAGTAACATCAGAGTCTTCATCAATCAATGAAGATACTTTGGTTCTAGAAAATATCAGCACCAATTCTTTCACTGATATGGTGATCTTTCCCAAGTTAGATGTATCAGCAAGCATCACATTTTTACACATGGGCTCAGAAGCTGAAAATTTCAGTCCAACATTATTCATCTCTAAAAATGCTTAACACTCCTTACTGTAGAGGAATTCCTGAGCATCCTTGAGCAGTTTGAAAGCTTTACATGTAAAACAAGATATCAAAGATTATAACTACTGCTACACACAGGTAAAGGAAGAGTAATCACAGGCTAGTCAAAGAAAGAGAGTTTGACCATGGATAAAACTCTTGGCTTTAAATACTGAGAGTCAAGATTAAAATGCAAGATTTACTGAATAACAACTGATCAAAGTTAAAGGGGGGTTGTAACATGCAGTAATGACAAAAATTTTGATGTAAAGTACTGATTAAGCAATATGTACACAAGTTAAGCATGTACTTACACTCAAACCTCACTCTTAGAACATGTGTCCATAGAAAATGAAGACACAAGTTTTCATGGGCTTCAATCAGCTCTTTTGGCTATGCTACCCTTTTTCATTTTCTGCTGAACAACGTGAATGCATAATTCACGCTCTAACACCAGCCTCATTGCTGTCTGGCTATTATGTAGACAGTTCCTAGTTCAAGTATGAAAAAATGAAATTCAATGATGTAATAGGATCCAGTATTGTCAAACTAACTAATCTCTCCTTTAACTATAAGCTTTACCAATGCCTTCATTGTCTTTTTTTAGGGACCTTATTCCATTCACAAACTGTGGAACAGTTTTGACGTGAATTACAAGGTTTCACTGTGTTGGTGGTACCTTCTCCCTACCCTTCTTATATTTAAATCTGCATTTTCATGTTTCAGCACATTTCATGAAACAGCACTACAAAAATATTTATCAAAACTTCTTGTTTATTAAGAATGTTTCAATCTGCTTGACAGATCTTCCTATCATAACCAAATAAAATACTGGGTATAAAATATGTATATATATATTTTTATAATATCTAAGTCATCATTTTTTAATTAAACATAATACTAATAATTTCACCCATTCAGCAATATTTCAACTTGAGTCAAAACATTTCCTGTACTATGCTTATGAAGAACAACAGATAAAACTAATGAACTCTTTAGTCACAGTGTGTTTGTTACTCTTATCTCTTATATGAAAAATTCACCACGTACTGAATCTTTCTATGTAAAAATGTAAACATTTTATTATTATTTATAAAAATCACAGGAACACTGCATTATCCAATAACATTTTCCAGCCTGGTTTTCACAGTTAACCTCACAACCACCAGTTTTTAATGTTGAAATGAAATCCTTTGTCACTATGTTTTTGTTGTCTTCGTGTTTGTTACTGTACTATTTGTGTTATTGTTTTGTTTGCATTAGTATTAAAAACATTTATGAGGAACTAATGGTATTGTTTTGAAAACCCATGTGGGACCACAGATATATTTATTTACATATGTATACTGCCACATACATATCCTGCCATTATGTTTTGTTAAGCACAACTAGTTTATACAACTTGTCACTGGTTACCACAAAAGCCACATGTGAAAGCTACACTTGGTAGCAATGATAGTGTCTTTAAGAAGCCATAAAACTCAACTCCTTCATACTTTAGGCTTTATAAAATAAATAATCACTGACAAAATTGAGAAGAATTAAAAATTTTGAACTAAAAATCTATTCATCAGTATTAAAATTCATACTATTAGTACTGTACTCCAACATATGCTCAGGAAAAACTGGATTCTCTTCTAGATTGAATATTCAACTTATTTCCAAGTAAAACTACAAAAATACTAGCAAGCACCAAGTAGTACACTCTGCATGGTTCTCAAACCTCAATAAAATTGTTGAAGTAATTTTCTCTCAACACTGTGTGATATTTCATATCATAAAATTCATTCAATGCTGTTGATGATCATCAAGTCATAATTCTACAAAAGACTCATTTAATCTCAATACCACTAAACTCTTAGGAATGTAATATTTTCTTTCAGTCCACAATTGTGCAAGAGTATTGATTGTTCTAACCAATAACAATCAAACAGCAGCTACAAAATAAAGGTGTACAGCCATAAGGAGGATCAGACAAGCACCCTGATATTACAAAAAGCCCAAGAAGTCTTTCTTTTGCCCTCTAAAGTTTTGAATACTTTCAATTCACAAGTTTCAATTATGTTAATTTAAATTATTTTCTGTACAATCCCCCACTATGCTATAATAATGGCTATGCCCCTATGTAGGTCATATATTCTATTGGATATCACTAACCAATGGCTTAGAAAGCAAGAAATACTACTTTTTTTAATAATTGGTTGCTTAAACCAATAACCACATTAGATTTTAATCAATAGATGTAACACAATGTAGTGTATACATTACAATGTGTATCATTTGATAACCTGGAAAGTTAGAAATTCTTTTTCCTTTAAATCATCAAATGTTGGACCTTATGATTTTCCTAGCTAGGAAAATTAATCTCACCCACATCGATCAAGAGGAAAATACTGGTATTTTGTCTGCTAGCTGGAGCTGGTAGTCACTTCCATTTCTGACTCCTTATCCCATATCTCACTTGTCAAAGACTAACATATAAATCTCTATAGTTTCCTTTCACACATCACATAATTCAAAGAAGTGATCTCATTCTCCTATGACTTACCACTCCCAACTCCAGTGTATCAGTCTCAACTATTACTTGTGAATGTATGTCATCACATTTTTGACAAGCATATTTGTCTCTCATATCTACTGTAACTCATACATTAGAGCACCAACTTGATACAGTTATAGGTATAAACCAAATTAACCAAACCCAGGTTGCTTTTGTACCATCAGCACATACTATATCCACTCACCATATTACATATATTATTTTACTGTTCAGTTACAGCACTTTTGTTAACCTGCTGCCTTCCTGAGTTGTTGTCAGTGAATTCATCATCAGCTTGAACCATTCTACATACTTTTGAAGACACTGAAGAACTTCTTGTGGTGGAGGACCATATATTTCTCCACAAAAAGCAATGCTTTCCATTCAAACATGAGCCATTCAAGTAGCCTGTAGTTCCTTGTTCTCTTACTCTAAACGGTATCATCCTTTGTAAAGAGTGTTCATCCCATTTGATTTTGTCTATGTTAACAAAATTTACAAGCACATGTATGATAGTATGTATTACTTTTTCTACCAAATCATCAGAATGGAGGTAAAAGGGTAACTAAGGAATTTTCATCACACCTAAAACTTTAAACAATTCAACAAACAGTTGGCTGAAGTTAGCTCCCTCAACTGTGTGGTTTTCTTCTGATGGTCTTTGCTTTTTAATTCCTAGCTAACTCATCCACAATAGCTTGTGCTAGTATATTAACCAGTGGTTGCACTTCAGCCCACTTTGTGAAGAAATCAATGATGATAAATGCATAGTGATAACCTCTTGCAGTTTCTGAATGTGAACTAGCGACATCAAGGGTTATCATTTGCAAAATCATATTATTGCTACACTGTTATCCAATGTGGTATTATCACCTTTGGGTGTTTATTGTTTACTAACCATTTCATGAAATATGGTCTGTACAGATATTGAACTTACCACTAAGCAAGTAGTGATGAGTGTTTACATAAGATAACTACTGCAAGCAGCTTTTTCATATGATACTTGCATTCAGAATATACATATTCAATTCTGTTTTGCAACTCTGGGTTTACTGACATTAATGTCCAAAAAAATATTATAGCTTTGATGTAGACAGGCCAGCACTGGAGCACCTATCAAAGCAAGCACACACTAGAAAGCCTGATCACATTATTCTCTCTATCCAAAATGCAATTCCACTTTCATTAAAACTGAAAATGATAATGCTACTTTAAGGAAAGTTCACTAGATATTGTCAGTAATGTGATGTAAGACCAAGAAAACTGCAAATACCTCGCTCTGTAAAAGGTCAAAGGCAATCTCACAATAGCTATTTTAGCTGGGAACATTAAGATTCTCTCTTTGCCCACAATATGATTGCCGAGTTAGCATTTTGCTGTTTTCAGTTTCAAGAATGCTTTAAATATGCACTGGAATACCATTTCACATTTTTAGAATTATGTCTGAAAGTGAACCAAATAACAAAACATTGCCAATACAGACAAAAAATCTCTCTCATTGTATTCCCTTAAATATATGCTCAATCAACCTTTTTAAATAGCTGACAATCTGAACCACTACTGTCTGCTTTCTGGACAGTTAACAATTTACTTTATACATGGCTTCTATAGTGTATATTAAACTTAATTTATATTAAACCATAAAACATGAGTTGTGTACATGGAGGTACTTATTCCCTCCACTACAAATTTGTACATTTTACTGTTCCTATGCTTTAACTGGTTGGAACAAGATGACTTTCCTGCAGAACATCAGTTTATCCACTGTACAGGCTATGCAATATTTTCATCTCAAGGATGCAGGTTCAAGATTCAAGTGCAGATATGACTATTTCATTCTGTGAGAAACACCTTCTAAACTAAGCTAGATATTCCATGTTTCTCTAGCCTATAGTTTATCACCATTTGCTAGAACTAAGTTGGTATTTTCTGTTTGTAGCAGTGGTTACACTTAGAGGGCATGAAAGATTACAAGGTCCACTAATGTCCTCATTGCTCCTGTAACCATGATGCCCATGTATCCTCATTGGCAAATACCAAGTTGGCTTGACCACCAAGTTTTTAATGAAAGTATTTCACTGTGCTTCCCAAGCCAGTAAAAAAAGCCTTAGTTAGGCTCCATCAGTTTTCTGGAGCATATGCAACAGCATCCACTATTTTTTGTTTGTCAGCCCTATCTTGCTGATCTAATGAGTGCTAGATATAACCATGCCTACTTTGCTGCTTGGCAGGGTGATAATGTTGTAGGTTAGCTGTCATCTCTGAGATGTCAGTTGAAATCAATAGCTGTGCCATTTTTGCAACTGGATAATTTATGGGCAATATCTCACTAATCCACAAGTAATGCTGATGATTTGCTCTTCACATATTGGATATTTCCCAGGTGGAGACATTGGTATGGACCATAACAAATATTCCATGAACAAACCATGTAGTGACTATGTACTCTAGCTACAGTATATACCTCATGAGATCTGCATAACCCTGCACACTCTATGAAAACCACATCACAGTGCTAAAGGTTGGGAGTGGCTGTTCATTATCCCTTTGATTGGGTCTGGCTTGACAAAATGGAAGTACTTAAGTAGCACTATCTGCCAGTAAAATTGCCACTACAGCTGTTGTTGCTGGCATTTTCTTCTCTAGTAGCCAGTTTGCTATACATACCACTTCTCTTGGAGTGATGATATCCCTCACTACCATGTATTGGTTTATTCTGGACTTGAGTTGTTGTATAAGTAAGACTTCTTTAATTTTGTGTTTGTTCATGTTTGTTTGTTTATTTGGTATTTGGGTGTTTTCTATGGTTATGTTGTGTTTATTTGATTTACAGTTACAGTATTTGAAAACGTGTGAAGGTGACTTTTTGTGTTCTGTGAATCTGGTTTCCATTTTTCTACTTGTTTCTCCAATATAGAAGTTGTGGCAGTTATCACATTGTATTTTATAAATAATGTTGGTGCTGTGTTTGTTACTATAGTTTTTACATAGTATAGACCTTAGTTTTGTGCCTAGTTTTTGAATAAATTTGGTATTAACTGGAATGTCATATTTTGTTACTAGTTTTTGCTAAAAACGAGCAATTTTTGATTATTTTTCTGCTGATGTCGGGAATATATGGTATGCAGCAGCATATGGTTTCATGATTTTTTAAATCATTGGGTATATTTACTTTTGTTAGTTGATTTTACTTTTTGTCTAGGTGTGAGCATATAATGTTTTCTACAGTTTGTGGAGGAAACTTATTGATGTTGATGGAGTATTGTTTTACTTTGTCTAATTCATTGTTAATTTTATGTGGTGAGCATAGTTTTATGACTGTGTTTACTTGGAACACCTTTATACCTATATTAATAAATATAATCCAACATCTAAGAATGCCCTCTACATTCCTACACTCAATTACACAACCGCCTTCAAACGTATGGTCAACTATCAGTCAGTTACCTCTTTCTTTCTTCGTGAACCTGATGATAACCAAAGAAGGTCGAAACGTTGTTTGCTCCTCTTGATAGTGCTTTCTCTACCCATACCAGCTGTTTTTACATATATATATAGATTACCTGATTCTCCATTGCATCAAATTGGCAAGAAAATCTGCACACAACAGTCTCATAGTCATCCATGTGCATAAAGGGTCAGACTGTCTAAGCTCAGGACCAAACACTGAACAACCTATTCCTAAATCCATTCAATACAAGCAGTAACCTGTCTGAAACCTTCTGAAACCAATATCAGTCCGCTTTTACCACCCCCTTGAACATCAAAGTATGATATGTTTGACCTCTCTCTCAGAATCTTATGTAGTTGGCCAAAGTCTCTTGTTTACAGGATTCCTAATCATGCTAAGAGGAGATGCCACTGAGATCATCAGTTCTGTAAAGGGCTGCTTATAGAGACTCTGACACACAGTTGATCAGCCTTTTGCCCAGGGTTACAGGGCAAAAACTACTCATGATAGTTCACTGTACAGCCCTGCTTATCCCCAGGTATCACAAGTTACCACCATATTTGCAACAAACCTTTTAGTCCTGAGAAGCACCTCAACTCCATTGTTCTTGGTCTTCACCTGTATGTATTCATTGCCTCACCTGTTAGGGAAAGAACACTAACCAGCAGCATATCTAGCCTTTTTCCACCAGTCTGGAACAGAGCATAGTGTTCTAAGTGGCAATAGCCTAAACGTTCTGCAGAAACCTCCCCATATAATCTGGAACTAAATCATGAACCCTTCCACTTCAATCAACTTCAGTCATCTCACTTTCATCCTACCAAAATTGATCCTAAGGGTTGTTTGTTTGCTTGAATGGTTTGGAAACTTGCTATATGAGCAAATCTCCCTGCAGGTTAAGTGATGTAAAGAAACATAAGCAGAAGTTCTATGTCCAGAAGAAGGCTTCTCCTTGACTCATCTTTTTCTGCAGCTATCTCTCTTTTTCTTTTTCTGCAGCTATCTCTCTTTTTCTTTTTCTGTTAAACTACCTCCTTGGTTTTGGGTACTCTACTTTATTAATGCCATTCTAAAGGCAAAAACATTCCTTTAAACACAAGGAACCAAGCTATGACTAGTACATGTTACCAAAACATAAAGTCTGTGATAAATTATGTTTTCATGGCACCAAACTTTCTACTTCCTAATTACTTGTGGTATTTTCAAGTAAACTAATTTCTCTAAGAGTACCATATAGTTATATCTGCTAACAACAGAATATTCAGCCATAAGTCTCTATTTGAAAATTTGAGTTTTTTTGTAAGAAATATCAAGAGTGGGCATTTTTAACAAAAGAACATAATCTTTATTATAAAACAAATAAAAATGAAACATAATGATTTTAGATTGCAATCATTATTTGAAGAAATTCTATTATAACTTAAATAAGTAAATACATTTCAACTCAATTTCTTTGACCAGTCAATAGTGTTACTTCATAACTCTTGTTCTCTTACACATCTTGGTTGGCTATAACAGACAGACACTGTCAATATTGGCAGAAAAGGCTATTACTGTAAATGATTATTTATATCAGATGTTACATTAATGCAATATTCTCCTAAACTAAATAGATGTTATCTACTATAGAGAACAATGAAACATAGCAACTGAAATAAAGCTGCTTCAGTGCTTTTCTAGATTATATGGTTATGTTAAAACTGCATATAAACTACATAACCCAAATTTTTTTTGTCCCGGCATGGCCAGGTGGTTAAGGCACTCTACTCATAATCTGAGGGTCATGGGTTTAAATCCCCATTACACCAAACATGTTCGCCCTTTCAGCCATGGGGGCATTATAATGTTACAGTCAATCCCACTATTCGTTGGTAAAAGAGCAACCCAAAAGTTGGTGGTGGATGGTGATGACTAGCTGCCTTCCCTCTAGTCTTACACTGCTACATTAGGAATGGTTAGCTCAGATAGCCCTCGTGTAGCTTTGCGCAAAATTCAAAACAAACAAAACAAATTTTTTTTTAAATGACAAGATTATTAAATACAAATAGAAAACACATGAAATGCTTGGAAATCACTCTAAAAAAGAAGTTATATGTCCTACAATCACTAGTTTTAAGAATGTCAAATCAGAAATACATCTTTTTGATGTAGGTGCAACTCCAATCACAGGTGATACAACACAGCTATAAATGATCTCAAAACCTAGGAGAATGATCAAACAATTAGCAAAGGTTAAATATGAGAGAACTACATTCATATACTGTCAATTTAAGCAAATTAACAAAGATGCAACTGTTTTTAGAATGATTTAAGACAAGAAAATAAGCATCATAAGCAACCACACTGACTATTCTTAAACCTAGTGATAACCTCTATTACTAAGGTTCATAATAATCAGAACATGTCATCCTAATGAATTCTTGCCTATCAGATATTCAGTTGACTTATATTTTACAATCTTTTACTCTAGTTGTTTAAAGATACAAATCTTTAAGAATGATTATATTCCTCCTTTCAACCTGACCCCTACACTGTGACTTAAAAAGGAAGACACCCTCTATTTCACAAATTACACAGCTCTTCTAACTCAACTTTTACTCTAGCAGCTTCAGCATTAGTCTAAAGCAATACAGATTGAAAAATTGCTGTTGGCCCTTGTCCCTGTGTTGTCTCTAAAGATTGAATACTGAAGGGAGAAGAACATGGCCACAGAATGGTTATCTTGACTTTGAACTCACCTACACCAGAACCATCACAATTACTCTATCTTTAATAACAGTTCCAGTGCACTGAGAACTAGAGGAAGGGCACTATTGGTTGATTAATTAAGTGCCAGTTCTGTAATGTACAAGATATATTTAAAAGCATCTGATGTATTTCCAAAATTTACTGAACTCTGGTGATATCTCTACAGGGCTTTGAAAGTCAAAAGATAAAGGGTTGTAGGCTTGTTGAGTTTTACACAAAGCTACTAGAAAGTTAGCTGTACTGAAGTGTTAGACTGAAGAAAAGTCAGGTTGTCAATGTCAATCACCAACACTTCTTGGGCCACTCTTTATCAATAAATAGTATGAGTGACCATCACATTATAATTACCCTTGGCTAAAAGGTTAATGCAGCAAGTTTAGAAAAAGGTTTCAATCAAATAATCCATCCCAGACCTACAAACATGTTTAATTAAAACATTCAAATAGTCACTGTTCTTTAAATGCACAATTTACAAACTTTATTCTGAAACTGTCAGTGGTCTCAAAACAGACACTCCACATATTTTGACATCCATTCATGTCACTCTCACCTGAGTGGATGATGAAATATGTAGTGTCTATTTTAAAAATGTTGATGGTCTCAGAATAGAGTTCTTTAATTGAGTACATAAAAATAATTGAATATTTGAATGTTTTAATTATTTATATTTACCAAAGTACCTTGAAATTTAACTTTTTAATAGTACAGATTGTTTGTTGAATTTCACTAAAAGCTACTTCAAAGCTATATGCACATCCTATTCCTATATTTGAAATGATAGATTGGAGGAAGGCAGCAACTCAACACCATTCATCACAAATGTTTAGGCTGTAGTTTAACAACAAACAGTGGGATTAATCATCACCTTATAATACCCTCACAGATGAAAGGGTAAAGAAGTTCAGTGTCAAATTGGTTACTGCAAGTTGAAGATAGCAAGTACAACATCCTGTTCCTCATTTTCTGATGATACTGAAGTAGGCTGTAGTTTTAATATTTAATTTAGATGTTCTGTATCATTTACCAGAGGTAGTTTTTGAGATGACATAATAATGTACAAAACCTAGAAATGTCTTGACTGTCTAAATTCAAAGTGGCATTCAAAGTTTCTAGACTTAATAAAATATTTTATAAGAGCACCATAATTATTGCTGAGGTGCTAACCCTATATACACAGGTTGGGGTCAAAATGCACATATCATTACCTTTCACAGTGTATTATTCACTATAGTATTATTTATTTAAAATTAGAGTTATCAGCTTTTCAATTAATTCTGCAATGTATATTTCCCAACCCTATATGCACAGGTTGGGGTTAAAGTGCACATATCATTACCTTTCACAGTGTATTATTCACCAGGGTATTATTTATTGGAAATTAGAGTTATCAGCTTTTCAATTAATTCTACAATGTATATTTACCAACCATTCAAGGTAAATACCAGTATAAAAAAAAAGGAATATCTTTGTTCTTCCTATGAGCATAACTTTGCATTTTTACTTGTCTGAGCCCAAGTCAGACTGATACTGTATATTCACAAACATATCTTCAGTACAAATAATTTCTGTAGCAAATCTGATATTTTGTGTACACCAGTCCTACACATATTACTTAAAGCTTGCCATATTTCATTATGATACACATAGAAAATTGGAAATTATAGTTAACTTTTTCAATATGGGGTAAGCCCAAAAAAGCAGCACCATGCATACTTAGTTAATCAGAGCAAATGAATTAGTAGTTAATCAATTAGTTAATAAACAAGTTAGACACTTATTTAGTTAAGAGATTTTGTTATTTTTTGTCAACCACATTTGCAAGGGGAATTTTCAATACAAGAAGAAATTTAACAATTAAGCAGCTGTTAAGTTTTATCTGTGACTTAGGTTTATTATTCCTTGGTTATTATTGGTTTCCAAAATCCTTTATGCAATAAATCTCTCAGTTGAATAAATAAAACACCTTCATTTCTGTCAAATGGCCTGGACTTTGCATTATTTTTACTGAATAATCAAAAGGATCTCATCCAATTGTAAAAACCATTAAAACAATGTTTATATGAAAAATATATTTTATTGTTAATTATTTGTTATTTATCTTTAAATTTGGTGTTTTAAATTTAAACAAGATTACTGTAGTATTATACTCTTCCTTTGTATTTGAGATTTGTATTACAATTTCAATTAATTTTGTGTTTTTCTATCAAGTTTACTTAAGTGCAATAATTTATTTTCAAACCTTGATCAATTTCATATCTTTACACTGACTGTACAAATTATTTAATTTTATGCCCTCAATTTTTGCATTCAATATTTCATGTTTAATATTGATTTTATATTCCATACTTACCTGAACTCTGAATCTCTGCTTCTATTTAATGTATTATATTGTATTATGTTTCATTTTCCTTAAAATTAATTAATCTGTTTTATTTTGTAATAATGAAAAAATTCAGGTAACAAAAATATGTACTTAATTAAAATAAAATGTATCTCAGAACGGTTGGTATAGGTATTATAGAAAAATTCCATAACTGAAATACTCGAAAGGACAAATCCATGGTGCATTTTACACCCTTGTGCAAATTAATTGAAACAAATGGTCATTTTACAATATTTTCAGCATGGCGGCGGTATAGGCTCGCTGGACCGACTGATTTCCTTTAATAGTCATTTTTTCACACAGACAGCGTCATTAGCTATATTTTGCAGTATGGTCAATCTATTTTTGGGATATATGACGAAATTTTGAGGAATATTACATAATTTGAAATTGCATTAGAAGAGCAAGGAGACCAGTCAAAAAACAATTTCTTACCAACTCAATAAATAATAAACGGTATCAGTGGGGTCTGAAATACAAGAACTAGATGCAAGAACAATGGAGGAAGGTGTTATTCAGTGACGAGACTCATTTCTTCGTACAGGGTCAAAGAAGTTTGCATGTTCGCAGATCTCTAGGTAAGAAACTTCAAGAATCTCACATCAATCAGTTTGCAAAACATCCCTTAAAGAAGATGTTTTGGGGCTTTTTCAGCTGCTATGGCATTGAAGGCTCACATCATAGAAGACAATTCTTCTCTCTCTGAAACCTTTAATAAGGTACAATACAGTTGTTCCTTTGTGGTTTATAACTGCTGCAAATGTTTAACATCCAAAACAATAATTTATTTTCAAGTAGCATCTTCTCAGCAATTAAACTAACAGATCTCAAAGTATATATACATAACAATAACAAAAAAAAAAAGATTTTTGAAAAAAAAATTTTGCAAACACTGGATTATAACAATAAAACAAAAATCACTGTGACAAATACACATTTGTGTTGATGCATGTAATTTAAATTTTTAGAGGACATATTATTTACTGATATAAAAATATATAACAGTACTCCAGATAATTATTTTCTGTCAAGAGTAATTACTCCCACAATTTTGTCAACAGGAGTACCTTTAATTTTTTTTAAAATGCAACACTAAACTTTTGTGATAAAAAGTAATTTAACTAATTATAAATTATTTTAGTACATCTAAAGATGAAATTTGGCATACGATTAATTTAGCATATTAAATGTTACATAATAAACACAAGTCATAACATTACAACTTTTTATTTTTCTACTCAAAATGTATAAGCCTATTAAAGCATAACAGTTCATGTTTTTACATAGCAAATGTTTTTCTTTCACTTGTTATGTAAGCTAAACAAAGTATTTTAAGAAAATCAGAATTTAAGGGTTTATATAAAATATATTTAGGCCTACCTATACAGTGCATTATTTTTTTCCTCTATTAGTAACCTGAGTATGTTTAGAAAATTACAAATTACACACTACAAAGAAAAATTACAAAATTACAATAAACACTCAGCTCAAAAATATGAATTAAAAAAAATTAATAAAAGCGAAATTAAAATTAAAGTGTTTTGACAGCAACCAGATTGATTTTGAAGGGCTAAAACAATCTTCCCTCTCTCCTTTGTTTTTTTCTTTACAGTGGGCAACAGCCCTGTTAAAGTTGTGTTTCTAACGCTGGACCTAGCAAAACAATTCTCATTAATGTGTTTAATTTATCTGTTGACACAGACCACCAAGATTTTATATGAGGGACTAAATCTCTTATACACTCTATGCTTGTGAGGCCTATGCAAAGTTCAATTTTGCAAAGGAGTGTAAAATTTGGTAGAATACCTGAATCATTCACAAGTGCACCAATGGAAACTTGTGGCAGTAAAAGAGTGCTTATTTTTGTAGCTTTACTGTGTGGCTGCTCAGATCTTCAGTAGAGCTGCAGAAAACTACAAAAGTACACCCATTAATCACTGTACTACCTTTAAAGTGGTAAAAAGCCATATTTGTTTTTCCACAGCTATAAAACAATTTCTCAATACTTTTTTAATGCCACAAATAGCTGATTTTTGTTTGGAAACTACACTGGTACATCTCTATCTGGAGCACTGTATTACACAAGGTACTGATACTTTGCCATATTGCAACATGTACAATCAGTAAGTCTGCATACTTCTGTGTAATGAGTTATTCTTGGATTGAACAAGAGTCACAGCTAAAATGGGAAAGTAGGTAATTCAACACAATATAAGATGAAAAAAAAATTATTGTTTCACAAGTGCAATATATTAATTACAATAAATGATTCTTTATATAAATATACATCAAGGATTCTATATATCTCAGACTGAGCAGTTCTAAAGCACCATCGTTTTTATCATTTGCTCACATTTTGATCAAATATTTAAACACACAAAACACATAAAAACACTTTTTAATTCACAATATATTTATAAGGAAATCCTAATATAGTAAAATTTTGCTATGAATGTGTATGCACTTTACAACAATCACAATACATACAAGGTGTTTCAGTAGCTTTTGAAAATCAAAATGTATAACACACATTACTTTCACATGTATTGAAACTGTACAATAAAGAACTTTTTAAAATTTGAAATTACACCACTGGTTCAAATCCAGTCTAGTAATACTATAAAATTTGGGATGTTTCCTCATACAAAGTTCATTCTGTACATTTTTTATGTGGTTGACTATATCACTTAATATAAAACCTGACAGCCAGGCTTTGTATACAAACATGATCTTACAAAATTATGCTGATGAATCAAACATTGCACATACCATTACATCAGATTTTGGAAAAATTGCTCCCTATTTGGCTTGCAGCACCTATTCCTGTCTATTAGTTGTTCTATTCCAATTCATAACTATGTACTTTTGTGCAAAAAATATAAATTCAATTTACAATTAACAAGGTACAGTATGTTATTCAAAGTACAATAAATAAATTGCAAATAATTTTTGTTGTACAGACTCATAATCATTATTCTAACATACTGTAGAAATGTCACAACACTCTGTCAATATAATTAGTGACACATGTCACTATAATTAGTGAATATTTAAATATTAGCATGTCAGTAAGACAGTGATATGTTACAGAATTATCTTGGTACTAACATATGCTACATTAATATGATCAGTAATGTGCACCTGACATGCTATCCTACTATGTGCTGATGCATTATTCCACTACTAGGATGGTAAGTAAATTTTATCACAGACAATAGCTATTTTTCTTCTTTTTAGTAAAATGTTCCACCTTTTGGACTTCAACTTGATCACTAAGTTTGTTTTTGATAAATTGGTGAATATGTCATGTCTAAGCAGCTGACAGGTTGTTTATATTTTTGGACATTTTTCTCTACTTTTGTGTTTTAATACAAGGCAAACATTTTTCATATACAAACCTATTAACTTCACTGAATATACCTTCTTGTGATATCAGCTTCTCAATTTCTTGTTTGCATCTATTTCAACATTATCATATTGATTTCTTAAACAGATATTGAACTAAAGAATGTCTTGTACAATATTTCCTTTCTTAACAGTAACAAACTTTGCATTATATTTTTTATTCTCAGAGTACCATATCCATCATTGTTATAGATTATAAATTTATTTAGAGCTATTATCATCAAACCATAATCAGTGGTATCTTCTTTCTTGGATTCATTTTCACTTGAAATATGAACCACACAAAGACATCTTTTTTAGTAAGAGTCTCATTAAAATAAAAATTAAATTCAAGTCTAGGTTATGCTTGTATAGATATATACATCTGTGGCATAGGCAAAACCTTGTAAATGTAAGCAAAATCACTGTGTAGTTAGTTGATTTTCCCAAATATTTTGTTGATAAATGCCTACCTAAAATATCTCAGGTTCTACACTTATAGTAAACAAAATCAAAGTTGTATGAAATACTAAAGAATGATTACTTAGCATGATAGAATGCCTTTAAATTAGACTCAACTATCAATCAGTGTTGAGTCTTTTCCTAATTTGTTGTGTATTTGCATCAGAAGAGTCACAGAAAAGCTCCCCAATACCATTAAAAACCAGCTGCAACTAGTATGTATTAACAAAACAAGTGATTTTTGTTTGATCAGAAGTTATAACATGTTTTTGGAAGAGTAATGATGTCATTATTATCTTTATTTAGACATCTTTTATCAATAGAAAGATGTGTCAGACGAGTCCTCACTATAAGATTGCCTGGATGCTACTATTATTCATGGTAAATTATAAATTAAATATTGTTATTTAAACAACAATCCTTAAATATGAATTATCTTTGACATTTGATTTGATGGGTGAGTAAAGTAATATTCCATTGCATTTTTTGAAGTTTCATTAATAGTATTCATTAAAATGCTAAATATATTCCTTTTTTTTCTTCTTTTTTTACTTATAAGGATTAGTTTCCATAATCTTGATTTAAGATTAACTTAAGTCTCCTAAGCAAGCTGAATCTCATGATGTACTACTCAAACTTGTTACTATTTTTACAGTAAATAACAGTATGCAATTTGGAATCACATTCTTATTATATTTTCCATGGTCACATTACAAGCTTCAGTAACCAACACAAGAACTTACTATAAGAAATAACGTAAAATGATATTATTATTTAGTTTGTTTGTTCTTTAATTCATAAAAATGAAAGGCAATTTTAGAGGTTCAAAATGAAACTGTTCCTTCTTTTATTGTTTTGCTCTTAAAATAGTTTACTGGGTAGAAAATGAAGCAAATAAAAATTTCTTAGCAAATCAAAATAAAAAACTTAAGTCTTTTAATTTTACACTAGTAATGATAAAGAAGAAACTATGTACAATGTTGGTAAATTATGACAATATTTATCTTCCAATACATCAACAAGTTTAACTAAATCCTTAAATAGTAAATTAAGAGTCTAAGACCAATATTGTCATTCAAGTTAAACAAAATGCAAACTACTGTGCTAAGTGAAACTTATGCATGTAAAACAGTCATTTACATGCTAATGATTAACTTACTATTCAGTTCTGTTTTTCTTAATATAGAATATTGACAATATTTAATATCTGCATTTATAAATATGTGTAAATGGTTGAAAATATTAATTATTATTATGTTTCAAAAATGAACAGCTGCACAGCAATGCTTTAACAAATGCACATAAATGCTTATGATTCAGCCAAATCATTATATGACCTTAATAACCTGCTTATGTGAAAGTAAATAAGGTTGATAAGCATTTTCACACATCAAAATTTTCTTGAAGAATGTCTTTTTGTTCTTTCAATTACTATACATTCAAGAGTGGTGTCATACATGGATAACAAGGATAGTTGTCTTAGGCCCAAGTTACTAGAGGATTTAGGCCTAGATTAATTTCTGTTTCTTTTCTCTAATTATAGAAAAAAGTCTCAAATACACAGACATGTTGTTATCAAACAATGAGAGTAGAAGTACATTTGAAACAGTAATAGTGTTAATAACAGACAATACAAAATATATATATATATGTATATATATCCATAACAAAAATTTATTTTTTCCTCTTTTACATGAGCTAGTAATCATTGGAAGAAAAAATGACATAAAAGAACTTATGATGAATAAGTAAACTTAAATAACTAGAAAATGGATGACACCAACATGTTTATTATATTTGAACCATGGTGAACGTTTGTCTTATTCACTTTTTTTTTTATACAAGTAAAGAAAGTTTTGTAAAAATGAGAATAAAAATAATTAAAAGGGTTTTGACAAGGAAAATCCTGTCAAGGTACACTTACTGGATTTAGAAGGGTAGCCCCAGACCCCAACATTCCTGGTTGCAGACCTGACTATATGTCTATCATAAAACTAAACATGAAGTACTCATCTATGATAGTTATTACTCAATCTTATCACTACAGAAGTGTGTAACTCACCAGAATGCAAATGAAATAAAAACTTACTGATAGATAAAAGAGAATAATTCTTCTGCCTGATGGTGGGCATGTACTTTTGAGCCTGTTGATGTGACATTAGTTTGACAGAATTGATAGCAACAAAAACAGCAATATTGTATAGACAGTCAAAGTATCTTCTGCCTTTCACTGATCCATCAGAATACCCACATTCCTGATGAGTCTGTAACAAGAGATAATGTACTTTGATTAAAAAATAACAAAAACTATACAGGTGTGAGCTATGCTTCCAAATTAAAATGTTTCAGCCATGTACCCTAGAAATAAAAAAACTGCATAGCTTGGGTAGCTAATAAATTACCTGAAAAATTTGTACACTTAGTTAACATGTTAAACTGTACTTGGAAATAAGCCTTTAGCTTCTATACAAGTAGATGAATGTGTTGATTAAAAATAGTAAAGCTTATTGTTGAAAAAAAATTGTATTTAACAGTGTAATTCTTTCAACAATAAGCTTCACAATTTAACCTGTCAAATATACACTATAAGATTTGATTACAATTTATTACTTAAGCCATTTTGAGCTTTGTACTGTCAGTTATGGTTACATTTTTTAATAAAATGTTCCTGAAGAAGCTGTAAAGCAAAACACTGAGTGTTATAATATCATTTATTTTTAGTATTAGCCTGAACTCCTGTCTTTTCTCTAACTAAGAGGAATAGTGTGGGACATCACCACTTTCCCATATTTTGACTTAGCAAAGAACAATAGTTAGGTGTTTCCTCCTTAGTCTAACTCTTATTCTGAGTTAAAGTGCTAAACCACACTTGCAATTCTTCTTCAGTTTTACAAACAAAATCTTTTAGTTGATGTTACATAAAAAACATATTCAATCTTTAGGTTAGTGCTATCACTGAGCTAAATGATTTATTTTATAAATGCAAATGCTCCTCCAGCTCTCATGCCAGTAGATGAGTCATCCCTGTTGGTTCCCATTTTTCAGATTACCTAGCTCTTGAAGGAAGAATTGTGAAGATTAGATGTTAAAGGAAACAAGTGCTATTTCATTCTTGACTTCCCTGAACCATTCAAAGTTATGTCAAAGAAATACATGACTTTCAACTTTCAATTTTAGTCACTTAAAGTTGGCCTTTTCAGTCCTGGTTCTGAGTTAATTGATATTATGGCCATTTTCAGAAAGTAGAGTAATACAAGTTTTAAAAAACTTGTAGAAAATTTTAATTATTTTTAACTTGCCAGAATGACTAATGGGTAGTTCAAACAGCAGCATTAGACACCTAAAGTTGGTGTTCCCAGTCCTGGTTTCAAGTTATTGGAGGTTACAGCCATTTTCTAATTTCAAATCAAACTAGATGTACTTTGATTCTTAAAAGGGAATCACATTGAAAAAGATCAAATTTATAAATTAGATACTTAAATTAATATCATTAAACAGCTAAATGACTTTAAGAAACTAAAAAGATTTCTAAGGTAGACAGTGTCACCATTGCTAATAACACTGACAAAGGTTATGGATAAACCTTGAGACAAAACATGTTTAAAATTGTGTCATCGTTGATAGTCGTAAAGACGGCAAGACAGTAGAATGTGGCTTATTGTAAACTGAGTTTTACACAGACAACACACTGGTGCATCAGTCCTAGATAAAAGAAAATGATGAGTTAAAAAACTGTGACTAATGCATAGTCTAGTTAGAACAACTTTCTCTTTCTGATCCTTACGGAAGCAAAACGGCCAAAGTCCAATACAGGATTTTATTTGGTCAAGCTTTGTTTTCACATTGCTCACTCCAAGTTGACAGCCAACTGGCACAGAGCGAAGCCTTGAACATGGAACCATTTTCAATGTATGGAATAAGCACAGCAGTGATAGTGCCAGAGCAGACAGATTTAATTAACTAAGGTGTCGGCAAGTCCATTCCTGTGAATACCAACATGCCCTGGTATCCATAGAAACTGGATAGAAGTAGATGTTAAAGAAAAATGGGCCAGTAAGTTTTGAATATCAACAGGAACAGAGTGAGAACTAACTTCAAGCGATTCCAGGGCAAGTATAGAACTAAGCGAGTACTTAGAATATTGCAATTTGAGTATTGCTTAGCTTCAAAGTGATCCAGGACAAGAGAAATGGCATACAGTTCAAAAGTGCACACAGAAACTGTAGAGGGAATTCTGTGCACAACAACCAAACCACAACAAGCCATGGCAGAGACCACAGAGTCACCTTATTTTGAACCATCCATATAAATTGAAATGGAAGGATGGTTCAAAAGATGTTCAGTATCTTCTTTTCTCAGATGACTTAAAGATAAGTCACATTTGGCAACTGTAAGAAGCCATTGTGGGATGGGCTGACCAGTGGATACAGCAATGTTATCCAAGGACAAACCCAATTCATCTAACTGCACCTGGATACAAAGGCAAAAACAAGCAATGGCAGATCATCTGTTCTGAAAAAGTGTGGCCCATTGAGGAAGGAAAACACAACCCCAGGTGGGATGCTGTGGTAAAGATCAAAGTTTCGAAGCATACAGCAAAGACAGTTGCAAACAGCAGAGGTGTAGAGGAGGTTCATGAGACTCTGTGTATAAGCTCCGAACTGGGGAAGTGCAAAAAGCCCTAGTGCAAAGCCAAAAACCTTGATGATGAATGGGTTCCAGCATTTTCAAAGCCGAGGCCATAGACCAGTGATCCATAAGCTAGTTTCAATTGAATAAGAGCACGATATATCTTTAGCATATAACATCGATCCACTCCCAAAGTGGTGAAAGAAAGGACACAGAGGATGTTCAGTGCTCTTGTAACTTTGACTCATAAATGCTTGATGTATGGAATAAAAAGTCAGCTTATGGTCAAAGATAAGCCCCAACAACTTTGTGTCAGGGACAACAGGTAGCATAACTTCACCAATACGGAGTTCAGGATCAGGGTGAATACCCCGTTGGCAGCAAAAGCGCATGCAAACTGTTTTAGAGAGAAAGAAGTTAAAGCCGTTTGCTGTGGTCCACTTCAGTAAATAACTGAGGGCAGTCTGTAACTCCCACTCAATAAACTTCATGTTTGATGACTGACATGAGATGTAAAAGTTGTCGACATAGAGCCTGTTTGCAACAGTAAGGAGTTGTTCAGAGAGAGCATTAATCTTTATACTGAAATGTGTGACACTCCAAACACAGCCCTGAGAGAGTCCAAGATCCTGTAAAAAAAAACAAGAAAGTATCAAACCCACATAAACTTAGAATCACCTGTCCATTAAAGAATTTTTTAATAAAAATGAGCAAATGACCAAGTAACCTACAAAATGCCATAACTTCATGTTGGATACTAAGACTTTTCAATGTCAAAGAATATTGATACAAGATGGATTGATAAAGGCTTCTCTGTTTGATGTTTCAAGTCGAATCAGGTGGTCCATGGTGGAAAGCTGTCATTGGAACCCACACTGTTGGTGAGAGAAGGTTGTTTGATTCCAGGAACTAAACAAGATGAGCACTAACCATCCTCTCTAAGGTCTTACAGAGACAGCTTGTCAAAGCAACTTAATGGTGATTTAAAGGAATCTTGGGATCCTTCCCAGGCTTAGAGAAAGGTAGGAAAATAGCCCAGCACCAAGCATCAGAAAAAACATTCTCCTGCCAGATCCAGTTGAAAACAATCAAAAGAACAGCAAGAGAAGCAGGATATATATGGAGCAGCATTTCATAGTGTACATCATCAGGTCTAGCTGATGTATTGCCAGACCAATGAAAAGCCAGTTTGAGTTCCACCAGTGTAAAGGAACAGTTACAGCCATAGAGACAATCAGCTCAAAAGGAAAGAGGTGATCACTCTGCTTGAGTCTTCATGGCTAAGAAGGTGGAGGATGAAGCAGAAGTGCTAGATACCTGGCAAAAGTTTTCACCCAGAGTATCAGCAATGCTCCAGGTATCAACTACTTCCTGGCCATCAGAGAGCAAGATCGATAGAGAGACAGAATTATATTGCCCACTGACCTTTTGAATCTTGTCCCAAATGACTTTGGAACTGATGATAAAAGATATGCTGGTTGTGAGCTTTATCCAAGATTCCTTCTGACTTTGACATTTTATCCACCTACAAAAAGTATCCCAGGACTGTTTTTAAGACTTCCGTGCCATGTGGCAGACAGGATACCACCATGGACGAGGATATCATAGAAAACATGTATAGGTTTTCGGAATACATTGAGCAGCTGCCTGTAAAGTACAGTCAGTTACTGCTGCCACACAGTCATCTATTGATGGCTTACAGACAATGGCAGGATCAAGTTCTGTAAGAACAGAGAAAGAGGGCCAGTTTGTTTGATCCAGCTTCCATCAGGGCACAGAAGTTAGGTGGCAATGATCACAGCCAGTCTCTCTAAAAATTACAAGTAAATGATCACTGCCTCATAGGTTATTGTCAACCCTCCTCCATGAGAAGTAGGAGAAAACTGAGAGATCAGTAGCAGTAAAGGACTGACTAGGTGCATGAAAATATGTATAAGAACCAGTACTGAAAAGAAAAATGTTGTGATCAGAGAGCATACTCTCAATGGAGCGACCCCTCCCATCAATATCAGTACTTCCCCAGAGGAGATGATATCCATTAAAGTTCCCCAGGATTAAAAAGGAAGACAGCAAGTGTTCAATGAGAGCTTCAAGGGCTGATTGATCATAGGTCTCTCCAGGCAACAGGCAGAGAGAACAAACAGTGATCATATGACCTAAGGAAACACAAATGGCTACAGCCTCCAAGGGTGTGTTGAGTGGCAAAGACAGGGTGGGCACATGCTAATCAACCAACAGTGCCACCCCTCCATGTACTCACTCATCCATCACATAGCCTGTTATTTCTGTTGAAAGAAAACTGCCAAAATGTGAGTGTATCGGCAGGTTTCAGAAATGTTTCCTGTAAGGAAAGACATAGAAGATGGAAGAAAGCAATCAGTGCTTTGATGTCATTCAGATTAGAATGTAAACCTCGACAGTTCCATTGTATCAAGGTGGCCATTTTTTTTTATGTGTAGATGAATTGGGTGTAGAGCCCTTCTGTTTATCACCATATCTTTTTTCTTTATTGTTTTTATTCAAGGGAGGTCTGTCAAACTCCATGGATTTTGTCCTGGGTCAATTGGGCAGGTCTTTGTTTTTGGAAGAGGATTCCAGCAATTGAGGACATAAATGAGTGATCACTTAGCATCTTGGAGAGGAAAAAGAAGTTGTACCTGAGGAAATGGCCATACCCAGAACCAAAAGAAGTGAATCTTTGGGTGTACTGGAATGAACGTTAGGGACAGAAATGGGTGTTGATGTCAAATCATCAACTTTTGTAACCATGGAGGTCAAAAGACTTTTCATGTGGTGTGAAAATGGTTCTTTTGAAGGCACAGAGAGATCCATCTGCACTCCCACTGTAGTAGTGGAATGAAGTGCAGCAGCATACGTCTGAGATAATGTAGTGGACAGCAACTTTCGAGCCTCAAGGTAAGTAATGTTTTGAATTGTCTGTAAAGGCTGCACCTCTTTTTCTTCCAACAATTTAGGGCAAGAACAAAAGTAGGACAAGCAAGAGCCATTGCAATTGATGCAATGAGAGTCCATTTCAAATTCATACATGTCATGGTCCTTGCTACCTCAATGAGCACAAGTAAAGGAACCATGACAAGATGTCTTCTAGTGACCGAACTGCACACACTGGAAAAATCGGAAAGGGTTTGGAATATATGGCCTTACCTCGCAATTATGATGACCTGCATTGACAGTGTCAAGTGGACACAGTGATCTAAATGTTATCGTGGCTTTTGGGAGTGCAGATACACCTCACAGCAAAAACTTCTTGGGTGGAGAATCTCTGACTCTGAGATGACCCTCTCAACAAAAACTCTTCATGACACATTCAAAGTAGCATGAGGCATAACCTCAATAAGCATATCCCCAATCTCCTTTGAATGTAAGAGGAGTTCACTGTGCTGAAATGTGGATGTATCCACCAATATGTCACCAGAGTGAAGCTTTTTGACTGACTTTGGAAAGCCAGCAAGTCCCTTCTGAATGAAAAAGAGAGACAATTGCCCTAAAGGTTTGTCTGAATAAACCTCATGCTGGACTACTGATAACAGATGTTGAAGTCATCAACATAGAGACTGCTTACAACTGTAGGGGAGAGTTGTCCACTGATGGGTACATTTCATGCTGGTAGGCATCAAGGTCCTTGCCATTTCAACAAGCACATATTGTGATGTCCTTGAGTGACAGAACTACTGACTATGGAAACATCTGAGAGAATTCAGAATATATGGCCATACCTTGCAATTTAGATAACCTGCCTTGATGGTGGAAGGTGGACGTGGTGATGTAAATATCAAAATTAAAACACTCGTTGACATCACAATTCCACCATTGCAAGTGAGGATACACCTCACTATAGAAACTCTTTGTATGGAGAAACCAGTGAGGATCTCTGACTTGGAGATGTTCTTCAAATCCCTCTCAACAATAACTCCTCATGAAATTGAAAGTTGCATGGGGAGTAACCTCAATTGGTATTTCTCCAATGGCCTTTGAATGCAAGAGGAGTTCACTGTAATTTGGAGTCTATGTTTTCACCAAGATGTTCCCAGAACGCAGTTTTCTGATTAACTCAGGTGAGCCAGCAAGCCTCTCTAGTCCCTTCTGAATAAAAAAGGGAGACATTTGCCCTAAAGAGTTGTCTGATAAAAAATGTAATATCAGAAAATGAGGTACAGGTTTTGAAGAAGTTGTAGATTACTGTTCAGAGTCTTCAAGATGCAGTCATTTACCTATGGTGTGTCTATTTACTACTTTTATTTTGAGTTTGGGGATCCATAATGAAGAAAGAATATTTTGGTGCCCCCCTGACCCTACCCACCATAGATCCCTATGAGGGGACACACTACAATGTCAAACAAGGACATTGCAGCAATGTCAGAGTTTCATGAGCACTATACCCGAACACCAGCATCAGAAACAATGTCCACAACAACTGTTGACAACATTCAACACTGATACTCGGTTCACCTAAGACCAAATGACCCTGGAGGAGCTGCCCTTCTG
Organism: Tachypleus tridentatus; assembly: GCF_004210375.1. NCBI lineage: Eukaryota > Metazoa > Arthropoda > Merostomata > Xiphosura > Limulidae > Tachypleus > Tachypleus tridentatus. The sequence continues at coordinate 223,518,523 of NC_134837.1, read as the reverse complement.
CAGGAATTCAAGTTCAAAGTGGTGTATTAGCATTGGACCCCTCAACCACCAGGATCCTCTTCTTCCTTTCACACGTCACCACACATGGCAAACATGTGGGCAGATGTTTAAATCCTAGAGAAGGTAAAGTGAAAGAACAGAACCTTCTCTGGGAGATTCCTTTACCAATGTACAGGAATTCACACCAAGGGGTCTTGGGGTGAAAAGAACAGTCTGAAGTCTGAAAACAAAATCAACATATATGGAAAGTATCCAAGTCAAAAATATCAGAATGATGTATCCCACAAGCAAGAAGAAACAAAAGAGAAAAATCACACAGGAAATTGGTTCAAATAAATGACATTTAATTTTAAAAAGGAAATGAAGGTAAAACAAAACAGCATTGAAAAACATAAAAAGCATAAAACCAATGTTGATATCTAGTCTACAATGTCAAGAGAGAAACCACAGTAAGAAAAGTTATAAAAAACTTTCTGTAGCATAATGGCAATTATCATAACCTGCCAGGAAGACTAACAGGTAAGTACAAGAACCACTGTCAGTTCACCTGAAGTTGGCCTTTCCAGTCCTGGTGTTGAGTAATTTAATGTTACAGCCATTTTCCAATTTCAAATCAAACTAAAGAGATTGTGGCTCTTAAAAGGGAACCACAATTAAAAAGGTGTAATGAATAAATATAAAACACTTAAATGACATTAAAAAGAAAAATGGCCGTTAAGAAACTAAAAACTTCATCAAGGTAGACAGTGTCACTGTCACCAATAACACTGTCTAATGTGATGGGCAAACCTTGGGATAGAACATGTTTAAAATAGTGCCGTCGTTGAGAGTCATAATGATGGCAAGAAAGTAAAATGTGGCTTACAGTGATCTGAGTGTTACACAAACTACACACTGGTGCATCAGTTGCAGATAAAAGAAAACGAGTTAAAAAAATGTGACCAATGCGTAGTCTTTAGAACAACTTCCTCCTTCCAAACCTTATGAAAGCTAGATGGCCAAACTCCAATATAAGGTTTTATTTGGAAAAGCTTGTTGTCACATTGCTCACTCCAAGTCGATTGCCAGCTGGCACAGAGCTAAGCCCTGAATACAGGACCATAGCCCATGTATGGAATAGGCACAGTGGTGATAGTGCAAGAGCAGATAGATTTAGCTGCCGTGTCTGCAAGCTCATTCCTGGTATCCAGAAAAACTGGATAGAAGTAGATGTTAATGAGAAATGGGCCAGTTGGTTTTGAATATCAGTGAGAACAGGGTATGAACCAATGTGAAGCGATTACAGGGCCAGTAGAGAACTAAGCTAGTCAGTATAAATAGTGCAGTTGAAGTACTACTTAGCTTCAATATGATCCAGAGCAAGAAAAATGGTGTACAGTTCCGTAGTGAGCACAGAAGTTGTAGAGGGGATTCTGTGTGCAACCACCGAACCGCAACAAACCATGGCAGAGTCCACAAAGTCACCTGATTTGGAACCATCCGTATAAATTGGAATGGAAAGATTGTTCAAAAGATGTTCAGTAAATAAAAGACGGTACTTCCAATCGGGAGTATCTGCCTTTCTCAGATGACGTAAAGAAAGGTCACATTTGGGGACTGTAAAAAGCCATGGTGGGATGGACTGACCAGTGGATTCTGCAATGTTATCCAAGGATAAACCCAATTCATCCAATTGCACTTGGATGCGAAAACCAAAAGGAGCAATGGCAGATCGTCTGTTCTGAAAAAGCATGGCCCACCGAGGAAGGAAAGCACATCCCCAGGTGGGATGCTTTGGTAAGGAATAAAATTTCAAGGAATATAGTAAAGACAGATGCAAATGGCAAAGGTGCAGAGAAGGTTCATGAGATTCTACGTATAAGCTTTGAACTGGGGAGGTGCAGAAAGCCATAGTGCAGAGTTGAAGTCCTTGATGATGAATGGGGTCCAGCATCTTTAAGGACGAAGGTCTGGCAGAGTTATAGACCAGTGTTCCATAGTCGAGTTTTGATCAAATAAGAATACGATATATTTTTAAATATAAAACATCAATCCGCTCCCCCACTGCTGGTAGAGAGGACACAGAGGATGTTCAGTGCTCTTGTACATTTGGCCCATGGCTGCTTAATGAGCAGTATAAAGGTCAGTTTATGGTCAAAAATAAGCCCCAAGAACTTGGTCTCTGGGACCACAAGCAGCAAAACTTCACTGATACAGAGTTCAGGACCAGGGTGAATACCCCGTTGGCAGCAAAAGTGCATGCAAATGGTTTTAAAGAGAGAGAAATTAAAGCCATTTGCTGTGGTCCACTTCAGTACACGATCGAGGGCAGTTTGTAGTTGCCGTTCAATATATCTCATGTTCGACGATTGACATGAGATGTAAAAGTCATCGACATAGAGCCCATTTGTAACAGTGAGAGGGAGTTGTTCAGTGATGGTATTAATCTTGATACTGAAAAATGTGACACTCAAAACATAGCCCTGAGGGACTCCAAGTTCCTGTAGAAAAGAACGGGAAAGTGTCGAACCCACACGAATTTGGAATCTTCTGTCCATTAAAAAATTTTTAATAAAAATGGGTAAATGGCCATGCAACCCATATGTATGGAGGTCATGCAAAATACCATACCTCCATGTTGTGTCATAAGCCTTCTCAATGTCAAAGAATATTGACACAAGATGTTGTTGTTTGAGAAAGGCTTCTCTGATTGACATTTCAAGTCTAATTAGGTGGTCCATGGTGGAGTGAGGTCCATGGTGGAGTGATGTCGTCGGAACCCACACTGAGTGGGCGAGAGGAGGTTGTTTGATTCGAGGAACCAAACAAGACAAGCATTAACCATCCTCTTTAAGGTCTTACAGAGACAGCTTGTCAAAGCAATTGAACAGTAGTTTTAAGGAATCTTGGGATCTTTCCCAAGCTTAGAGAAAGGTAAGATGATAGCCTGGTGCCAGGCAATAGGAAAAAAATTCTCCTGCCAGATCCGGTTAAAAACAATGAGAAGAATATCAAAAGAAGCAGGAAAGAAATGGCACAGCATGTCATAGTGCACATCATCTGGTCCAACAGATGTACTGCCAGACCAATGAAGGACCAGTTTCAGTTCCACCAGTGAAAAGGAACCATTCTAGTCAGAAATAGTCAGTTCAAAAGGAAAGAGGTGAATGCTCTGCCCAAGTCTTGATGGCCATGAAGGTGGAGGAACAAACAGAAGTTCTAGATACCCAGCAAAAGCTTTCACCTAAAGTATCGGGGATGCTCCAGACATCAGCCACTTCTTGGCCATCAGAGAGTATGATCGAGAGGAGAGCAGAATTGTAGTGCCCACTGACCTATCGAACCCTGTTCCATACGACATTGGAACTGGTCGTAGAAGATATGCCAGTTGTGAACTTAATCCAAGATTCCTTCTGGCTTTGACGTCTTACCCACCTAGCATGTGCACGGGCCCACTGGAAAGTGATGGGGTTTGAAAGTGTGGGATATCTATGGAAAGTATCCCAGGCCCGTTTTTGAGCCTTCCATGCCATGTTGCAGGCAGGATTCCAACACAGACGAGGATATAGTGGAACACGTGTCGAGGTTTTAGGAATACATAGAGCAGCTGCTTGTATAATACAGTCAGTTTCTGCTGCCACACAGTTGTCTATTGATGGCTGACAGATGATGGCAGGATCAAGTTCTGTGAAATTAGTGAAAGTGAACCAGTCTGCCTGATCCAGCTTCCACTGGGGCACGCAGGTAGGGTGCCATCAACCAAGGCCACTCTGTCAAAAGTATAGGAAAATGATCACTGCCTCGTGGATTATTGTCAACCTTCCATGAAAAATGAAGAGGAGCAAACCAAGAGATCAATAGCAGTAAAGGACTGACTAGGTGTGTGAAAATAAGTGGAAGAACCAGTATTGAAAAGAGAAAGGTTGTGATCAGAGAGCATATGCTCTATAGAGCAACCCCTCATATCAATACCAGCACTTCCCCAGAGGGGATGGTGTCTGTTAAAATCCCCCAGAATTAGAAAGGGAAACAGCAACTGTTCATCAAGGTCTGATTGATCATCTGTCTCTCCAGGTAACAGATAGAGAGAACAAACAGTGATGGTATGAAGCAAGGAAACATGGATGGCTACGGCCTCCTAGGTTGTGTTGAGTGACAAAGACAGGGTGGGCACATGCTGATCAACCAATATTGCCACCCCTCCATGTACTTGTCCATCACATAACCTGTCATTTCTGTACAGAGAAAACTGCCAAAAGGTGACTGTATCAGCAGGTTTTAGAAATGTTTCTTGTAAGGAAAGATATATAGAATGGTAGGAGGCAATCAGTGTTTTGATATAATCCAGATTATGACGTAAACCTCGACAGTTCCATTGTATGTAGGTGGCCATTTTTAATGATGTGTAGGCAAATTGGCTGCAGAACCCTACTGTTTACAACCATGTCTTTTTTCCTTACTGTCCTTATTCAGGGGGTGTTTATTGACCTCCTTGCATCCTGCCCTGGGTCGATTGGGCAGGTCTTTGTTGTTGGAAGAGGATTCCATAGACTGAGGATGCGAATGAATGATTGTTTTGCAACTTAGGGTGGGAGAAAAAGATGTATCTGAAGAAATGCCTGTACCTGGAACCAAAGAATGTGGATCTTGGGGTTTGTTGGAACGTATGGGAGGAACAGAGATGGGTGTAGAAGTTGATTTATCAACTTTTTTAACCATGGAGGTGAGAAAAGGCTTTTCATTTGTTTTGAGAATGATTCTCTTGGAGGCACAGAGAGATCTGTCTGCACTCCCACTGTAGCTGTGGAATGAAGTACAGCAGCATATGTCTGAGATGAAGTGGTGGACAGCAATTTACAAGCCTCAGGATAAGTAATGTTATGAGTCATTTTCAAATGCTGCACCTCTTTTTCCTCCAACCATTTAGGGCAAGAATTAAAGTAGGAAGGGTGAGAACCATTGCAGTTGACACAATGTGGGTCCGTTTCACACTCATAGGCATCGTGGTCCTTGCCACCACAACGAGCACATGTCAGGAAACCATGGCGTGACGTCTTTGAGTGGCTGAACCTCTGACATTGGAAACATCAGAGAAGGTTTGGAATGTATGGCCGTACCTTGCAATTTAGATAACCTACCATGATCGTGGCAAGTGCACGTGGTGATGTGAATCTCAAAATGTGGATATTTGTCGGCAGTGCAATTCCATCTTTGCGAGTGGAGATGCGCCTCACTGCAGAAACTCCTTGAGTGGAGAAACCAGCAAGAATCTCTGACTCAGGGATGTCCTTCAAATCCTTCTCAACAATAACTCTTCGTGATGAATTCAAGGTAGCATGAGGGGTAATCTCAATAGGTACATCCCCAATAGCCTTTGAATTCAAGAGGAGTTCACTGTGTTGGAATGTGGATGTTTCAACCAATATGTCTCCAGATCGAAGCTTACTGACTTTGGAGAGCCAGCAAGTCCCTCCAGTCCCTTCTAAATAAAAAAGGGGAACATTTGCCCTAAAGGTTTTTCTGAAAGAGAATGCAGGATGAGAAAATGAGGTACAACTGGTGGTACAGACGTTGAAGATTACTGATCAGAGTCTTCCAGATGTGGTCATTTACCTATTGACTGTTTTTTTCACTATTGTATTTAATATTTTTGTAGTAGGATCCATAGGAAAAAAAGAAAATTTTGGTGCCCACTGACCCCACCCACCATGGAGCCCTACGAAGGGACGCACTACAATGTCATGCAAGGACATTGCAGTAACACCAGAGTTTTGTGAGCACTATACTCAAACACCAGCATCAGACACAATGTCCACAACACCCATTGAGAACTTCCAACACTGGTACTTGGTTGACTCTAGCCCAAGTGGATCAGCTGATTGACCCAAGGGGGCCACCCAAAGGCTGCCCGTCTACAGGAATTCAAGGCCAAAGTGGTGTGTTAGGGTTGGACCCCTCAACCACCAGGATCCTCTCCTCCACTTCACGGGTCACCACACATGGCAAACATGTGGGTGAATGTTTAGATCCCACAGGAGGTAACCAGAAAGAACAGAACCTTCCCCTGGGAGGTCCCCTCACCACGTACAGGAATCCATACCGAGGGGCAGATGAAAAGGAAATTACATGACAAATAGTTGGGCAATCTGAAAAATAGGGCATAACAAATGGATCAGAATCAATAAATCATCCACCTGTATTGATAAATAGCTACCCCACCAGAAAAAACAAATAAACCTGTCCATACTGTATGCAACTAAGCAAAGGGGTACACATAAAGAAGAAAATGTGAAACATTGTGATGAAAATGACAATAGTAGTTCTTATGAGAAATCCTCTAAGACATAAAGGTTTTCTCTAAAGTGAATATACATGTGGAAAATGTGGAAGAAATAACATTCCATAGGAACAAAGCTCAGGGGTGGTTCCAGAAACAACTGATTGCAGGGCCCAATAATGGTTTATCTCTTATAAGAAGAGGCCACAGAATAAAAAATTATTCTAAAGGTCTGCATAAAGGGTACGTTCTCAAATGAAGTTCCCTGAGATAAATAGAGGGTGTCTAACTCCAGAAAATAAATAATCCCCTGTAGCATACCTCAGAACCAAAACAAGTGAGAGTGGCATTAGCTGAATAAGAAAACAGGGCAGTAAGAAGAGATTACTGCAAACCCACACCAGTAAAACTGTCAGGATAGCAATGCATAGCCCCACAAAAGAGTAAAAATGTTGGACAAACAAGCTGAGAAAATGAGGAAGCAAAAAATGAATAGTAGATTGAAGGTGAAAACAGAATAAAATATTCAAACTGGAAGAAGAGTGTCAAGAATAAGAACATGACAGGTAAACCTCTTTTTATGAGCTTACAATACTCTACTTAGTATATTTTTTTAGCTAACTTGTTCATTCACCAATGTGTTTACTGTGGCATGTTTGAACTGGTCCCATTTAACTACACATAAGAAGGATTAAATCCTATTAAATGCCTTTATACTACATATTTTTGCTAAAACACTTTATTGAGGATTAAACAACATATTGACCAAAGCTACCTAAATATTTCTTTATTTATATCCCAATATTTCACTTTGAAAATCTGAGCATTTTGACACACATTTTCTTCTTTTTCAAGCACATCTTTGAATCTTTTCTGAATAGAATAAATTGCTCCTGACAAAAATACTCAGACTTTTAACCAAAATGTCAATTATGCTTTCAACTTTTTGTCCTCTTTCTAGTGACAAAAACTCTCAAGGTAACTCTAAGTTTGTTAGGTCAATCCTTGCAATGTGTTTAATTTCAGTTTTTCTTCACATTGAGCCACATACACAATTTCTTTCTCCAAAGAAAAATATCTCTAATATCAACACATAATACTGCTGTCTTGAATATCAATAAACAAAGCCACATTCAAATATTCAGCAATTAATTTCACAAACTCTGCAAAACCTTTATCAGAAGAATACCTTAATGTAATATTAGCATGCTGAGATCTACCATACCTTTTTAAAAGCTGAAGATCACCAGTGAAAGCTTTATATGACTGAGCACATTTTGTAATTTTGAATGCAGTCACAAATCTTTTGAATGTCAGTTATTTGTTGGCTTCATATAGTTTTGAAGTCACGTTAACTTTAGGCTGCTTTTCAGGTTGAGCAATTTTTGCAACTTCACATTGCCTGTGCATATCACTAGGATAACTGATTAATGGATTTTGATAAGCTGTAGCTTCATAGTTGTTATTTTCCTCATGAAAACATTACTGTTGCTTCACATAACAACCTGATTGTAATATGTGAAATGATAGGAACACCATTTTTTATTCTGTTCAGTTTCAAGCCATAATCTGTCCATCTTTCAGTTGGTCTGAAACTTTTGTTCTCTTTTACTGACCTCATAATCTATTCAACTAACTTGTTCTTTGAGATTTTTGCAGATGTGGACATGAATTTTGCTCCAGAAATAACCTCAGACTCAGCTGAAATCGATGAACTATACTGGATAGATACAGTTAAACATGTTGTACTGTAGATAATATTAAATTCAAAACTTAAACAATATAGACTACATATTGCACCAAAGCAAAATTGGCTTATATTATGAATGTGATAGAAGACTACTATTAGATCTATAAATAAAATATCTTTTCATATTAACAAAAGAATGGGAAGTTTAAGTTCCTACTTCACACTAACACTTGTACTATTTATTTCAAAAGACATATGTAGTGGCAAGTCTCTCTCCATAAATTTCCCCTCTATAATTTTATATTAGTTATTTGATAACTGTCTTAGACATTCACAATATTTCTATCTATACCTTCTTGGTCTTCTTTACTGTCACAAGAATTAGGATCAACTAACTTCACTTGCCTTCGTAACTGTACTTGCTGCCTATCTGTGTTCTACATCATAGTAGAGCAAATACTAAAATTACAATCTGTAGTAATATATATTTCTTAAATTATACAGTTTCTTAGAAAGGTTTGAAGTGATTATTTATATTACATACACTTTAAAGGAAATTGATTGTTTATTTTGACCCACTAATAACATATATATATATATATATCTGATAAAATGATATAATTATTTATTTATATCTGCTTTTCAATCAAAACAGACTTAAAAACAATCTCAAGATTACCACACTTTTAAATTGTGACTCCAACAACTAAAGATAGCCACCTACATAGCATGTTTTCATGCTCTGCAAAACTGTATATATTTATCTCTTTAGAAGGAATAATGATAAGTTTTTGAACAACATGAAAGACATTTGAAACATACAGTCATTATAATTTGGATAAACTTCATACAGGTGAGAGATACCAAAATTGTAATTTCCTGTATATTTATAGGAAATAGGCAATAACTCAGCAATTTCCCATATGCAATATGTATTTTTTGTGAAAATTTTGTTAAAAATTATAATTATCCTTTATGCAAAGAATGGCATTATAATCAAGTATTTTTACTAAAAATATTTTACTTATTTAATGTAGTTACTTGCACTCAAACTCTTAACAAATCAAGTGCAAGGTGATTTTTAAGTATAAAAATATTTTTCTTCATCTTAAAGTTTTTACATTTCATTTGCATAATCTCTTGAACCTCCTTAAAGAATGTCAAAAGATTTTTAAGTTAAATATTTATGTCATTTTCTATTTTATTTTCCATATAATGCAAGCTATTATCATCAATGTACAATGCAAAGAAATAAAAATCAATTAGGAAACAGAAGAAAAAAGCATCCCTTTTAATTTTTTTGTAAAATATATTTAAAGATTTTCGTTTTGTTCAGTTTCAGGTGTTTTATTGTATTTATTTCGTTTCTTGACCTTTACCAATTAATATTCATTTTGAAAATATCAACAGTGGCCTCAAAGGATATTACATATAACTCTGGCAGATGCGCAAAATTCTCATGCACTGCATAATAGTGAAGGATTCAAACAAAGTATGATGTATATTTGAATCTTTTAATTACGTACTATGAAACATAACTATTATATAATTAACTAAAATATAAAAGTAAGAGGTAAAAACAATTTAAACTATATCTCTAACACATTTAGGTAAGAAAGAATCATATGTGCTATAGTCCATCAAGCAACCAACAACATTGTAGTCAATTCATACAACTCATGATAAGAACTGCTTGCCAATTTCAAAATAACCATTAATTACTTTTTGTATAAAATAACTTCTTTCTAATGAATATACACATTTTGTACAGACATACATGTAGGTTATAAAGCTCAAATAAATCTACTGAAGGTGGGCATTGAAACTGTAAGTAACTAAAAAAATATTTTACGTGTTTCAATTCATTCAGATATCTTTTAAATGTACAAGTCAAAAGTTATAATTTTCCAATACTAAAAATGTATCCTCCATTTATATAAATAGCTATTCTTGTTCAGTGCTGCCACCTATATACAAAGAAGCTTTTTGCAAGCTACAAGCCTTGAGCACCCAAGTTCTCTATGATTAACATGGTTCAATTATATCTTGCATGCAAATTATCATATCACAACCCTCCACAAATAGGAGCATGAAACACCCTCCAAACACACGTGATTCCCTCAATTCAATTCTACTGAACTATCACTTTGAGTTCTGGCAGAAAAATGAAGAGCCAGTTTCCAGTGGGGAGAAAAGTTCTAGAGGAGGTAAATACTTATCAGAAATACATTTTCAGTATTAGAAAATTATAACTTTCAATAAGACACATTATATCCACTCATATGAATAGCTAGAACTCCACAAAGAATAGGTGAAAGAACTGGTGTGAGGAAAAGAAAAAAAGATCCTTTGAAAGCATGCAAAGAATGCCCTAAAAGGGGTATCCACATAATGGAGGATCGTACATGGGAGGTCACACCACTTCTGTATCAGGTATACTTTATGCCCAGTATGGAAAGAGGTGAAACAGACATAGACAGAAAAAGAGAGGAACATATTCAACAGAGAGAGAACAATGGCAAGATAAGGATCTGAACCATCCAATATCTGAATCTCAATCACATAGATGATAGTAATGTGGGTGACACTAAAAAGGACTTGTACCAAGGTAGAGAGAGGCTAGGGTGTGACTGTACACTGCAAGTCAAGCTCATTAAAAAATTGAACTATAGGAAACCAACGCCCACATGGTCATTGGAAAGAAAATCATACTGCTGGAAAGTCAACTACAAACCAAAATCCAGCCACCATGAAAATACATAAAAGTGGAGGTAAGAAAGAGGATCATACTGTTTTCACTTCAGGCTCAGCAAACCACAGGGAAATATCATTTCCACTGATCTTTGAACACAACATGATAGCAAAATGATATAATGTTTGACCAGTTTGGGAATCCAATATCTGGATGATTGGAATAATAAATATGAAGCATCAGATTGGAAGAAATCTCATCATCTACACCAGCAGAACACCACCACCCTACTCTTAACTGAATGGATTCATTATTGTTTGTATCATATATCACAATCACATTGGAACTGAAAAGTAGTAAGGAATCTCATATTGCACTAAAGGAAAAAACAAGGGAAGAAAATGCAGTGGAACGTCTGGAAGAATGCCAACACAGCACATCAGGAAACTACAATAACCTCATTCTAATAAAGAGAACACTTCTGGTTTATTCAATTTAAGGAATTGCAGGGATGGGCAACTATACCCTTATGCTTTATCCATGAAGTCCATGGGTTAGTACAATCCAGAGTATGCTTATGAATATAGCAAATATATTATGAATGAATCCTACAAGCAATCTTGTGAAACACCTCATCTCAACAATATGCATTTAGTGGCCATGAAAATTATAATTTTTAAGTCATCCTGGTCTTATTGGGCAGATTTGACTATTTTAAGTATACCTGTACAGACACTACTTGCCAGAGAGCAGGATCTATAAAGAATAAAAAGGGGCATGCCTATAAAAATAAGAGGTATACATACAAAAGAGTATCTTACCCAGTCATAGTCTCACCAAAGAGTGAAAAATGGTAACAGGTGGATAAAGAAGAAACAGCTACCCAAATTAGAAAATGGGAGATAAACCTATGCAGTGTAGCTCAATTTGTCAATGGAAGAAGTAACTCCTAAGCATGACAAGGGCAAGTTGCAGGTAACAGTGAAGGTGCCTGATCAGCATTAAGACACCAAAAACTGATTATTAGAAATAGGAAAGAAGGAAGAGAAAAAATGAATCAAAAACTGAATAAAAAGGGTAAAGAGGGAAGGAAAAAGTTATAAACAGAGGAATGATGCAAAGGAATGAAACAGCACTAATGAGAACCAACAGAATGAAGCCTTGAAGGCAATGAAACAACAGAGAGCATGTATCGGATACACAAGGCAATCCAGATCTGACCAGGAATAAGGGTGGGATATGAAAGGAAATGAAAAGAAAGAACATGCCACATGAGCCTCCAAAGTGATAGGAAAAATAAAAACAGATCAGAAAGAAAAAGAACAGCTCAATCTGAAGCAGCCAAGAAAACTAGATCTGTGTCAGCCAAGTAGTGGTAATCAGAAAGATCTAACATAGAGTGGCAATGACAAATGAAATCACCTTGGAAAGAAAATGAATGGGATGAGAAATAAAGATATAAACAGGTCCCAATCCTGCCTAAATGTATTGACAGCCAAAGCAAGTAGATGAAGAACTGGAGACAAAGGACATCTAGACCTAGTACCTAATGCCACATTAAGCAAAACCAAGACAGCACCACAAGTATTTGTTGAAGAAAGAATATATTTAACCTTATGTATGTAGTGAGATGAATAACATTTAAACATAAAATAACAAAGACATATATTAAGCCTAATCTACCACTGTAGGACAAAGGATATCACTAAGCATTAATTAAAAAAAACCCTAACATTACAAGAAGTAGGTATAAATTTAACTACATGCATGATATGTTATTCACAAATAACTACAAATAATAATATTAATAGCAAAACTATCCACAGAGCAATAACAGTATTCTAAATGTGTGGGCCCCCAAACTCAATGCCCAACAAAGGCCAACTCATATAATGATCAGTCTCCCAATGTATTAAAGTGAACAATTTCACAGTCGAATATTGCCATCCAAAACTTGGATTATTGTGCTGAAAGGAAATTATAACATTTTTTTTAAGTGGAACATAAGCTTTAGTGAAAACCAAAAAAAAAACATTTGAAGAACAATAAAAACAAGTTATCACTTAAAACTGATAAAGTGAAGTAGGAAGAAATTATCTTCACTTTGTATGAAAGTTAAAAAAACATGGGAAAAGAGTATAAACAAAAACATCTTGGCAATAGCACTCCCAAACCAGAAGAATCAGTTCAGGAGAATAAAACGGAAGGAGTCACATACATCAGGAGGGTATGTCATGCTCCTATTAGTGGAGAGATGCTACATGATGATTAGCATGCAAGACACAGTTGTATCTTGTTGATCGTGAGGTACGTGAAAGCTGAGGGCTTGTGGCATGCAAAACAGATTGCATATAGAGAGAAGCACTGAAAAATAATAGCTATTTATGTGAAATAAGGACATGTACTTTATTGGAAGATTAGATTAGATAAGCATATTAAAATCTAAATGTACATCTACACAACTACTACTGTATTACTGCAGATACAGAGAGCCAAAGTGGAGAATATTCCTAGCTCACTGGTTATGTGACAATACATTTAGAGTTTTAAGAAGTTTCTGAAAGTTTCTTTTGAAATAAAGGACTTAAAAACATAAATAACATACAACTTCAAATCACAACATACATTACAATGTTATTTCTTTCACATACATTGATAGTGAGGGTATTTAACTTTTGAATGTAACATAGTAACTTTGCATTTAAAGGGGCAACTGTTGGAATATTGTTAATCCAGTTGTCATTTATTAGCTTAAATTCTATGTATTAGCACTGTCACAGGAAAGTGTAAATTAAACTTTTCTTCTTCAGCAAAGTAAAAGCTTTCTAAACTCCACTTTTCACTTTCATTCACATGTCATAGATAGCTTAGTCAGTGATAATGTTCCTGAAATTTCAAAACCTCTTTCAAAAACTTCATCCATTGATCAGCAACAACATAATACAACACCTAATGCACCATGAATGACAAGTACATGTAAATTCTTAAATAGTTGGGAATTTGAGTGTCTGTGTCTGAAAAATTGGATGCATTAACAGTAAAATGATGTGATGCAGACATTGTACTGTATGGATACAACTCAGAAGAAGCAACAACATTGGTAAAAAAAAATCCAGACAATAAATGAGAGGTGCTAGTTATTATCAATCACTATACAATATGGACCAAAGAATATCTATTCTCAGACACTTCAAAGAGATTATGGCTGACAAAGTTGCCTGAGCAACAGACATTTGGTTTCAAAACATCGAACGTCTGTCTACTCTGCTCAAAAACTAGACTTAATTTATTATTTGATAAGTTGGGCTGAGGATTAGGTGTGATGAAGATGCACCTTCACTATATTATTCTCAGTATGATGACCTCACTGAATGAGATGTACAAATTGTTAGTTATTTGCTTGCAAAGCTTTTAAGTTTGGAGCAAACTGGTTAGAATGATGGCATGCTGTTTATGATGGCATAAAAGTCAAAAATAAAGGAATGACAGTTCAAACAAGGAGATTATTCTCTTGTAGCATGGCAAAAACTCAGTTGTGCTTGAACTGGGCCTGATATTTCAGTTTAAAATATAAACTAAAAGCTTTAATAGTCACATGGTGACTGAAAGCATGTATGAGCTGAAACCATGAGCTACAGTTAAAACTCCACAGCACTGCTTGGCCCAGAACTCTGGGATTGGTAGACATGAAAAGTTTAAGAGTAATGTTACTAACTTTCTCAACTCAGTTGAGAAAAAAGATCAAAATTATTTCCCTTGAAGAGTATGGTAAGTCAGAAAAAGACATGTCAGACTGTTCAGAACATCAAGTGTTGTAATGACATGGTATCTAATTTATTATGGCTAAGATAATGAACTGACTAGCAGCTATGAATAGAATGAGACAGTTATATTGTAGAGTTGAAAGAAATTTGCAACCTTTGCTTTCTTAGCACTCAGATGACAAAAATATAATGATTATTAGTAACAAATCATAGGAGCTGAGAATTATTGTATGTCAACATTCATATGGTTTCTTGAACCTAGAAGCATGTGTATATTTTAATATTGATCCAACTAACCCTCCAACAGAATAATATTGCTGTAGCACTACTAAAGTCACAAAAATCACAACTATAAAGCTGTAAATTTCAATCTTTAGTTTTAATTATTGAAATGTACCATTAACTGTACCATCTGCTGACTGAAAATACTGATGCTGCTTACAGGTATATAGAATGTGTGGTGCACTATGATTTCAGATAATCAGCTGTGGGAATAAGCTTTAACATATTGTTATAGTATTACTGTACAAAGTCTTGTTAATCAGTGAGAAGAAATGCTTATACACACATACAGGCAAGTTTAAATAAATCTCATAATGAGCAACTAGTAAAAGGTTGTCTTAGTTCAGTTTTTACATATTTTTTCAAAATTATTTACTAGCATGACAAGCTAATGTCACTGTGAAACTATTTATGTTGTATAGATGAAAGCAATGTCCTAAAGATATGTTGTTTGTTGTGCATAATTAAGATACATTCATGGATAATCTAAATTAATATTTATCAAGCAGAAATAAGGCAATGAGAGAACAAATAAATTTCTTGTGACTTCAAAGACATGAACAAAACATGTAAAAACAGTCTTCACTGGTCAATATTGTACACTTAAGGGATAGAAAGGAAATTGATTGGCAGATTGTAAAATCACCAACCTATACAGGGCTCACTGGAGGATAGGGTACACATAAGTAATTTCATATAGATACGTAAATGTACTTATTGTCTAGACATACTTCTACTAGACTGGAGTTATCTTATTCAAAACAGAGGTTTTTCCTAGTTCATGAGTCACATGACAACAAAATTGAAATTTAACTTTTTTTTAAAGATTTAAACAAATAAAATGAATTAAAACTTAAGTAACTTAAAACTACAAAATTCATTATGTTTATTTCATTGATATACAATGACATTGTTTAATTAAATTTTGAATGTAAGCCAACAAATTGCATAGAAAGGAATTTAAAGGGATACCCATTACAATAGGCTTAAGGTCTAAATCCCTAAAACAGCTAAAGCATTACAAACCAATAAGCCTAACTTTTGTAATAAAAATCATGTTAACTACAGATGCTTCCCACATTCTTTTTAATTATTGTAAACACCTCTAATTTTGAATCAGCAAAAGATATACAATTTCAAAGTTTTACTAAGATTATTTTACTTACTTGATTTTCCTGTCATAATGCAGCTGTAACTTCAGAATATCATTATATGTAGAGGTGAATGATGTGGTGTTTTTGTTAAACAATTAATCTTTAGGCTTATTAATCAATTATTTTGAGCTGATCAATGATTCTTACAAGAGACTTGCATAGAAGGAATAATTGAAAATATTAATAATCAAAAACACTAATTTTTATTTGTCAATTTTTGTGAGTCACTACACTTCTTAGTAGAGCTGAACAACCTTGAATTAATAAAAAAAATAATAATGAAAAATCATAGGTTTTCAATTATACCGATTAAACCAGTTAATCATCCAGCTCTGATAAGTGCACGATTTATTTGATGTATACAAAATAAATAAATCCTATTATGATTCATAAAACATTTAAAAACATTGCCAACATATGTACTTCCAATTACAGGCACTGATATACAGTTAACAATGTACTTATGTTCTCTTGGTAGGAATAACATTTCAAATACCTATGAGTATAATATTTGTTTAAAGTTTTAAACCTACTTCTGATATATAGTTTTACATATTTAGAATTAAAATTTATTTCAAAGAGATACTTACCTTCCAATACAAAAAGCCTGTCTCTGTTGAGTTGCTCTCATGCTGTCAACAAACATGCAACTGATGTTCTGAATGTCACTAACACCATGAAGAGCAGGTGTCAACTTACTTATTATTCTCCACTCATCCTCTTTGCATAAGGAGGAAGTATATTAGCATTACTTTTACTCCATAATCCATAACTTGGTGTTATATGGTTTCAAGCATGACTTAAACTATGAAATTTGGATTATGATGGAAATGTAGTACTTATACACATCCTCCTCATGCAATTGCAATAAGCAGCATGGAATGTAGGTGAGTGGAGAAATATGGATAAGTTGATGCATGCTCTGCATTGTTTCAAGGGCATTAAGAACTACACTTACATGTTTGTTTACGGTATGAGAGCAAATTAACAATGAAAAGATTTTCATATTTCAAAGATACATCTGACTGTTCTGAATTGTAGGATTTAATAACAAAACTTTTGTAATTTTGCTAGAAAAACTTGTATTCATAACTTATTTTCATAATCTGTTGCAGTTCCTCAAAAAATTCTCAACTCAGAATTTTTAAGGTACTTTCAGTATAAGAATATTTATAGCTACTGTATCTAAAATTAAACATAAATTTCTACATTTAAGTTTGTTATATCTTACCATATAATGACATGTTACAACTGAAAGTCAATACTGTGACTCTTTTTTATGAATATATTAAGAGCACAAGCTTTAATTTTACAAACCACAAAATATTTAAACATCTACTTTAAGTTAAGGTTGTTTAAATAAAAAATAATACATACCAAAAGCTCTACACCAAACATTATTCCCTGTCCTATTTCAGTTACAATGCCTTTATATTTAACAATCCCCACTGCTAGCTCACTTCCTTCACTAAAATTAACAGTGACAAATGAACCTTCAGAAATTATAGCAGCCTCTCTAAGCCATTGTTTGTTGAAGAAAACTTTAATTCTTTCCTGGATGGGATTAACAGGAAGTAAAATGTCAGATTCAAAGGATGTGAGTTCTTCAATCTCAGGAGAAAGGCAAGTCACAGCAACCATGTCATCATCAACTGATTGTAGGCAATACATGTTTTGGGAACAACAATTTTTGAGATGTTCTTGAGGGTTAAGTTCTGCTAGCAGAGTACCCCGGTGTATCTGCACCTCTCTTTCTTTTAAATGGAATTTTCCAACTTGTAAAGATGCAGATTCTTCATGATCAGCATTTAAGTTTTCAGCAAGACAGTCAACCAGAAGTAAAAATCTCCGTTGGTGGATAAGTTCACTCATGCTCCATCACATTTTATGTGGATTATAATTCTCTTTTCATCTACAGAGAAAAAAACATTAAAAGGATATCATTTCTTGAACTTAGGAATTCATTAAAATGTAAACATATGTAAACTGATTCTTTGTTGTATGTTTATACAACAATATTTAAATTATTATATTCCTATAAATAAGCTTATAATACATGGCAATGCTTTAGTACAGTGAAACAAAAAAATAAAAACTTTAAAATTGCTGTTATTGCAAAAAATTTAAGAAAACCAATACAAGTCACTGCAAGAAAAATTTTCATCCACCATCTACCCACTCACTCCTAAATTATATATATCTCTACAAACCTTTTAATTCTCATACCAAATTTCTTTGCTGCCTCAGCAATGAAAAAAAAGTAACAAAAAGCAATGGACAAGAAGCTTAGGGATGGTTCACTCACATCATTCAAAATTGACACTGAAAATAACAGTAAATACCCCTCCACCAGAATGAACAACAGAATTACTTAATCACTAAGGTTAACATTTTCTAACACTGAAAATGTAGTTAAGCTAGGTACCTATCTTTTCTCACCAAAAGTTATCTCAGTTTTGAGTTGTCCTCAAAGCATTTCTCAAATTTCCAACATCACACCAATTTTTTTTATACTCCTCCACTTTTGGTAGCATTGCAGCAACATGTACTGATCATGTTATTATGCTCCACCAATTATACTGTGCCACCTATTAGCACAATCTTCATTTTTGAAAATTGGTAGATACAAACTTGAAACACTGGCATATGAATGGAAAGAAAGGGCATGAAATGGGTGAGAGATGTAAGTCACTACTGGAAATATATTTTCAGTGTTAGAAAACATTAACTTCTGAAATGATACTACCTCCACTCACCTAAGGCTAGAAACTGTAAAGGTGGAAGGGGCTTGTTAAGGCTCAGTATCAGTCAAACAAGCTGAGAACAACCACTGCAAAAAAACAAGTGTGCCATAATTAGAAAAGGAAACACACCAGAGTGTTATAGCACTGCTTCTGGAACAGGTATGCTCTTTGCTCAGTAATGAATACAGGAAGTCATACAAGAGTGCATTTACTAGCCAGGCACCATGTCATGTAATATCATTTCTCCTGATGGACAACAGACAGCACCTAAGTCATCCATGTAAATATCAAGAGTGAACATATAATACAATGATAGGTAGAGCTGAGGAAGATGCTGAAGAATCAGACAGAATTCTATGTGGCAAGAGCTAAAGGGCTATCAAATATATAAGAATAGGCCATGAATGGATCACATGGGCAAAAAACACTAAACGGAAGCACATTTTGGATAAGAGGTGTTATGCCAAATGCAGGCCATCTGAGCAAAAACAGAGGAAGCCTCTTGCATAAGTTTGTAATACTGATATATATTATGATAACCAAGTGTGATAAATCTGAGCAATACATCTGGGGAAAGCACCTTCGTATATGTCTGATTATGTTAATTATGATCCATCCTGGCAGAAAACATCCAATGAAAGAGTCATGCATAAACTTTTTCACTCTTGTTCTTAAGATATTGAGAGATTAACAGAAGCAGTCTGCCAGGGCAAAAAACATCTAGGAGAAGCACCTTGTGATGTTACTGAGTATGGCAAGTGCAGTCTGTCCAGGCAGAAAACATCCAGAGGAAGTGCCTCAGGATATTATTGAGTAATGTCAAGTGTTAGATAGAATGACAACTATACTCTTTTCTCCGAGTGGGTACACAGGAACAATGAATTTTGATTTGGTAAATCACATAAAACTCACTTTTCAGAAAGCTTCCATAGTCCATCCACCACTTTAGCAACTGCGAACCAGCAGTAGCAAGTACTCCCATTCTCCACTAGAAGAAAAGGGGAGGATACACACTGGAGAGTCCAGAGGGGAATAACAAACTTGAGAGTGCAACAGGCATTTGCATTTCCCTACTTTCAAAAACAGAAAGACTCCAATTTAAAGAAGCAAAGGCCAGTAGGGATGGGCAAAAATCCCTATCCACTTTACTCATGGAGCCAATGAGCGACACTCACAATATACATAAGTAACAATAAATCTTATATACATAGATATATATTTATATATAAATCTAGGTATACATCCCACCAAAAAAACAGCCAGTGGTCTTACAGAAGCACCCCATATTCACAGTGAGAATTATAAATGTATACAAATGTAATGCTAATATATAGAAATCAGTACACCTGACCAGGCAACAATTGCCACTAAGTTGGATCCTCGTATGCAATTATAAGCAATGGAACAAGACAAAAAATAATAATAATATATCAATTTAGCCCAGTTAGAGGCAAACAGATGTGTGAAAAATTACCACAGGAGGAAGATGATAGCCAACAAAGACAACACAGCTCAACAAATGTACTGGAAGTTTTCCACACACCTGCTTGAATAATCTCCTCCACAGGACAGCAGATCAGAGCAGCTAAACACAGTTAAATGACATATATGATGCAAAGAAACACTGTGCAACCATCAGCTTTCAATGAACAAGTAATAATAATCCAGTCATATGAGTTAGCAAATCCAGCTGGTGAGAGTAATTGCAGAGAGATCATGGGAAATGGAGAGCTTCCATGGAAGAGAGGTGTGAACAGAAACCCCAAAATAAGTCATTGTGAGAGACAAAATAATGTAGGGAATGAACAAGACAAAGAAGACTATTTGGATGGATCCAAACAAAAGTAATAATGGGAAGTATATGGTGAGAAAAAGGAAAAAACTAAATCTATATAGGCAGCAAATGTCTTAGGAAAGAAGGCACACTCAAGATAAAAGAAAGCCTAAAAGGAATGGTAAAGAGTGTAATAAACATTAATATTGTAAATATCAGAATGATGATGATCACAAGCCAGGAGGAGAAAATAGGTCTTATGAGAAAGATAGTACAAAGAACACACACAGTAATGGGTTCCAATTGAAAACCAGGAAGGTAAGAAGAACTACACTCAGACGATTTTTTAAGAAGCATAAAAGCACAGGAAGGATGAACTAGATGAAAGATATAGAAAAGAAAGGAAACAGTTAAGGAGCAGAAGAATTTATGAAAATGGGGAAATGAAAAGTGTTGGATAGGGCAGCCCAATAACTAACAGTGGACACTGACAAATTGGTTGGATAGTTTGGTGTTTTATGGCACAAATAAACTAGGTTATCTGCATCAAACATCCCATAAAAACTTAAAATTGAAACAAAATTATCAAAATTAATAAAACAAAATTAAGGTAAAGCAAAACAAAGTTTAATTTTTGAAAAAGGTGCACCCAAAGAAATGCCCATACCCAAAACCAGTGGATCTTGGGATTTGCTGAAATGTATGTGATGGACAGAGATGGGTGTTGAAGTTAATTCATCAACGTTTTTAACCATGAAGGTCAGAAGTCTTTTCATTTGGTTTGAGAACAATTCTTTTGGAGGCACAGAGAGATCTGTCTGCACTCCCACTGTAGTAGTGGAATAAAGTTCAGCAGCATACATCCGAGATGAAGTGGTGAATAGCAACTTTCGAGCCTCAAAGTAATTAATGTTTTGAATCATTTTCAAATGCTGCACATCTTTTTCTTCCAACCATTTAGGGCAAGAATGAAACTAGGACAGGTGTGAGCCATTGCAATTGATGTAATGTGGGTCCATTTCACACTCACAGGTATCATAGTCATTGCCACCTCAACGAGCACACGTCAAGAAACCGCAACATGATGTCTTCGAGTAACCAAACCACTGAAACTGGAAACATCTGAGAGGGTTTGGAATGTATGGCCATACCTTGCAATTAAGATAACCTGCCTTAATGGTAGCAGATATACGTGGTGATGCAAATGTCAGAATGAGGACACTGGTTGGCATCGTAATTCCATCCTTGTGAGTGGAAATATGCCTCACTGCAGAAACTCCTTGAGTAGAGAAACCAGCGAGAATCTCCAACTCTGAAATGTTCTTCAAATCCCTCTGAACAATAACTCCTCACGATGAAATCAAAGTAGCATAAGGTGTAACTTCAATAGCTGTATCTCCAATTGGCTTTGAGTGGAGGAGGAATTCACTGTGTTGAGATGTGGATGTTTCCACAAATATGTCACCAGATCAAAGCTTCTTTAGTGATGTTGGAAAGCCAGCAAGTCCCTCTAGTCCCTCATGAATGAAAAAGGGAGACATTTGCCCTAAAGGTTTGTCTGAAAGAGAATGTAGTATAAGAAAATGAGGGACAGGTGTTACAGATGTTGAAGATTGCTGCTCATTATTTTCAAGAAATGGTCATTTACCTATGGACTGTTTTTTCATTATTTTATTTGAGTTTTTATTTGGAGGATCCATGAAAAAATGAATATTTTGGCACCCACTGACCCCACCCACAAGGGGATGCACTACAATGCCAAACAAGGACACTGCAGCAATGCCCAAACACCAGCATCAGATACAATGTCCACAACACCTGTTGAAAACATCCAACACTAGTGCTTGGTTGACCATAACCCAAGTGCTGCCTGTCTACAGGATTTCAAGGCCAAAGTGATGTGTCAGGGTTGGGCTCCTCAACCACCAAGATCCTCTCCTCCCCTTCATGGGCCACCACGCATGGCACACATGTGGGTGGTTGTTCAGATCCCAGAAGAGGTAAACTGAAAGAACCTTACCTGGGAGGTCCCCACACCATGTACAGGAATCCATACCTAGGGGAAATCTAATATATAATTTATGAATCTATCTAAACTTTTGTTGCTTGTGTTTACTGAAATATTTAAAGATCTTCATCTTACTATACAGATAATCTATCATGTGTGTGTGTGTGTGTGTGTGTGTGTGTGTGTGTGTGTGTGTGTTAGAATCCATCATCTAGAGCTGACTGGCTTCTTTACTGTAATTTTTGATATGGTAGTTAGAAACAGTCAGATGTTGTACAATGGCTTCATCACTTTAGAATATCTGACAAGATAAATGAAAGAACACCATGAAATAACACACATTTCCATTTTTCTTTATCCTTTTGGCTTTCAATTTAAACACACAAGTACTTAATCAGTTAAATGAGTCAATTATCACCTTCCACAAAGCAGAATATGCAATTACCATCTAATGAGGCCATTAGGGATTTGATAGTAGAAGAAAGTAAGAAAGATAAACATTCAACACTGTTATTTGAATTATGATTCCTTAACAGATACCCTCATTAATAAAATGAGAATTTCAAAAAGAATGACCAGGTTAGTTTCAGTTGAAACAGTTTTAATTATGTGACAATGTTTTGAAACAACATGGGATCTACTGGTTCATCTCACCCAATCCATCCTTTAAACTAAATTTACTCAAAAGTAAATTTTAAAAAAATCTTAAAGCCAGCCCTTATCATTCATACACTTATAAAGTTTTTTTATTTTAAACTTTTAAATTTACTGTCTCTACAACATCTGAAGGAAACCCAAAGGTAAACCACTCTTATAGAAAAAAATGAAACAATCTTAGCTAAAATGACTCCGACCTTGCCAAAATTATATTTGTGTCACATGTTCCTATTATTTTTACTACTAAATATGAAAAAAAAGATGCTGCTCCAACACTACCAATTCCATTTACAACCTTAAACACATCAATCACATTCCCTCTAACTCTTCTTTTTTTCAAGAGAAAACAATTTGAAAAATTTCAGCCTTTCCTTGTATGATAACATCTTCATCCCAGGCACCATTCTAGTAACCCTCCTCTGAACCCTTTCAAACAATTCAATGTAAAGAACACAAGACTACACACAATATTTTAAATGTGGCCTAACCAGTGTTCTGTACAATGAAACTATAGCCTCTTTAGACTTGTATTCAGTATTGCTGAAGTTGCAACCTAAAATCCTATTTGTCCTACTTGTGACAGCATACTGATTAGATAACTTTAGAGACTGATCAACTATTACACCAAGATTTCTTCCCTTCATAACAGTATTGACATTATTCCTATCCTAATTATAATTCAAATTATGATAACCCACTTGCATTTATTATAATTAAAAGCAATCTGTCATTTACATATGTAAAAACAGCTGGTTTGGGTTAAGAAAATTTTTATGTAGAGGAGCAAACAATATATATTTTTCTCTACAAGTGGGTTTTCTTGCCATCACTGATCACTAATCTGTCATTTAGTTGCTCAACTCAGTAATGATCTAAATCCTTTTGTAGATCAGTAACATCTTTGTCACAGTTAGCAACACTCAATATTTGCAAATTTAAGTAATTTATTGACTATTCCTTCATCTACATCATTGCTATAAAAAAAAGCAAGCAAAAGTACTAAGACTGAGGTATCTCACTTGAAACATTAATCCAGTTTGACTGAACTCTATTTCTAACAACCCTCTGCTTTCTGCCATCCAACCACTCTTCTATCCAATTCACTAACTTATCCCCAACACCTAGCCATTTAATGTGACACTTTATCAGATATTTTAAGAAAATCCAGATACACCTTACCCTAAGCTACATAATCAGTTACCTTTTCAAGGAATTCAAAAGATCTGTATGGCAGAATTTTCCCATGGTCAACCATGTTGACTATCCAATAAAATTCTAAACTTTGTTAAATGACTTTGCAAAGCATCTTTTAATAGACATTTCAAAAATATTCCCATGACTGTTGTAAGAATAATGAGTTTATAATTACTGAGACAGTTTCTATCACCTCCCTTAAAAAAGGTTGTTACCTTAGCTGTCTTCCAATCATCGGTACCTGCTCACTATTCAAGAACTGACAAAAAAAATAGTAGTAAGTGGCTCACATTTCTAATCTTTAATCTCTGTTAAAATCATTGGGGAAATACTACCTGGCTGAGGAGCCTTATCATTTTTTAAACTTCCCAATTTTCTAACCAGCTCAGAATTAATATAGTCATATTGTTTGATCTCCTAGCCTATGGAATGAATTGTTGTCAGTAGTATTGGAAGATGTTAGCTTACAAGAACTTAAGACAGGTATAGTTGATTTATCTGAAAAATAAAAGTTGATTTAAATAAATTAATTTTTTCTTAGGAATGGGCATGCAGGGATATCCTTGAAGGGTCAAATGGTTTTTTTGTTGTCCATGTTTATTGTTTCAATATGTGACAATTTCAATAGGCATATGAGAAGCCAAGCTATCATTAAGCATAAAATGCTTAACCATCAGTGAACAAAATGAATATCAAATTCAATGGAAGTACTATTCAGAACTACTGTAAACTTACTTAACAATATTATGAAAGTATCCAAGCTTCCCATACAAGCAAAGGCGAAATTGCAGTCTAAGAATATTAGAGAATGATTATAACTTAAGCTTGTTCCCTCAGAAATACAAAAAAAATTATTGATACCAGTGATTAAGTTAAGTCATGTCATGATACATATATTGAAACACACAAACACACTTGTATATACACATGTAGCTCATTACAAATGACCTAAAACAATGATTTATATATTCAACGTACGTGGTGAAAAATAAAACTAAAAAACATAGGACAAGCTCTGAGTAAAACTGGTTTTTTTCGATTTTTAATATCAACTAGTTTGGGATCAGCTGATATCGGTGAAATAATGTTTGTATCAGTTAGAAGATGAGCATCTTTATTATCAATATACTGTAAAGAAACATACATTACACATCAGCTGAGAGTTTCATTGTTGATTATTGGTTAATATTTATATCAAAGATGATTGACGAACACAGAACAGTTCGCTCCCTAGGGCTGTTCCATTCATTGCGCTAACATTTCTTTGGTAAACTACTTTACCAGTATTCATAGCATGATTAATTATAAAACCATTAAACATGTAAAGAACGAATTCATCTTTAAATTACCGCTACAAAACAATATGAAATTGTAAAAAGATATAGCTAACTTTTTAATAATGAATTTTAAATAAACAGTTTACACAACACAACACAATGAATTATCAATACAGACCATACAGTTCCCACTAAATTCTACTAGTAAGTCGTTTTCGCCTTATCCTAAGGAATACTATATGTATAGATGCGCTCCAGATTCAGATATCTTACCTCTCATTTTCCCACATTCTTTCCAGATTCATATATTTTACCTCTCATATTCCCACATTCTTTCAGACTGAGTTTAATAACGGCATTAACTTTGGCTTTACATCGTAACGACAACACGAATAAGTGTCAGTATTGTTCATAACAAATGAGTTCGTTTCACACATTAATCCACAATAACAACAGACGCAGTAAAACGCTTTGATAGATTACTTATCAGTATGAAGAGTCAACTTGACATTCATGTACTTATTCGAAAAATTTATAACGTATGACTACTTCACAATCCTTATAAATTTGAAAGAAACGTTTATGTAACTTTTTTTTTTTTAAATAGGTTGTAACATTAGTTTAATGAGAAGATAGTTCTGTCACTTCGTGTTCGTATACAAATTAAACTCAAAATCCGCCACAGGCAAACAAAAAATAAAACAACCAACTAGAACTGATCAAGATCGCAAATTTAATCAGGTAGAGTGGAGTAAATACGCTTTTTGATAATGATTTGTTCCTCTGTTGCCGTAAAAGTGTACATATTGTATTGATAATTGGAATACAATCATTATGCGGTTTTAAAATTATAAGAATCACAAGGAAAATTAAATGTCAGTCCAGTAGCGGATTTAAGTTTGTGTTGGCCCAGTGGCTAAAAATTTTTGTGTGCCCTCTTTAGTCCCTATCTAAATACGCCACTGTATCAGTTTTTCATATAATTATAATTTGGTTTGAATTTCGCGCAAAGCTACACGAGGGCTATCTTCGCTAGCGTCCCTAATTTAGCAACGTAAAACTAGAGGGAAGGCAGCTAGTCATCACCACCCACCCCGACTCTTGGGCTATTTTTTAACAACAAATAGTGGGATTGATCGAACAGTATAGCGCCCCCACGGCTGAAATGGCGAGCATGTTTGGTGTAACAGGGATTCGAACTAGCAACCCTCAGAGTGTCGAGCACCTTGACACCAAATTATTGTTTTTCCTTAATTGAACTAGTCTCCCAGTATTTCACTTTGCTGCTCTTCATAAGTGTTCCTCCTTAACACAAAATGACATTATAAAGTTTCAGAACATCAATTCAGTGTTATAATGTTTTGTTTACTCTATAATTAGTATGTCTCATATACATCAATTTATGCACTACAGAAATTAAATAATGCTGATATAATAAACGAGAAATTTGGTCTATTATCAAGAAATGAAAGTACATTAGTAACAAATACGATTAATCAGCTTGTGAAGCCGCGCGAATTCAATGAAATATTTAGTTAGCAATTCAGTTCAGTGTTTGTGAAAAAAGTTAATCAACCAGTTAACAAAGAAATTCTGTAGCTGTAAGCAAATTTATTTGTAAGTTAACGCAAAGGGCCCTCAGCGAGGAAAATCTTTTGAAAGATAATTTGTGAGCTAAAGCATAAAACTTGTGTCAAAGAAAACGTAATGTGCAGCAATGTTATACAAAAATAAAATACTTTGCATGTTTACATTGTAATGCTGGGATAATGGATGTGATATCCTGATTTCCTCCAAGGTACATAGAATAAGAGGATATTCAAGCAAGATATATCTTAAGAAATAATTCTGAATTTTCTGAACCAACCTAAGTTCGTAAAAGAAAGAGAGTTAACAGAACTGTCAAACACGCAGTAAAAATAGTCTTTAATACAAACAAAAATGTGTGTAGTTTACCAAAAATATCTGAAGATCTAAAACTGTTTATTATTTCTAGGCTTCTTATATGTTGATATATAAGCTAAATATATTGAAAAAGTTGTCTAAACATTAACGGACATCATGTTATTTACATAAAACTATAACTTCATACTTCTTTAGGTCGACATATGACACCCTGTTTAGTCGTTATTCCCGTTAATCACATAAGGGGTTATAGTTTTTGAAAATTACCTGATCTGACATGAGAAAAAGTGCTGTCTGTACTTATGTTCAAACTTATAGAAACATTTTCCAAAGAAAGATAAAGATGGTGTAAAAGATACTAAGTAAAAGGAGATTAATAATTTTCTTGATCACTATTTTGTGAGAACTGACAGATGCACCCGAAATAATGGCGTTTTTAAAAAATTCTATCTTAAAAACAAGGAGTAACAAAAACATGGTAACTTGTCTTGTTTGTTTTTTGAATTTCGCACAAAGCTACTCGAGGGCTATTTGTGCTAGCCTTCCCTAATTTGGTAGTGCAAGACAAGAGGGAAGGCAGCTAGTCATCACCACCTACCGCCAACTCTTGAGCTACTCTTTTACCAACGAATAGTGGGATTGACCAGAGATTATAACGCCCCCACGGCTGAAAGGGCGAGCATGTTTGGCGCGATGGGGATGCGAACCCGCGATCCTCGGATTACGAGTCGCACGCCTTAACACGCTTGGCCATGCCGGGCCTGAAACATGGTAACACTTTTTCTCATCTTGTCATTTCTTAGATTATTATAGACATCTGTAACTGTAACTTTTAAAATCAATCAAATTTTATCAGTATATTATTTGAGAAATTCGTGTTGCCATTTTTTTGTTCATCGAACCTGGCTCTCTTTACCTTGAATTCAGCAAGCGTTCTGTTCTTGTATTTCCTATCTCCATGCAGCTTTAGGGAGTGTTCTCTTAGTTTTGCCGGTACTAGATTAGAATTACTCAACTTGACATTGCAAATCATGCATTGAGGACGCTGACTCCTAGCATGTTCCGTTATACACGCGAATCCATATTGTACGTATTCGTCCGACCACTTTCTGTTTTTGCTCGACACAGTTGGTATGAAGGGATTGAAACATTAGGTAAAAAATCACAAATGACGCACGATTACTACAGTCACAAGTCGACTGCTAAGCGCACGAAGTTCCCTGCAGCACAGATATTAAGGCCAAGTGATGTGACGTGATCAGCCGCAGCCAATGATGACCAAGTGGAGCATGACGTCACGAATGATACGAATGGGGTGAATGGAACGGACACACACACAGTGTGTGTGTCTTGACCTTTGCCGAACCCCTGAGACTGACTTACCGAACCCCTGTGGTTCGATTGAACCCAGGTTAAGAACCACTGTGTTAAATTATTGCAAGGTATTTAAACATGTTATCAAGAAAAATCCGTCCTTTACAGGACAAATACTTGTAAAATGTATGTTATGCAAATAAGATGAAATACTATGGATTAATCATTAATCGCTCATCCACAAACCATGGTAAGGTTGTCCTTAGTAGCATCTTAGAAATACTTTGCTCAATGAGACCATCCACCTGTAGAGATGCATATGTTTTGGTAAGACAAATGTTATATAGTTTATAAGATAAAAATAACAACTTTATTGATGTAATTACAAAAAAACTAATTGTAATAAATGTTTTCAGTATTAATAATTCTAAAACAATGTAATGTGAAATAAACAAAACATTAATTTAAAAACTTTGTTAATTCAAAGTTGATGACACGTTGATCACCCTTTGGTGGCTCACTCGCGAAGTGATGCACTCTCATCATACCAGCTCTCCCTCTGGTGGCACTTCTTGGCCCTAGCAACATGTTCTTTAGTGCAACTTTTTGTACAATGATATCATCACCCTCTGTTGTGTATTAACTAATAGTTACGTAGCCCCCAAGTGTCTCATATTTTGTATGTTATCTCGTAATTGTGTAATCCTAAGGTATCGGCATAATTTGCATATTATGCATTAATTATGTTACTCTCAGACGGCATCATTGATATCCATTCACTCATCTGGCGGTTCTCCAGTGAGTTGGTATCCTTTGGCCACCAGAGTCGTGCCCTAACTATAACCTTCTATCCAATACCATGAGTCTTTGTTTGTTTGTTTTTGAATTTCGCACAAAGCCACTCGAGGGCTATCTGTGCTATCCGTCCCTAATTTAGCAGTGTAATACTAGAGGGAAGGCAGCTAGTCATCACCACCCATCGCCAATTGTTGGGCTATTCTTTTACCAACGAATTGTGGGATTGACCGTAACATTATAACGCCCCCACAGCTGTGATGGCGAGCATGTTTGGCGCGACGGGGATGCAAACCCGTGACCATCAGATTACGAATCGCACGCCTTAATACGCTTGGCCATGCCAAGCCATCCTGAAGACTCATGGTAGGCAGAAAACTATTACATGAACTGGACTGAGGTGATGATATGTAATTTTTCATCAGTTTTATTTATGACACAACACTTGAGAATTAAGGAAAAGATGTTTTTATTTATTCTAGCGCAATATCCTAGTAATTATTATTTTCTTTAATTAACCTGCTCATTATTCAGACAAACGAACAAGTTAGTCTTCTTGATCCCAGAACCACCTCATTAATGGGAAATACGTGAATAATTATTGACAATAGCTTTCGAGTGAAAATGAAATAAGAGTGAACAATATATCGCCCACAATATATCTGCTATATCTGTTGCCGACGAGGTCTTCACATATGACCAGAACTCTTAAAGCTGACTGAGATATGGCATACACAGTATAAATGATAAATACACTCATAATTTGGTGAACACGAAATGTTCACATATCTCGTATTATTGAACAATACACTCCACTTTACCAATCAAATTAAAAAAAGCGAAAATCACGTGTTAGTCATGAAGCTGAAGTAAGTTGATTAACTGTGTAAAACACTTCCACAGCACCATACATCGACGAAACAGATAATACAACTATTTAACAAGGAGTTCATTAAAAAATTGGGTATAAACGTCAATGTTAAGTCTACACAAATTAGAGTGATTATTTCTGGAATATATTAGCAATGATAGATTGATTTTGTGGATATCTCTAACCTGAGTCATTATAACAGTCAGTTTTTATACTTGTTTTAGTGTATTGATGCGTGTTCTAAATATACATGGATTGTTCTACTTAAGGATTAGAAAGGTGCGACATTTCTAAAGATTTTCAAACAGATTTAGAAATCCTGTAAACTTCAAACTGATGCTGGACAGAACTTTCTAATCATTTATTTCAATGCTATCTCAAGTACAACATCGATTTAAGAAAGGTTATATGCCTGGGTGCATGGATAGATAAAATATATACGAGTTATAGGATAATAGAGAGAGACATCTCAGTGTATAAAGTGCAAAAGTATCTTGAAGTAAAATTAAATGAAACATTTTATGAATCAGAATTACGATGTGTTATCAAGTCCCTCAATGATGTCTATGCCATGGAAGAAATATTACGTAAATGATAAAGCGGTAAAAACAAACATTATTTCTTAAATGAAAAGGGTATTCTTATAAATTTAAAAGTTGGATTCTTCAAACAGATCTGAATTACCTACAATCATAAAATGTTAAGCAAAACTCTATCATTTGTTATTCAAAATGGATTACATGTCTGTTGAGTTAACTAGCAACAGTTCAATGAATTAAATAGCCAGAAAAACTTTGACAAATTAAGTTATTTGTCTTTCAAGACCTATCAATGTTGAGGGCTCGTGGGAAGTGACCATGGCTGGATTACAGTATTCACGAAGTTGGCATAACATGCTTGATTCTATGTGATGATTATAATACCTTTCAAACCTGTATTAGACCTGTATTTTATTAGAATCGTAAACCAAGTAGAAGAACCACTTCCGAAACCCAACAAAGTAGTTATACGTATATACAATTTATAAGCCAGAAAAGTAAATATGAATGTAAGTAATGGAGCTTATGTAACACTCGATCCTGTACCGTTAGTACTACTTAGATTTGATGTTAATCACGTGATAACAAGCCGACTATAACTCCATACACTGTTAACAAGCATGGTGAATTTTATTCACTCTATGTTCACTCTGATACTGTAGAATTTATTATTGTTGGTGGTGGAGATGTTCTAGTGATTGACCATTCAAGTTAAATGTTAGGATGGAGAAATGCTCACTTAACCCTATCGCGAAGGCTCACGGGTCAAAGGCCATGTCATCGAGTTTATGACTTGCATTCAAAATTTTATCGAACTACTATTTTACAAATTTATGTCAATAAGTTTGGTATCAAATTGTAGATTATAATTTAAATTTTAGTATGATATATTAGTCAATTTCTTAGTTTTTAAAGTAAATATTGAAAGAACACACCTAAATATCGATTTTTGTGTGTCACATGATATGTTGAATTCAGCACTGGTAAAATCAGACGTTTTGATGTCATAATACAGAGTCTGTAGTTTCAAATGAATTAGGAACTCTAAATACCGATCTTGACAAGCTATAATGTAAAATACAAACCTTACATCTTTTTATTTTGCTAAGATATGGATTATGTAATGAATCAAACATAGTGGTCCCGCTCACCTTTTTCCATTTTTAGAAAGGATCCATTATGTACACTTATTTCCAAATATGACATGTGAATAACATTGAAAAACTAAGAATGTCCATCTAGTCATTTTCTCAGTCATTTTAAAGTGCTTATAAGCCATTTCGTTCTTTTGAACCAAGATCTCAAGCAAGTAGGATGTGTCTTTAGTCCGCTCAAACTTACATATATTTTTAGATAAAATACAATTTAGTTATTAAGCTTGATAAATAATAGTGGAATTTTATGGTATCGATATAGTTATTTATGATTTTTTGGTTATTTTAGAATAACATTTGTTTGCCTGTTTTGTTATTATACACAAAACTATTACACAAAGGGCTATCTATGTTCTGCCTACCACGGATATCAAAACCCGGTTTCTAGCAGTATAAGTCCGCAGACATACCACTGTGCTACTTGGAGGCATTATCCTTAGGAAAAGAAGCTATTCAGTCAGGCATAAATTTAGTATCAAATGTTATGCAAGGAAAATGTTTAGTTAATGCTGGGAAACAGGTAGCTCAAAACCTGGCTCGAGGTGTCAAACAGATTGTACAACCTAATGAAAATAAGAAACAGAAAGGTCTCATGATTCATATCGTAAAATCAATAGATGAAGAACATTGACTCCAGATTTTCTGACAAGTAATTATGAACCTCCTATCTCACAAAAAGTCCTGTCTTTATATAAAGTCTGAGCTTGATTAATTTTCTCCATTTCAGTAAACCATGATTACGGAGGGTCGGTCGACCAAATATTATCCTTTATCTTCTAAATCAGGATTAGGAAATTATACATAGATTTAACACAATTATATCTCATATAAAGGCTCCTCCCAGTGGCTCAGCGGTATGTCTGCAGACTTACAACGCTAAAAACGGGGTTTCCATACTCGTGGTGGGCAGAGCACAGATAGCAATTGTGTAGCTTTGTGCTTAATTTAGAACAACAACAACTTCATATAAAGGCAAGGCATGAGCAATATCATTCTTTCATTGCATAATTTTTATCCCTATAAAGCGTACTGAGAAGCTTTATTGAGGTATAGTGGAAACAAATAATAGAAGTAATTTGGCATCATCTATGTTAATAAAAAGCACCAAAAGTAGTTTTGACGATCACGATTTTAATGATGGTGAGTAAGATGGATCATGATCAGCTGTCTATATTTTGAAAAGTTCATGCCCAGTGGTGTAAGTTTAAAACTGTGACTCGTATGAAATAAAGATTCATTTTGTATTGTGTCAAAAGGTGAATCAAGATTCAAAGTTTTACTACAACACATTTCTACCTACGCTAGAAAAGTTATGATTAGCTCCTCACTTGTGCTATCATCAATAAAATTGAAAAACATAATAATAAAATAATTTTAAACTAATTATACAGTTTGATTATTTAGCAGTTTTTAAACTATGAATCCAATAATATTGATTGTCTTGTCTATACTCTGATATCAGTTATTTTAGTGGCTGTTGGTATAACAAATAACTTTTAGCCTGAATGAAACTTTATAGAATGGACGGCAATTGTCTGTTGTGGAGACACAACCGTAGATGACAATGTCTCGAAATTCTTCCGCCTTTCATCTTCAGATCTATCAAAGAACTTTTATCTTAGCTGTGTTTTTTTGTTGTTGTTTTTTTGACAACCAAATCTTGGTTCAGATATCATATCTTTACGAAAAAACAAAACAAAAAACAGTTTATCTCAGAATGTATATCAAATCGAATTCACCATTAATTATCTACCCAGACATTTTTTAGAATCTTTACAGTAAACAGGCACACAGTATCTTTCAACCTTCTGTTAGATGATAAAATTCCAACAAAATAGCATACTGCGCTGTCGTGCAGCCCAAGAAACAATGCAAACATTTAGTTTAGAAGCAAATATTCAATATGAAAACAAATATTTTCTCTAGTGATATTAGTTAATTGCACATGCACTAAAAACGTTACAAAAATAGCACTAGAAAAATATAGAAGACTACGCAAATGATGCACATGCTCTGTTAACTTCGTCAAAATGGACACCTGTGTAATATATGTACATTAAAATGTACATTTACTGGTACTGTCCTGTCAATTCCATGAGGAAATAATGCATCTAGTATTAAACACACTTGTAAAAACACACCACTGTATTGAAAAGATGATCTAATACACACATCTCATAATTGGTGTTCCATGTTCTATCAATATGTATCTGAGTCTGTACAATACTGTTTCAACACTGTCATAGCCACTATTGTATCGTTTTGGTAACAATCAGTTCCAATAACACTTACTAATTCAGGTATGCTTAGCATGCGAGTAACTATTTCACTTCAAAATGCTGCTCTTCAGAGCCATTTATTACATACGACATAGATAGAAAAAGGTAATATAAATCAATCACTAACAATAGATCTAAAAACAGCACTGATGTAATTAAATATAATGCAATTTTCAAGAGTTTGGAAAGACATTTTAATTATTTTTATCAAACAACATGAACAGTTTTACAGTAGATATAAACTTATCAAGGATAATTACTAATTTTATTAATATTTGAAAATGTAATTCATGCAATGTAAGTTATTAGTAACCATGTCAAGTATAATGGCCATCTTTTATATTGTGCAGTGTGCAGGAATAAATTCATGTGGCAGTTAATTTGTGACACATTTGTCTTTATTATATTAACATTTTGAAAACTGTTCACAACACCTCACTTATACAAACCTACATGGAAACCTTGAAGTATCATGGCAACAAGATTACTCTGTGACTGCATGTTTACAGCTTTCAGGGTCACGTAATCAGAGATTACCAATTTGCAAATTGAACAGTCCACATAAGTGATTGCAAAAATCATTCCCCCATTGGATATAAAAAATCTACGCCCCTGATTGCATTTGATAAGTTTGAAACCTAATCGGAAGTTTGTATATGATTTTTAAAGGTGGACTAGCCAAAGTAACCCAACCACACCTCTGCTAAAAATACCAGAAACTAACAACGAGAAACTGAAGTTATAATTATTGGATAGCATCTGCAATTGAAAGATGTAAATAAAATACGTAAGTAAATTGATAATGTGGCAGTTTTTAGCTTCTCTGAGCTGGAACATATATTACCAAGACAACTATGGACGACGAAGGAGCCTGAGATTCATGCAGAACCAATGGACCAACTTCTGAGTGCACCTTCTTGTTATGCCACCACAGAGCAGGAGTCTGTCGTTAATCCAGTTGCTATGGTTGCTGAGAGTACCTACATACTTTATCTATAACATCAAGAACATCTCCGTCAGGTGATGGCCAGGAAGTCGCCAATGAGATAGTCTGACTATGATCATTGTTCCCCATGAGTGAGGGGAAGTAAATCACCCTTCCAACATTTAAAAATACGGCAAAGAAGAATTGAGCTCATTTTATTAAGCATTTTAGAAATGCAACTGCTTTAAATGTCTGGAATATGAAATAAGCTATATAATTCCTAGTTCTCAGTTTAGATAGTCTAGCTGTAGATTTCACCAAGCACTTGTATAAGAAGCAACTGTGGGACTGTAGGACAGTCATTGATCAAAAGATCAAGTTAAGGGAATTAATATAATAACTTGCACTAAAATGTATGATGATAAACCCAGTTCTTTAAGGGCTGTGTGAGTCTTATAATTTGCCCTTTAAAGTACAAATATGACAGATAGAGTTCTTAGTTAATAAAAGAACAGCCAGAAAACTAATATATCTCATGGTATATTAGAGATTCTAAGCAAAACCAGTCAACACGAACTTTATTTTGGTAAATGAAAATAACATAAATGTGAATAGAAAGGTCACACTCCAGCTGTGTCTTGAAAAGTTTTGCTTAAAAATGACTGTCCTTGGTTCTGGTACTGGCATCCTTGTTATGGACATATTTTAAAGCTTATTGGTCTGTCTCATCTGTGTTACCATTGAATTGATGTTCTGTAGCAGAGTTATCTGATATATTTCAGATTAGTTGCAGAAACAGTGGACTTTCTGAGTGTGTGTTGGGGAGGATGTCACAACACAAGTGGGGTTCTATGGTTTGCTCTAGACGAAGTGTAGTGTGGCAGTATTGTGTAACATGATTATGGAGTTCATGCATGAAAGAGGCTATTTCCTTCCCAGAAATTGGACAGTATTGGATCTGTCGAAGTAGAGGATGAAATCTCAGTTGTTAAAGATTGATTATCCAGCTGCATACTGAGATAGTCATCATAATGAAAAGTAAATCAGAATTAACCAATACTAAAATTAATGCTGGGGTTGTGTCCATTGAGCTGTGTCTAAAAGCAAATACATGGTTACTAACACACCTGAGAGAATTAAATGAAGATTATGCAAACAATCTAGACTCAATGCCATTTTGACTGATTGGTGGAATATGCCAATATGTTTATGGGACCAAATGGTAATATAACATCATATAGATACTGCTGATGCATGTTTCATTAAACAACTACTGTGCCAGGTTCTTTGGGACATTAGGAAGGTAGCAAGAAATGAAGTACAGCAAACATTAAAAGACAGAATCATACAGCCTTGATAGAATGATTGGTCGTCTCCAATAATGATTGTCAGGAAAAAGAAGGTAGGACCAAATTATGAAATGGTTTTAGACTAGTGAATATCATAACTAATGTTAATGCTTTTCCATTACTGTGAGCAGATGAATATCTGGATGTATTAATAGAGGAATAACTGCATCAACATATTAGATCTGAAAAACACATATTGACAAATCGAGTAAGATAACGAACTAAATATGGAATTATTTTCAGCATGAAATAAGGTCTGAACGTGTTTTGGTATATGCTATTCTGCCTGTCTGAAATGCCTACTACTTTAAATATGCTAAAACCTTGCTATGAAGGAGCTGTAATAAGAGAAGTGCCTAAGCTATGCCGTAAATTGCTTGTGCTGTAAACCTGAAAAAGATATTCTATGAAAAGAGGGTAAAAGAGGGAGGCTTGAAACTAAAACTAGTAAAACATATCTAGAGACGAAATCCTGTCACATCCTACTGAATTAGCAGTGATAAAAGTTTGGCCTTAACCTGTGAATAAACAGTTTTTCAGATTATAATAATATTATTAATGGTTTGTGACCAAATATTCTAAGTTGAAATGTGATTTATTAGGAACACTGGCGTTGGCATATCTAAAACAGGATTGTGGATTCCTGCTAGGCACTGACACCAGTGGTAATGGAATAGCAACAGTTTTTACAGATGTAGAGCAGAGTAAAACGTGTATATGTTTGCATTAATCTTATGTATGCTCATAACTCCTGAATACAGATACTCTATGACAAATGACACATAGTACAAAATACTCTTGAATTGCAGTCTTTGTTAAACCTTTTGTACACTAGTTTTATGTGATTGAAAATGTATTGTTCAAAAACCCTTTACCACTAAAATGGTTAATGAACTTTAAAAACACAATAGGGGTTATAGCACATTGGATATCAACTTTGAAAAAATATGGTTTAATCATGAATTATCACCAAGGTTCAGAACACGCAAACACAGCCAGGTTGTCTCATCCAATATTGACGCTTTATCGTTTTGTTGAATTGCCTAGACACCTTGTCAGAGTTCAGATAATTTCAGCCATAGCATTAAAAGACTATACAGAAAGAGATTCCTCTAGTATATTCTCCAGACTTTTCATAACAGAGAGACTGGGCTGGAGAACACCAAGGTATTATATACACACTTCTGATAATGATGAATTACAGTTCCTCTGGCTGCATTTTATTTGAAACTTTCACTTATGATATTAACACTTTATGGTGTCTGCCACAGAGAAAACTGGGCTAAATAAGATAAACTACAGCAACGAGTTCCTGACTCTCTTTTGCAAAGAAGAGCACATATTAGTCGACTCTTATAGATAGAATAACACCAGTTGTAAATACTCAAGGTCATCAACTGCCTCACAAAGTGGGCCAAGACTTATCCATTGGTCATTTTTTACTGATGCACTGAAGAAATCCACATAGATTAGGCAGATACCTTTAACACCCAAGTGTTCTGTGAAGTGTGTAACGTTCTGGAGTAGTGAAGATGTGCATTTCACCTTACAACCTTCAGTCTGATATTTCAACAGACTGTCGAGCATATGTTTACAAAGTCTTTAACCCACAATCAAACGAACTGGGATAAATTCTTACCCTACATCCTGATGGGTATCATGTCATTGAAAAGAGGAGAACAGGTTGTTCACCGAAAGGTGTTGCTTCTTGTAGAAGTGATATATAGTCTATTTCCTACACTGGACATCCCTTGATATGCATAAGGATGTATGAAATGATTCAGATCTGCTGTAATTGATAAATTAACTGCCCAAGTTTGCATTTCAATCGTAAGAAAGACTGCAATAGGACAGAAGAGTTGCTATTATGAAACAGCGAAGGAAAGAATGTATCAAATGGAGACTAAGCATGGCTTTGTTATGTGCCCAGAGCACAAAGGTTTTCTTGCTCCAGCTGGAAATGACTTCATCTTGTGCTCTGACGAACTGATTCATAAATGTATCAGTTACAGCTGTTAAGAATCATTTAAAATTATGCAGTTAAACAGCTGTATCTGTATACTACTGAGGAACCCTTAATGAACTGGCTTAACAAAAGTCAGGAAAATATTCAGCATTTGTTTTATCCTGCTCAGAACATACAGGTGAGTAGAAAAGAGTTCAAACTGCCTACCTCATCAGATAGATAAGTAAACGTCGGTCAGATTTTTAGACAAGACTTAACATCAACAGACCATAGAACCGCCATTGCCAAGTTCGAATGGTATGACTAAGATTAAATTCATTCATGAGACCTAGGGCTTTCATTGGTTGGGAAGCTAATGATTTAAAAAAAAAACAGTGATCCTTGTTTTACAAGCTATCATAAGATATTGGTCATACAATATTTGTTCTAAATTAATGGATTGCCACTTCAGTATCATAAAACTAGTGTGGTTATCATATGTAGATGTAATTCCTAATGGATCACAAGTTTGTACAACTGGCAGTTAGGAGTTTCAAAAGTCGGCTGACCCTTGCTTTCTGAGCTATCACGATGTATTATCGCTAAATCATCTGGAGTTAGGATGGTTTGTTAACCGTGAAAAGAATGGCTTCAAAATGGTTTTGCGATTATTATAATCCACGCTATTGCACAGAGTATCCCTATAATATGTCCATAAGGCTCGGAGTGATAGCTTCTCTATCTTGAAAACTTTATTTAAAGGAGTTGTAAGTTCTTGGCTTCCAAGTGACTGGGTGGTTTACTGAAGCATTTCGTGAGTATCAATATCCTAATCTATATGAGTATCGAGAGTTTTATATATAATACCAAATAGTCTTTGATAGTTCTTTTCTGGTGCACCTGAAAGGTGTATAACTTCACTAGTTGCAGTAAGAGAGGTTTATTTAATGAGACTGTATATTGATAGATAATTTAGCAACAACATGAAGGATAATCCTCTTTTTAAGAATTTTAGCTAAAGATCTTAGTTTATGTGAATTTTGAAGGTGATTATTTATTTTGTAAAAATAAACTCGCTGAGTTTGATGTCTCCTGGATTGAATCAATTTTCCCCCATTGCATCTATGAGTGGTACTTCAAGGGCTATCTGCGCTAACCGTCCTTAATTTAGCTGTGTAAGACTAGAGGGAAGGCAGCTAGTCATCACTACCCACCGCCAACTCTTAGGCTACTCTTTTACCAACGAATAGTGGAATTAATCCACACATTATAACGCCCCCACTGCTAAGAGGGCGAGCATATTTGATGTGACGGGGATTCGAACCCGCGACACTCGTATTACGAGTCGAGTGCCTTAACCACCTGGCCAAATTTATTAATGATTAAACGTTCTGACACCACTCAACAACAATAGAGATAGCGATAACGAGGTTGAAATAGCCTAGCAGGAAACAGCTTTCGAGAGTAATATGTTACTCTTTCTCTTAGACTACCAATAACATTTTGAAAAAAAATTAGAATTTTATTGTGAACACAAATAATTAATATGAAACTGATCTTCCCCTCGGTGGACTCAGCAGATAGCCCGATGTGTCTTTGTTATAAGAAAACATACACACTGAGACTGATCCTGAGGGAGTTGGTTAAGATTATGTGTAGTATATTGCTAGTAACAATAGTAGCTGATGCAAACGCTTTGAAGGAGTTTGAAATTTATTTATTTTCCTACTTGTCTTGAGTAAGGATACACAAAGGCCTTGAATCAAATAATTTCTTGGTATTTTATATCACTTTTCCTGTATGCAGCTTAACTTAAGAAAATAATTACAAATAATGAAGTATTAAGTATAATGAATTAATTTAATTTTGTAGAACATGCTTATGGTTTACCAATTTATTACAAGAAAGGAAGACAAGAAAAAAAAAGAAGAATAGAAACAAAAAAGGGATGTAAGGGAACAACAGAAGTTACAGGCAACAAAAACGACTTGCAGATGCAATATTAAAACTTGGTGAAAAAAAAAAAAAAGGCCAGAATTGATATCGTTTTTATTAATTCATGTTTAAAGTGAAAGTCAAGAAACTAAAAATGTTATAATAAACTAAAAAATCTTGTCTGTTTTTTTTCTTGTACATCATATTTTAGTACTATAATATTTATAACTACTATTAATTCACTATGCTAAGGGGTTAAATATCACTGTTTTTAATCATTACTCCTGTGACAACTTATTTCACATTAAGTAGTGTTGACAGTTGAATATTACCACAAGATGTACACAGAACAATTAAATAAAAAGTAACAAGACCTGATTAAATTTGAATATAAATATGAAAATAGTACGTCAAAATATATTAAGATTGTTAATATAACAGGGAGGGAACACTGAAAAGTAGTTGTTAAAAACCTCTCTTTGCAATAGCTTCCCTGTGAGTAACTAGACCTGTTTCTTCAACATGCAGTGGTTGAGTGTCGTCATCCCCAATATTGTGTATGTGTTTTCTTATAGCAAAGACATATCGGGGTATCTGCTGTGTTCACTGAGGGGAATTGAACCGCTGATTTTAGCGTTGTAAATCTGTAGACTTGCCACTGTCCCAGTGGGGAAGGGGACAACATTAATATTATGTTGTTGAGTTATGTATATTTTGTGCACTATAACATAACCGTCTATTTTTTAACAAGCCAAATGCTTGCTCAATCACAGTTTGTGTGAAACTGAGTTGCAAATGAAATTGTGTTTGCTGCATTGTCATATTTCCATATTCTTTATATGGTACTATTAAAAATGAATGTAATGGATAGTCACTGTCTCTAAGTAAATGAATATTTACAACTATTGATGAGATAAGGTGTGAAAAGACTGGACTGTTTATCAACACCCATGCATCACTGAATGATCCTGACTAGCCTGCAAACACATCCAAAATTTACAATTGAAGTCACAAACTGCTTGTAAAATTGCAGAGTAAAATTCTTTTCTGTTATAATAACTAGCTGTATATTCTCCTACTTTGCTGATGTAAATGTGAACCATTAGTGCAACCAAACACTCCAGGAAACGAATTATTTTAACGCAAAATGTTAAAGTCTACAACAATATTTTCGGTGCCCTGGCCCGATGGCCACTTAATATACTGACTTATCAGGTCACACTAATTATTGCAGAATGGCTACTGTTTCAAACAAATGACCTTTTGACACACCGTAGCTATCTGAAACGTCTCTGTATGACTCCTGGTTTGAAAGTGTCCATAAAGATACTAAAACGTTTTTTCTGTTGTGACTTTAGACCTGCTTACAGTACTCTAAAGTTATTTATGGCCATAAATTTAATAACTTCTTGTAATAAATAAAAAAATAAAAATATGTTAAGAAATCTGCCCATGATATGCACGTATACATAAAATAAATTAACAAAGCAACAGACAATATACCTTCATTTTTTGTTACACGAAATCTATAAATGAATAATAACATATTGCAAATAAAATGAATCACATGACAGAACACACAACGTACTAATAATTACAGTGATGTCATTTTAATGAGGCATTTAAAAATGCGATTAGAAATAGATTCCATTAACAACAGTACGCTAGCATGCTTTTAACACAAGTCTAATATTATTCACATAATACATTTGTTCAACTCATTAAACCACTAGTTAAATTACCTTAATTCCAAATCACTGAAATTTAAACAGAAAGCAGAAGTTTCACCTTAAACTACTAGTAGTGATACTATTATTATTATTACTACTAATTGTAATAATACAACTAGTTACACTCGGGAATTCTGTGAACACTTAATGGTAAGATTGTCTTAATGTGAAAAAAACAACATCATATTTCGTATATTTTCTGCCTGGAAAATGGTTTAAAATTAGACAATAGAAAAAGACAGCGATTCTGTAACTGCTGTAAACTTACGTCTACTTTAACTGTAGACTTCCTCAATCGATAATGACTTTGAAAGCATCATCAATATACCTTGACACTGTCTTCTCAACAATCATTTGGCTCTTTCAGTTTCACCAACACTACCCATTCGGTGTATGCAATGTTTGCTGAAGCAACTTTAATCGCGACATAAATTAGATAAAATACTTGGACATAGCCGTGCTAAAGAGACATATAATAAATAAGCAAGCATAAAAAAAACATAAAAGCATTAAATCAGCAAAAAGAATGTGAATTACAATAGTAGATTTGTTTGTTTGTTTTGGAATTTCGCACAAAGCTACTCGAGGGCTATCTGTGCTAGCCGTCCCTAATTTTGCAGTGTAAGACTAGAGGGAAGGCAGCTAGTCATCACCACCCACCGCCAACTCTTGGGCTACTCTTTTACCAACGAATAGTGGGATTGACCGTAACATTATACGCCCCCACGGCTGGGAGGGCGAGCATGTTTAGTGCGACGCGGGCGCGAACCCGCGACCCTCGGATTACGAGTCGCACGCCTTACGCGCTTGGCCATGCCAGGCCTACAATAGTAGAGAAAAAGAGGAAGAGGACTTCACGATTTAAATCCCGACGCCTGCAAGAAGAGAGAGAGAAAGTACTATAGCTAGAGATACTCTAGAGTAAGGAAAGATCGATTTGGTTTATTTTGTTCTGAACTTCGCGCAAAGCTACTCGAGGGATATCTGCCCTACTCGTCCCTAATTCAGCAGTGCAAGACCAGAGGGAAGATAGCTAGTCATCACCACCAACTATTGGACTACTCTTTTACCAACGAATAGTGGGATTGACCTTACCAATATAACGCCCTCATGGCTGAAAGGGCGAACATGTTTGGTGTGACGGGGATTCGAACCCGTGATCCTAGGATTATGAGTCGAGCGCCGTAACCACCTGGCCATGCCGGGAGAGAAAAGATAGATTTTTTTCTAAAATAGATGTAGTAATAGATATTCTATTATTATATAAATCAAGCCTACGAGTAAAAGACGTGTAAATAAACACCTCAAATGAATGTATAGCTGTTAATGTTTATATAAACAATACAATGTATGTGACGGTGGCAGAAATTTATTGTTCACCGTCGAAAACTTTAGATGTAAACCTTCTACACTGTCCACACTGATATAATCAAAAATCATTATGACAGGAGATTTAAG
Source organism: Tachypleus tridentatus (assembly GCF_004210375.1). Lineage (NCBI taxonomy): Eukaryota > Metazoa > Arthropoda > Merostomata > Xiphosura > Limulidae > Tachypleus > Tachypleus tridentatus. The sequence goes on along the minus strand of NC_134837.1, from coordinate 223,474,832 downwards.
TGGCAAGCATCGATATTTTAGATGCAGAGAAACTATTACTTGACCCGTACCTATGTCCTTACAATATGAACGAAAAATGTACTGATTTTAAAGTTGGATTTGACCTAAAAAGCGGTCACTTACTTTGTTATATCTTCCGTCTCATCATCCACATTAATAAGTCAAAGCAAACCCACAAACTAAATATTAATAATAAAGCAAACTGGAACGAGTACAGATTATTCCAAGACAAAAATGCATACTGTCAAACAATCACCGAGTGTCTTACCAAAGCCGCACAAAAATTAATACTGAAACACAAAAAGTCACCAAATTCCTACACATGGAAGCAACATAGATAACTAATAAACATTAAAGAAATTTATGGAAATAAAGATCAAACAATAAAACAAACAATTACACTCGGAAACAAAATCAAAAATGAAATTAAGACACTAAAACAAAAAACTGAGACCAACATTGCTTGAAATTAAATGAAAAACAAACCAAAATCGGTTTTGGAGATACTTAAAACGATTTACAAATGTAGGAAACCCCACACACTTATCCACCACTACAAACACACAACACCACGCACAAACAAATATAAAGCTGAAACGTTTAAGGAACAGCTGAAGCACACATTCTAGACCCATCATGAACCAGACTTGATACACGTTTCTATAACAAGGTAAATAACTATATAAAACATAAGATAAATATCTACATATCATAGTACCTACCAAATTTAAGCATTGAGCAAAAAAATAATGATAATAGCATAAATTCTGAAACACAACAAATGACAAGAATCATAACAGAAATTGACATAACACAAAAAATAAAAGCAACAAAAACGAAGCTTTGGGAGAAGACGGCATTAAAGTCAGACTATCTTCCTCAAGAAATGCGCTCGTTAATTGTTTGAATATCTAACAGCTCTTTTTAAACTATCGCTAAATTCGGGATACATATCTGTTTCTTGGAAGTAAAAATTGTCTTAATATTTTACAAAGAAAGAAGGCCAGTGAATAAACAGAACAGCTATTTTACAAGCTGCATGGGAAAAAGTTTAAAAAGAATAATCAGTAATCGGCTCTCCACATTATTTAAGATGACCTTAAAATTATCTGAAACACAAAATAATTTCAGAAAATGCAGACATCAGGGCTGCTAGTAAGACTAACTGAAAAAATAATAAACAGCGATGACGAGAAACCCACTTGTAGATTAAAATGTATATGTAAAAACGGCTGGTTTGGGTTGAGAACCTGACGATGACCGAAGAAGGTCCAAACGTTGTTCACTCCTATACATAAAAATTATAGAGTTTTAATTTTTTAAATGAAATGTCGCATGCTTTCCTGGTACAGGGAAAGCTTCAAGCAATGTTGGCGTAAGTGAATGATGTTCTCCATGTCAGAAATGGAACTATCGCGCAGTATTATTATTAAATTTTCTGAAAAACAGAAAATGTAAATATTAGAATAACATTTTATAGTCATTCACTACAAAGGTAGAAGTCCAACAAGGAGGGGCAGTTAGCCTATACTATTCATCATGTATACTAGCAACATGTCCCTCAAAAATCCAAACCAAGGATATTCAATACAATTTACAAAAGATGTTGCGATCTAGAAAAGATGCATCCACACCCTCAAGAGCAGCACCAACTATACAACCACAAATAAATAATATTGTGGAATATTGCCAAAAATATCGGATCAAAATTAATGTCCCCCAAATTCAACTGGTAGTACGAGGTCTGTTCAAAAAAATACGCGGACTGTTTGAATTGCGCGGCTCCAGTTGGTTCCAGGGGAATCCGCTTGGTGTCGCTAGGTTCGCACAGATCAGCTGATTACGACGCCATTTCCCCATTGCAAATATCTTCATTTGTGTATTAGCTACGCGGATTTAAGTGAAGTGCGATTTTTTCGTTTGGCGGATTTCAGAATGAATGACCTGAAGGAGCAACGACTTGCTGTGAAATTTTGTGTTAAACTTGGAAAATCTGTGACTGAAACTTTTGCTATGCTTAACACGGCTTACGGTGATGTTGCTATAAATCGTACGGCATGTTTCAAGTGGCATGAACGTTTTAAGGATGGTCGACAGTCCATTGAAGATGATGAGCGTCCTGGACGTCCTTCCACGTCAACTGACGACCCACACGTCGACAAAATCAACACCCTGGTGCGGGCAAATCGACGTCTGACTGTCAGGGAGCTTGCTGAAGAGTGTGGGATATCAGTTGGATCTTGTTACGAGATTTTGACCGAAAAATTGAAGATGCACCGCGTTGCTGCGAAATTTGTGCCTCAGAACTCGTGAGTTTTTGGCCAAACACTCGGTCACTGTTCTTCCCCCCCCTACTCACCTGGCCTCGCTCCTTGCGATTTTTTCTTGTTCCCCAAACTCAAAAGACCCTTGAAAGGAAAAAGATTTGAGACAATTCCCGAGATTAAGGCAAATGCGACGAAGGAGCTGGATGACATTACAAAAGAAGCGTACCAGAACTGTTTCAACAAGTGGAAACACCATTGGAATAAGTGTGTGCTTTGGGGAGGAGAGTACTTTGAAGGGGTCCCAGACCTGTAGCTTCTAAATAAAGTACATTTTGTTTTATGACGTCAGTCCGCGTATTTTTTGAACAGCCCTCGTATATGCAAAGTTAAAAAAGCACAAAAAGACCCCCTTCCAAATTATAGATGATGGAACATTTTTCGAAACCACAACATCATCCAAATTCCTTAGGTTAAGATATGGCATTAAATTAACGAATTGTGTTAGAATTCTAAAGGGCAAAAACAATGGAACTGCAACCGCGAATATATAAGAATGTAAAAAACATACATGCGCCCAGTACTAGAATATCGTGCCCTGTACGGATTAATATAACATTAAAACAGGTTAAAAAACATGTTACTAACTACAGCATACAAAGAACCCATATTCATCTCATCAAAATTTCCGCACAAATACATAAACAATCTACGACAAACTTCAGTAAATGTTGCTAAATTACTTCACACAAAAATAACCTATTGTGTGTATTATATCACTACTGCATACATGATATCCTTTCACCTCTTAACATTTATAATATTAATAACAATTTAAAAGGCCACCTAACGGTATACGAAGGCACCAATATTAATTTTAAGCTTATGCGATAGCATTAAGTGTATATATGTACGGGTTGTTTTCGATTTGCGAATTCGGATTAACGCAATACACGAAAGTTGAAGTGACGTTATAATGACAATAACAATACGGCCATCGGTGTAGTAGTGTTTGGTCATATAACGAAGTCATTAAGATCAATTTATCATGCTTCACACTGGAGTTTATGTTTTATGTAGATATGTTATGTTGACTACGTGTGTACAGGCGGCACTCCCGTAGTACATTAAGGCTTGACTAACGGCATTCCCACTAGGGGTCCGTCTTCCACGCTGGTCACAGAGCAAGCAAGATATGCTGCTTGGTATCTCTGCCATTATGCTGTTCAAGACTCATGGATCAACTACGCCAGTTATACTACCGGTATCGCCGGTAATTGTCGACAGTCTATCGTCACACCTTACGCCGCTAAAAGTCGCAACGTTCATCGCCCAAGCCAAGCCAGGAGCAACCATCGAACCTTCCAGGACCCGAATTCTATATCGGGGCGGAATTCTCATCCAGCCCACTACTCCCGCCGATCAAGCTTATCTACGCCAACCATGGAACACTGAAATTAAAGTAAGTTGTTCCCCAACCAAAAAGTCCTGTCAGCCTTTTCTCAGTATTCCTCAGGGGCGTCGACCCAACCATACAACCAGAAGAAATCAAACAAGCCACAGAATCTCAGATCCAGGCCAAGTTACTTGCTGTACATCGAATTTTCTCCACACACACACACACCAATCTACCTACGTACTTCATGAAGATAGTGACAACATCAAAGTACAGTGCTGACTGTATTTTACGTAACGGGTGTTACTATCACATATTTCACTTTAGAGCCGAAACCCGCATCGCTGACCCTTCAATTCGTGGTCAAACAAAGTGCCCAGACGACATAGACAATCAACGGACAACTTTCAACGGAAAACTACAGAAATACCGCCGAGTCCAGAACCAGCCAGAAAGAACACGAATGCGGATTCAGGCAACTCAGCTCCGAAGACGACAACTCCCACTGTTAACAACACGTCAAGGCTTAACAATCCAAGGAAGACAAGTGATAGTTCCTGCCAGACCTCAGTTCCACTTTCACGGAATACAATCACCAGACTCAGACCATTCACATGACAATTATCAACGAGTCAGTTCAAACAGAGAAACAGACCACAATCACTCAGAAGACACAGATGAAAATTACAAGAAGAAACAAAGCATCCCAGACCGATTAAGAACAATTCACTGAAGAAGAACAGCCAGTTGATTCACCATCAAGCTCACGTTTTTCTCTGTCACTCCTTGGCATCAGATGTAAACACAAGTTCAACCGGAAGTTCCTTCCTGTTCTACAAGACCGCAGCTAGCACTTTTCCTAGTTACCAGACAACCAGCCACATGTATACCATTGCTACAATCCAATGGTTTTCTTTTTCATTCCAAAATGCTTCAAAAGCCATGATTTTCCTTCCAGCTACTTACGGGCACGGTCCGGGTAGATTTTTCGGCGCCCAGGCCGTGAAATTAGGTTTTCACGGGGTACTCCCGTATTCCCCCGCACCTAAATCTCTGGCATTGGATCTGTAGATCCCAGCCAAGGCAACATTCTTGCCTGGTCCTGAAAAGAGCTGGTTAAGTCAATGTTTAGTAATCGCCAACCGTCAGGTTATTCTGACCACGGGCTCTGGTCTGGCTCACTTCCCTTATGCCGTCCTCGTGCATGTCTCCTTCCTCACGCGTCACTTTCATATCCCCCACCTCACTTCTTCACGTTAAATAAGTTAAAACAAAATAAAGACAAACTCCCACGTAAAGTTCGATAATCTTTCACGAGAGAGGATGAAGAGGAGCCACAATGTTCCTGACCACCCCTGCTGGAGAGAGAATTCTTCAGACTGCTACCTGTACGTACTCTCGACCAGCGATAAAGACAATGTAATGTGATAGTGTAAACAGTTTTTTATCATAGATTATCATTTAAGAAACTACATGGACAAAACCCTGAAGGGAATCAAAATAAGTGCAGGATTATTTACCAATTATGCAAAATTAAATTTATATACACCCGAAATAGAAACCATCCACTAGTGGAGAAAAAAAAAAAAAAAAGAGATGCCATAAAACCTGACCCTGTTAAAAATAGTAACATTACAATCAGATCACGTTTTACAAAGAAATTTACTTCAACAATAGCTCAAGCCAACAGCTAGTGCTTGTTTCATTAATACCGTTGAACATTCTACTTAGTGTATTAAATGTCAATACTTTTTTATTTTACATTCTTACTGACATATATTTATTATAAAGATTGTTTTATTAACATGTGTATGTTTAGGACAAGGACTAACCTAAAATTCCCAAGTTCGTCCAAACTCGTATGATACTACTAGGTTTGCTGCTAAAAACATTGTTAAAACAAGAGTACCCAATTTATGAAATAATGTATTCCAATATTCTTCATATTTCCTTAAATAATTTTGTAAAACTTCTTTCATGGGATTCATCGCATTTTTTCCCACCACAAAAGTATAATTAATTGGCTTA